>NC_074696.1:2024054-2391554 GCF_029448725.1 Salvelinus fontinalis
CCTACCACCATCCCTTACCTCCTCTCTCTCTCTCTCTCTCCTACCACCATCCCTTACCTCTCTCTCTCTCTCTCTCTCTCTCTCTCTCTCTCTCTCTCTCTCCTACCACCATCCCTTACCTCCTCTCTCTCTCTCTCTCTCCTACCACCATCCCTTACCACCTCTCCCTCTCTCTCTCCTACCACCATCCCTTACCTACTCCCTCTCTCTCTCCTACCACCATCCCTTACCTCCCCTCTCTCTCTCCTACCACCATCCCTTACCTCCCCTCTCTCTCTCCTACTGCCATCCCTTACCTCCTCTCCCTCTCTCTCTCCTACCGCCATCCCTTACCTCCTCTCCCTCTCTCTCTCCTACCGCCATCCCTTACCTCCTCTCTCTCTCTCTCTCTCTCTCCTACCACCATCCCTTACCTCCTCTCTCTCTCTCTCTCTCCTACCACCATCCCTTACCTCCTCTCTCTCTCTCCTACCACCATCCCTTAACTCCTCTCCCTCTCTCTCTCCTACCACCACCCCTTAACTCCTCTCCCTCTCTCTCTCCTACCACCATCCCTTACCTCGTCTCTCTCTCTCTCTCTTACCACCATCCCTTACCTCCTCTCCCTCTCTCTCTCCTACCACCATCCCTTAACTCCTCTCCCTCTCTCTCTCCTACCACCATCCCTTACCTCGTCTCTCTCTCTCTCTCCTACCACCATCCCTTACCTCCTCTCCCTCTCTCTCTCTCTCCTACCACCATCCCTTACCTCCTCTCTCTCTCTCTCTCTCTCTCTCCTACCACCATCCCTTACCACCTCTCTCTCTCTTCTACCACCATCCCCTACCTCCTCCCTCGCTCTCTCCTACCACCATCCCTTACCTCCTCTCTCTCTCTCTCTCTCCTACCACCATCCCTTACCTCTCTCTCTCTCTCTCTCTCTCTCTCTCTCTCTCTCTCTCTCTCTCCTACCACCATCCCTTACCTCCTCTCTCTCTCTCTCTCTCCTACCACCATCCCTTACCTCTCTCTCTCTCTCTCTCTCTCTCTCTCTCTCTCCTACCACCATCCCTTACCTCCTCTCTCTCTCTCTCTCTCCTACCACCATCCCTTACCACCTCTCCCTCTCTCTCTCCTACCACCATCCCTTACCTACTCCCTCTCTCTCTCCTACCACCATCCCTTACCTCCCCTCTCTCTCTCCTACTGCCATCCCTTACCTCCTCTCCCTCTCTCTCTCCTACCACCATCCCTTACCTCCTCTCCCTCTCTCTCCTACCGCCATCCCTTACCTCCTCTCCCTCTCTCTCTCTCCTACCACCATCCCTTACCTCCTCTCCCTCTCTCTCTCCTACCGCCATCCCTTACCTCCTCTCTCTCTCTCTCCTACCACCATCCCTTACCTCCTCTCTCTCTCTCCTACCACCATCCCTTAACTCCTCTCCCTCTCTCTCTCCTACCACCACTCCTTAACTCCTCTCCCTCTCTCTCTCCTACCACCATCCCTTACCTCGTCTCTCTCTCTCTCTCTTACCACCATCCCCTACCTCCTCTCCCTCTCTCCTACCACCATCCCTTAACTCCTCTCCCTCTCTCTCTCCTACCACCACCCCTTAACTCCTCTCCCTCTCTCTCTCCTACCACCATCCCTTACCTCGTCTCTCTCTCTCTCTCTTACCACCATCCCTTACCTCCTCTCTCTCTCTCTCTCTCTCTCTCCTACCACCATCCCTTACCTCCTCTCTCTCTCTCTCTCTCTCTCTCCTACCACCATCCCTTACCACCTCTCCCTCTCTCTCTCCTTCCACCATCCCTTACCTCCCCTCTCTCTCTCCTACTGCCACCCCTTACCTCCTCTCCCTCTCTCTCTCCTACCGCCATCCCTTACCTCCTCTCCCTCTCTCTCTCCTACCGCCATCCCTTACCTCCTCTCTCTCTCTCTCTCTCTCCTACCACCATCCCTTACCTCCTCTCTCCCTCTCTCTCTCCTACCACCATCCCTTACCTCCTCCCTCTCTCTCTCCTACCACCATCCCTTACCTCCTCTCCCTCTCTCTCTCCTACCACCATCCCTTACCTCCTCTCCCTCTCTCTCTCCTACCGCCATCCCTTACCTCCTCTCCCTCTCTCTCTCCTACCGCCATCCCTTACCTCCTCTCCCTCTCTCTCTCTCCTACCACCATCCCTTACCTCCTCTCCCTCTCTCTCTCTCCTACCACCATCCCTTACCTCCTCTCCCTCTCTCTCTCCTACCACCATCCCTTACCTCCTCTCTCTCTCTCCTACCACCATCCCTTAACTCCTCTCCCTCTCTCTCTCCTACCACCACCCCTTAACTCCTCTCCCTCTCTCTCTCCTACCACCATCCCTTACCTCGTCTCTCTCTCTCTCTCTTACCACCATCCCTTACCTCCTCTCTCTCTCTCTCTCTCTCTCCTACCACCATCCCTTACCACCTCTCCCTCTCTCCTACCACCATCCCCTACCTCCTCCCTCTCTCTCTCCTACCACCATCCCTTACCTCCTCTCTCTCTCTCTCTCTCCTACCACCATCCCTTACCTCCTCTCTCTCTCCTACTGCCATCCCTTACCTCCTCCCTCTCTCTCTCCTACCACCATCCCTTACCTCCTCTCTCCCTCTCTCTCTCCTACCACCATCCCTTACCTCCTCTCCCTCTCTCTCTCCTACCACCATCCCTTACCTCCTCTCCCTCTCTCTCTCCTACCACCATCCCTTACCTCCCCTCTCTCTCTCCTACCACCATCCCTTACCTCCTCTCTCTCTCTCTCTCTCTCTCTCCTACCACCATCCCTTACCTCCTCTCCTCTCTCTCTCTCCTACTGCCATCCCTTACCTCCTCTCCCTCTCTCTCTCCTACCACCATCCCTTACCTCCCCTCTCTCTCTCCTACCACCATCCCTTACCTCCTCTCTCTCTCTCTCTCTCTCTCTCCTACCACCATCCCTTACCTCCTCCCTCTCTCTCTCTCCTACCACCATCCCTTACCTCCTCTCCCTCTCTCTCTCCTACCGCCATCCCTTACCTCCCCTCTCTCTCTCTCTCTCTCCTACCACCATCCCTTACCTCCTCTCCCTCTCTCCTACCACCATCCCTTACCTCCTCTCTCCCCTCTCTCTCTCCTACCACCATCCCTTACCTCCCCTCCCCTCTTTCTCTCTCCCACCATCCCTTACCTCCCCTCCCCTCTCTCTCTCCTACCGCCATCCCTTACCTCCTCTCCCTCACTCCTACCACCATCCCTTACCTCCTCTCTCTCTCTCTCTCTCCTACCACCATCCCTTACCTCCTCTCCCTCTCTCTCTCCTACCACCACCCCTTACCTCCTCTCTCTCTCTCTCTCTCCTACCGCCATCCCTTACCTCCTCTCTCCCCTCTCTCTCTCCTACCACCATCCCTTACCTCCCCTCCCCTCTTTCTCTCTCCCACCATCCCTTACCTCCTCTCCCTCTCTCTCTCCTACCACCATCCCTTACCTCCCCTCTCTCACTCCTACCGCCATCCCTCCCCTCCTCTCTCTCCCGCCATCCCGTACCTCCCTATTCAACAGATGTTACTCCAGGTGTAGTGGAAGCCCCTAGCTCCAACAGTGCAGTAATATATCTAACAATAAACAGAAATACACACATCTAAAAACAAAAATAATGGAATTAATAAATGTTAGGATGAGCAATGTCAAAGTGTGTGTGTGTACACTACCGGTCAAAAGTTTAAGAACACCTACCGGTACTCATTTAAGATTTTTATTTGTTATTTGTACTATTTTCTACATTTCTGTATAAATATAATAACACTTTTTTTGGTTACTACATGACTACTTTGGCCCAAAGCGATCGACCAAATTCCCACCAGAGGAGGGAGAGATGAGTACATGGTACATTAAGGCCTACACTCACATACACTAAGTTTTGTCATTCTTTTTTTTACAGTCAAAAATATGTGTTATTTCATAGTTTTGATGTCTTCACTATTATTCTACAATGTAGAAAATAGTAAAAATCTGAGTTTTTATTGTCTAGTATATCTTAAGAATACTTGCATAGAATAGTATTTACAGCAATAGTTAAAATAGGATGCATTTCACTAGAATACAGTACATACTACTTCCACATTTTGTTACGTTACAGACTTATTCTACAACGGATAAAACATTTTAAATAATCAGTGTACACACAATACCCCTTAATGACTGAACAATTATTACATTTACGTACTACTTCAGACGGTTTTAACTCAGTTCACTGTTGAAGCGCCGTTGGCAGTGATTACAGCCTCGATTCTTCTTGGGTATGACGCTACAAGCTTGGCACACCTGTATTTGGGGAGTTTCTCCCATTGTTCTCTGGGTTAAAGTCTGCTGCTACCTCAACGCCTAGGAGGTATCACTTCTTTATTGAATAAGAGTTCAAAGTTCATACCAAGTTGACATACTTTGAGCTCACGCTGAAGTTGGCTTAGTTCTGTAGTTTGATATTAGCCCTTTTAACGTCTGGACCGTTGTCCTTACGTCCTCGGGAACACACATGTTACGTTTTCGTAAAGGGCTGATGTAGTAGGGGAGAGAAGGGAGTGTTTCATAGTTCACAACCAATGTCTGTTCACTTGGGCGGGGCCACTTGGGCGGGGCCACTGAGTGAACAGAGTTTACCTTATGGAAACAATTCTCTCATTTTAGAAGCTAAAATCACATTTCATCTTTTCACAAATAGTTTCATATTTATACATTTAAATTGGACAACAACTCCATGTGAATCTCATAACTAGAATGTGTAGATTTTCCCAGATACAGTTTGTCGTCCTATCATCAGTAATCATGTCTCAGATGACAACTGAGATCATATTCTTTAAGTACCAACGCATATTTTCAACTGGTTGGATTACCGAAATATGGTTCTGGTCACCACCCTTTTGGTGTTAACAGAGTCTTTATGTTAACAAAGGCTTTTCCAAGAGTCACTCTGTAGAGAGAGAGATAAGGGGGAAAGGTATTTATGGGGGTTATAAACCTCACCAACAGGCCAACGTCATGACAACAGGTACTTCCTTTTTTAGTTTCTGCCTGTAGGAAGAGAGAGACGGAATGGAGGCGTGATCTGATTTGCAGAAGGGGGGGTGGCCTGTTAGTCGTTCCGAAAGGGCGAGAAGCAATTGAGTTTTTGATGCGCGAGTAGCGCAGGCAATGTGTTAGTAATACTTTGGTAGCGTATTATTCAGATGAGCTTTTTTAACGTCCCCAGCTACGAGAAATGTGTCCTCAGGATATGCGGTTTCCAGTTTGAACAAAATCTAGTGTGTGTTTCCTTGAGCGCCTTCGTGGTATCGGCTTCAGGAAGAATATACTCGGCTATGACGGTGACCGACAAGAACTCTCTCGGGAGGTAATGCGGTCGGCATTTGATGGAGGTATTCTAGGTTGATTTAAACAAAAGGACTTGAGTTCGTGTTCGCTACCACAATCGCACCATGAGTAGTTAACCATGACGTACACCATTACCTTTTTCCCAGAGTTCTTTAATCCTGTCTGCACAATATACTGAAAACCCAGCTGGCTGTGTATACTGGGACAGTATATCCTGAGAGAGCCAGCTGGCTCTAGACTGGGACAGTATATCCTGAGAGAGCCAGCTGGCTGTGTCGACTGGGACAGTATATCCTGAGAGAGCCAGCTGGCTGTGTAGACTTGGACAGTATATCCTGAGAGAGCCAGCTGGCTCTAGACTGGGACAGTATATCCTGAGAGAGCCAGCTGGCTGTGTCGACTGGGACAGTATATCCTGAGAGAGCCAGCTGGCTGTGTAGACTGGGACAGTATATCCTGAGAGAGCCAGCTGGCTCTAGACTGGGACAGTATATCCTGAGAGAGCCAGCTGGCTGTGTCGACTGGGACAGTATATCCTGAGAGAGCCAGCTGGCTGTGTCGACTGGGACAGTATATCCTGAGAGAGCCAGCTGGCTGTGTCGACTGGGACAGTATATCCTGAGAGAGCCAGCTGGCTGTGTCGACTGTGACAGTATATCCTGAGAGAGCCAGCTGGCTGTGTCGACTGGGACAGTATATCCTGAGAGAGCCAGCTGGCTGTGTAGACTGGGACAGTATATCCTGAGAGAGCCAGCTGGCTGTGTCGACTGGGACAGTATATCCTGAGAGAGCCAGCTGGCTGTGTCGACTGGGACAGTATATCCTGAGAGAGCCAGCTGGCTGTGTCGACTGGGACAGTATATCCTGAGAGAGCCAGCTGGCTGTGTAGACTGGGACAGTATATCCTGAGAGAGCCAGCTGGCTCTAGACTGGGACAGTATATCCTGAGAGAGCCAGCTGGCTGTGTCGACTGGGACAGTATATCCTGAGAGAGCCAGCTGGCTGTGTCGACTGGGACAGTATATCCTGAGAGAGCCAGCTGGCTGTGTCGACTGGGACAGTATATCCTGAGAGAGCCAGCTGGCTGTGTAGACTGGGACAGTATATCCTGAGAGAGCCAGCTGGCTGTGTCGACTGGGACAGTATATCCTGAGAGAGCCAGCTGGCTGTGTCGACTGGGACAGTATATCCTGAGAGAGCCAGCTGGCTGTGTCGACTGGGACAGTATATCCTGAGAGAGCCAGCTGGCTCTAGACCGGGACAGTATATCCTGAGAGAGCCAGCTGGCTCTAGACCGGGACAGTATATCCTGAGAGAGCCAGCTGGCTCTAGACCGGGACAGTATATCCTGAGAGAGCCAGCTGGCTCTAGACCGGGACAGTATATCCTGAGAGAGTCAGCTGGCTCTAGACCGGGACAGTATATCCTGAGAGAGCCAGCTGGCTGTGTCGACTGGGACAGTATATCCTGAGAGAGCCAGCTGGCTGTGTCGACTGGGACAGTATATCCTGAGAGAGCCAGCTGGCTGTGTCGACTGGGACAGTATATCCTGAGAGAGCCAGCTGGCTGTGTAGACTGGGACAGTATATCCTGAGAGAGCCAGCTGGCTGTGTCGACTGGGACAGTATATCCTGAGAGAGCCAGCTGGCTGTGTCGACTGGGACAGTATATCCTGAGAGAGCCAGCTGGCTCTAGACCGGGACAGTATATCCTGAGAGAGCCAGCTGGCTCTAGACCGGGACAGTATATCCTGAGAGAGCCAGCTGGCTCTAGACCGGGACAGTATATCCTGAGAGAGCCAGCTGGCTCTAGACCGGGACAGTATATCCTGAGAGAGTCAGCTGGCTCTAGACCGGGACAGTATATCCTGAGAGAGCCAGCTGGCTGTGTCGACTGGGACAGTATATCCTGAGAGAGCCAGCTGGCTGTGTCGACTGGGACAGTATATCCTGAGAGAGCCAGCTGGCTGTGTCGACCGGGACAGTATATCCTGAGAGAGCCAGCTGGCTGTGTCGACCGGGACAGTATATCCTGAGAGAGCCAGCTGGCTGTGTCGACCGGGACAGTATATCCTGAGAGAGCCAGCTGGCTCTAGACCGGGACAGTATATCCTGAGAGAGCCAGCTGGCTCTAGACCGGGACAGTATATCCTGAGAGAGCCAGCTGGCTCTAGACCGGGACAGTATATCCTGAGAGAGTCAGCTGGCTCTAGACCGGGACAGTATATCCTGAGAGAGTCAGCTGGCTCTAGACCGGGACAGTATATCCTGAGAGAGTCAGCTGGCTCTAGACCGGGACAGTATATCCTGAGAGAGTCAGCTGGCTCTAGACCGGGACAGTATATCCTGAGAGAGCCAGCTGGCTGTGTAGACCGGGACAGTATATCCTGAGAGAGCCAGCTGGCTGTGTAGACCGGGACAGTATATCCTGAGAGAGCCAGCTGGCTGTGTAGACCGGGACAGTATATCCTGAGAGAGCCAGCTGGCTGTGTAGACCGGGACAGTATATCCTGAGAGAGCCAGCTGGCTCTAGACCGGGACAGTATATCCTGAGAGAGCCAGCTGGCTGTGTCGACTGGGACAGTATATCCTGAGAGAGCCAGCTGGCTGTGTCGACTGGGACAGTATATCCTGAGAGAGCCAGCTGGCTGTGTCGACTGGGACAGTATATCCTGAGAGAGCCAGCTGGCTGTGTTGACTGGGACAGTATATCCTGAGAGAGTCAGCTGGCTCTAGACCGGGACAGTATATCCTGAGAGAGTCAGCTGGCTGTGTCGACTGGGACAGTATATCCTGAGAGAGCCAGCTGGCTGTGTCGACTGGGACAGTATATTCTGAGAGAGCCAGCTGGCTGTGTCGACTGGGACAGTATATCCTGAGAGAGCCAGCTGGCTGTGTCGACTGGGACAGTATATCCTGAGAGAGCCAGCTGGCTCTAGACCGGGACAGTATATCCTGAGAGAGTCAGCTGGCTCTAGACCGGGACAGTATATCCTGAGAGAGCCAGCTGGCTCTAGACCGGGACAGTATATCCTGAGAGAGCCAGCTGGCTCTAGACTGGGACAGTATATCCTGAGAGAGCCAGCTGGCTGTGTCGACTGGGACAGTATATCCTGAGAGAGCCAGCTGGCTCTAGACCGGGACAGTATATCCTGAGAGAGCCAGCTGGCTGTGTAGACTGGGACAGTATATCCTGAGAGAGCCAGCTGGCTGTGTCGACTGGGACAGTATATCCTGAGAGAGCCAGCTGGCTGTGTCGACTGGGACAGTATATCCTGAGAGAGCCAGCTGGCTGTGTCGACTGGGACAGTATATCCTGAGAGAGCCAGCTGGCTGTGTCGACTGGGACAGTATATCCTGAGAGAGCCAGCTGGCTCTAGACTGGGACAGTATATCCTGAGAGAGCCAGCTGGCTCTAGACTGGGACAGTATATCCTGAGAGAGCCAGCTGGCTGTGTCGACTGGGACAGTATATCCTGAGAGAGCCAGCTGGCTGTGTCGACTGGGACAGTATATCCTGAGAGAGCCAGCTGGCTGTGTAGACTGGGACAGTATATCCTGAGAGAGCCAGCTGGCTGTGTCGACTGGGACAGTATATCCTGAGAGAGCCAGCTGGCTGTGTAGACTGGGACAGTATATCCTGAGAGAGCCAGCTGGCTCTAGACCGGGACAGTATATCCTGAGAGAGCCAGCTGGCTCTAGACTGGGACAGTATATCCTGAGAGAGCCAGCTGGCTCTAGACTGGGACAGTCTATCCTGAGAGAGCCAGCTGGCTCTAGACCGGGACAGTATATCCTGAGAGAGCCAGCTGGCTCTAGACCGGGACAGTATATCCTGAGAGAGCCAGCTGGCTCTAGACCGGGACAGTATATCCTGAGAGAGCCAGCTGGCTCTAGACTGGGACAGTATATTCTGAGAGAGCCAGCTGGCTCTAGACTGGGACAGTATATCCTGAGAGAGCCAGCTGGCTGTGTCGACTGGGGCAGTATATCCTGAGAGAGCCAGCTGGCTGTGTCGACTGGGACAGTATATCCTGAGAGAGCCAGCTGGCTGTGTCGACTGGGACAGTATATCCTGAGAGAGCCAGCTGGCTGTGTCGACTGGGACAGTATATCCTGAGAGAGCCAGCTGGCTGTGTCGACTGGGACAGTATATCCTGAGAGAGCCAGCTGGCTGTGTCGACTGGGACAGTATATCCTGAGAGAGCCAGCTGGCTGTGTCGACTGGGACAGTATATCCTGAGAGAGCCAGCTGGCTCTAGACCGGGACAGTATATCCTGAGAGAGTCAGCTGGCTCTAGACCGGGACAGTATATCCTGAGAGAGCCAGCTGGCTCTAGACCGGGACAGTATATCCTGAGAGAGCCAGCTGGCTCTAGACTGGGACAGTATATCCTGAGAGAGCCAGCTGGCTGTGTCGACTGGGACAGTATATCCTGAGAGAGCCAGCTGGCTCTAGACCGGGACAGTATATCCTGAGAGAGCCAGCTGGCTGTGTAGACTGGGACAGTATATCCTGAGAGAGCCAGCTGGCTGTGTCGACTGGGACAGTATATCCTGAGAGAGCCAGCTGGCTGTGTCGACTGGGACAGTATATCCTGAGAGAGCCAGCTGGCTGTGTCGACTGGGACAGTATATCCTGAGAGAGCCAGCTGGCTGTGTCGACTGGGACAGTATATCCTGAGAGAGCCAGCTGGCTCTAGACTGGGACAGTATATCCTGAGAGAGCCAGCTGGCTCTAGACTGGGACAGTATATCCTGAGAGAGCCAGCTGGCTGTGTCGACTGGGACAGTATATCCTGAGAGAGCCAGCTGGCTGTGTCGACTGGGACAGTATATCCTGAGAGAGCCAGCTGGCTGTGTAGACTGGGACAGTATATCCTGAGAGAGCCAGCTGGCTGTGTCGACTGGGACAGTATATCCTGAGAGAGCCAGCTGGCTGTGTAGACTGGGACAGTATATCCTGAGAGAGCCAGCTGGCTCTAGACCGGGACAGTATATCCTGAGAGAGCCAGCTGGCTCTAGACTGGGACAGTATATCCTGAGAGAGCCAGCTGGCTCTAGACTGGGACAGTATATCCTGAGAGAGTCAGCTGGCTCTAGACCGGGACAGTATATCCTGAGAGAGCCAGCTGGCTCTAGACCGGGACAGTATATCCTGAGAGAGCCAGCTGGCTCTAGACTGGGACAGTATATTCTGAGAGAGCCAGCTGGCTCTAGACTGGGACAGTATATCCTGAGAGAGCCAGCTGGCTGTGTCGACTGGGGCAGTATATCCTGAGAGAGCCAGCTGGCTGTGTCGACTGGGACAGTATATCCTGAGAGAGCCAGCTGGCTGTGTCGACTGGGACAGTATATCCTGAGAGAGCCAGCTGGCTGTGTCGACTGGGACAGTATATCCTGAGAGAGCCAGCTGGCTGTGTCGACTGGGACAGTATATCCTGAGAGAGCCAGCTGGCTGTGTCGACTGGGACAGTATATCCTGAGAGAGCCAGCTGGCTGTGTCGACTGGGACAGTATATCCTGAGAGAGCCAGCTGGCTGTGTCGACTGGGACAGTATATCCTGAGAGCCAGCTGGCTGTGTCGACTGGGACAGTATATCCTGAGAGAGCCAGCTGGCTCTAGACTGGGACAGTATATCCTGAGAGAGCCAGCTGGCTGTGTTGACTGGGACAGTATATCCTGAGAGAGCCAGCTGGCTCTAGACTGGGACAGTATATCCTGAGAGAGCCAGCTGGCTGTGTTGACTGGGACAGTATATCCTGAGAGAGCCAGCTGGCTGTGTTGACTGGGACAGTATATCCTGAGAGAGCCAGCTGGCTGTGTCGACTGGGACAGTATATCCTGAGAGAGCCAGCTGGCTGTGTCGACTGGGACAGTATATCCTGAGAGAGCCAGCTGGCTGTGTAGACTGGGACAGTATATCCTGAGAGAGCCAGCTGGCTCTAGACCGGGACAGTATATCCTGAGAGAGCCAGCTGGCTCTAGACCGGGACAGTATATCCTGAGAGAGCCAGCTGGCTCTAGACCGGGACAGTATATCCCGAGAGAGCCAGCTGGCTCTAGACCGGGACAGTATATCCTGAGAGAGCCAGCTGGCTCTAGACCGGGACAGTATATCCTGAGAGAGCCAGCTGGCTGTGTTGACTGGGACAGTATATCCTGAGAGAGCCAGCTGGCTGTGTTGACTGGGACAGTAAATCCTGAGAGAGTCAGCTGGCTCTAGACCGGGACAGTATATCCTGAGAGAGTCAGCTGGCTGTGTCGACTGGGACAGTATATCCTGAGAGAGCCAGCTGGCTGTGTCGACTGGGACAGTATATTCTGAGAGAGCCAGCTGGCTGTGTCGACTGGGACAGTATATCCTGAGAGAGCCAGCTGGCTGTGTCGACTGGGACAGTATATCCTGAGAGAGCCAGCTGGCTCTAGACCGGGACAGTATATCCTGAGAGAGTCAGCTGGCTCTAGACCGGGACAGTATATCCTGAGAGAGCCAGCTGGCTCTAGACCGGGACAGTATATCCTGAGAGAGCCAGCTGGCTCTAGACTGGGACAGTATATCCTGAGAGAGCCAGCTGGCTGTGTCGACTGGGACAGTATATCCTGAGAGAGCCAGCTGGCTCTAGACCGGGACAGTATATCCTGAGAGAGCCAGCTGGCTGTGTAGACTGGGACAGTATATCCTGAGAGAGCCAGCTGGCTGTGTCGACTGGGACAGTATATCCTGAGAGAGCCAGCTGGCTGTGTCGACTGGGACAGTATATCCTGAGAGAGCCAGCTGGCTGTGTCGACTGGGACAGTATATCCTGAGAGAGCCAGCTGGCTGTGTCGACTGGGACAGTATATCCTGAGAGAGCCAGCTGGCTGTGTCGACTGGGACAGTATATCCTGAGAGAGCCAGCTGGCTCTAGACTGGGACAGTATATCCTGAGAGAGCCAGCTGGCTCTAGACTGGGACAGTATATCCTGAGAGAGCCAGCTGGCTCTAGACTGGGACAGTATATCCTGAGAGAACCAGCTGGCTGTGTCGACTGTGACAGTATATCCTGAGAGAGCCAGCTGGCTGTGTCGACTGGGACAGTATATCCTGAGAGAGCCAGCTGGCTGTGTAGACTGGGACAGTATATCCTGAGAGAGCCAGCTGGCTGTGTCGACTGGGACAGTATATCCTGAGAGAGCCAGCTGGCTGTGTAGACTGGGACAGTATATCCTGAGAGAGCCAGCTGGCTCTAGACCGGGACAGTATATCCTGAGAGAGCCAGCTGGCTCTAGACTGGGACAGTATATCCTGAGAGAGCCAGCTGGCTCTAGACTGGGACAGTATATCCTGAGAGAGCCAGCTGGCTCTAGACCGGGACAGTATATCCTGAGAGAGTCAGCTGGCTCTAGACCGGGACAGTATATCCTGAGAGAGCCAGCTGGCTCTAGACCGGGACAGTATATCCTGAGAGAGCCAGCTGGCTCTAGACTGGGACAGTATATTCTGAGAGAGCCAGCTGGCTCTAGACTGGGACAGTATATCCTGAGAGAGCCAGCTGGCTGTGTCGACTGGGGCAGTATATCCTGAGAGAGCCAGCTGGCTGTGTAGACTGGGACAGTATATCCTGAGAGAGCCAGCTGGCTGTGTCGACTGGGACAGTATATCCTGAGAGAGCCAGCTGGCTGTGTCGACTGGGACAGTATATCCTGAGAGAGCCAGCTGGCTGTGTCGACTGGGACAGTATATCCTGAGAGAGCCAGCTGGCTGTGTCGACTGGGACAGTATATCCTGAGAGAGCCAGCTGGCTGTGTCGACTGGGACAGTATATCCTGAGAGAGCCAGCTGGCTGTGTCGACTGGGACAGTATATCCTGAGAGAGCCAGCTGGCTGTGTTGACTGGGACAGTATATCCTGAGAGAGCCAGCTGGCTCTAGACTGGGACAGTATATCCTGAGAGAGCCAGCTGGCTGTGTTGACTGGGACAGTATATCCTGAGAGAGCCAGCTGGCTGTGTTGACTGGGACAGTATATCCTGAGAGAGCCAGCTGGCTGTGTCGACTGGGACAGTATATCCTGAGAGAGCCAGCTGGCTGTGTCGACTGGGACAGTATATCCTGAGAGAGCCAGCTGGCTGTGTCGACTGGGACAGTATATCCTGAGAGAGCCAGCTGGCTGTGTCGACTGGGACAGTATATCCTGAGAGAGCCAGCTGGCTGTGTCGACTGGGACAGTATATCCTGAGAGAGCCAGCTGGCTGTGTAGACTGGGACAGTATATCCTGAGAGAGCCAGCTGGCTGTGTCGACTGGGACAGTATATCCTGAGAGAGCCAGCTGGCTGTGTAGACTGGGACAGTATATCCTGAGAGAGCCAGCTGGCTCTAGACCGGGACAGTATATCCTGAGAGAGCCAGCTGGCTCTAGACTGGGACAGTATATCCTGAGAGAGCCAGCTGGCTCTAGACTGGGACAGTATATCCTGAGAGAGTCAGCTGGCTCTAGACCGGGACAGTATATCCTGAGAGAGCCAGCTGGCTCTAGACCGGGACAGTATATCCTGAGAGAGCCAGCTGGCTCTAGACTGGGACAGTATATTCTGAGAGAGCCAGCTGGCTCTAGACTGGGACAGTATATCCTGAGAGAGCCAGCTGGCTGTGTCGACTGGGGCAGTATATCCTGAGAGAGCCAGCTGGCTGTGTCGACTGGGACAGTATATCCTGAGAGAGCCAGCTGGCTGTGTCGACTGGGACAGTATATCCTGAGAGAGCCAGCTGGCTGTGTCGACTGGGACAGTATATCCTGAGAGAGCCAGCTGGCTGTGTCGACTGGGACAGTATATCCTGAGAGAGCCAGCTGGCTGTGTCGACTGGGACAGTATATCCTGAGAGAGCCAGCTGGCTGTGTCGACTGGGACAGTATATCCTGAGAGAGCCAGCTGGCTGTGTCGACTGGGACAGTATATCCTGAGAGCCAGCTGGCTGTGTCGACTGGGACAGTATATCCTGAGAGAGCCAGCTGGCTCTAGACTGGGACAGTATATCCTGAGAGAGCCAGCTGGCTGTGTTGACTGGGACAGTATATCCTGAGAGAGCCAGCTGGCTCTAGACTGGGACAGTATATCCTGAGAGAGCCAGCTGGCTGTGTTGACTGGGACAGTATATCCTGAGAGAGCCAGCTGGCTGTGTTGACTGGGACAGTATATCCTGAGAGAGCCAGCTGGCTGTGTCGACTGGGACAGTATATCCTGAGAGAGCCAGCTGGCTGTGTCGACTGGGACAGTATATCCTGAGAGAGCCAGCTGGCTGTGTAGACTGGGACAGTATATCCTGAGAGAGCCAGCTGGCTCTAGACCGGGACAGTATATCCTGAGAGAGCCAGCTGGCTCTAGACCGGGACAGTATATCCTGAGAGAGCCAGCTGGCTCTAGACCGGGACAGTATATCCCGAGAGAGCCAGCTGGCTCTAGACCGGGACAGTATATCCTGAGAGAGCCAGCTGGCTCTAGACCGGGACAGTATATCCTGAGAGAGCCAGCTGGCTGTGTTGACTGGGACAGTATATCCTGAGAGAGCCAGCTGGCTGTGTTGACTGGGACAGTAAATCCTGAGAGAGTCAGCTGGCTCTAGACCGGGACAGTATATCCTGAGAGAGTCAGCTGGCTGTGTCGACTGGGACAGTATATCCTGAGAGAGCCAGCTGGCTGTGTCGACTGGGACAGTATATTCTGAGAGAGCCAGCTGGCTGTGTCGACTGGGACAGTATATCCTGAGAGAGCCAGCTGGCTGTGTCGACTGGGACAGTATATCCTGAGAGAGCCAGCTGGCTCTAGACCGGGACAGTATATCCTGAGAGAGTCAGCTGGCTCTAGACCGGGACAGTATATCCTGAGAGAGCCAGCTGGCTCTAGACCGGGACAGTATATCCTGAGAGAGCCAGCTGGCTCTAGACTGGGACAGTATATCCTGAGAGAGCCAGCTGGCTGTGTCGACTGGGACAGTATATCCTGAGAGAGCCAGCTGGCTCTAGACCGGGACAGTATATCCTGAGAGAGCCAGCTGGCTGTGTAGACTGGGACAGTATATCCTGAGAGAGCCAGCTGGCTGTGTCGACTGGGACAGTATATCCTGAGAGAGCCAGCTGGCTGTGTCGACTGGGACAGTATATCCTGAGAGAGCCAGCTGGCTGTGTCGACTGGGACAGTATATCCTGAGAGAGCCAGCTGGCTGTGTCGACTGGGACAGTATATCCTGAGAGAGCCAGCTGGCTGTGTCGACTGGGACAGTATATCCTGAGAGAGCCAGCTGGCTCTAGACTGGGACAGTATATCCTGAGAGAGCCAGCTGGCTCTAGACTGGGACAGTATATCCTGAGAGAGCCAGCTGGCTCTAGACTGGGACAGTATATCCTGAGAGAACCAGCTGGCTGTGTCGACTGTGACAGTATATCCTGAGAGAGCCAGCTGGCTGTGTCGACTGGGACAGTATATCCTGAGAGAGCCAGCTGGCTGTGTAGACTGGGACAGTATATCCTGAGAGAGCCAGCTGGCTGTGTCGACTGGGACAGTATATCCTGAGAGAGCCAGCTGGCTGTGTAGACTGGGACAGTATATCCTGAGAGAGCCAGCTGGCTCTAGACCGGGACAGTATATCCTGAGAGAGCCAGCTGGCTCTAGACTGGGACAGTATATCCTGAGAGAGCCAGCTGGCTCTAGACTGGGACAGTATATCCTGAGAGAGCCAGCTGGCTCTAGACCGGGACAGTATATCCTGAGAGAGTCAGCTGGCTCTAGACCGGGACAGTATATCCTGAGAGAGCCAGCTGGCTCTAGACCGGGACAGTATATCCTGAGAGAGCCAGCTGGCTCTAGACTGGGACAGTATATTCTGAGAGAGCCAGCTGGCTCTAGACTGGGACAGTATATCCTGAGAGAGCCAGCTGGCTGTGTCGACTGGGGCAGTATATCCTGAGAGAGCCAGCTGGCTGTGTAGACTGGGACAGTATATCCTGAGAGAGCCAGCTGGCTGTGTCGACTGGGACAGTATATCCTGAGAGAGCCAGCTGGCTGTGTCGACTGGGACAGTATATCCTGAGAGAGCCAGCTGGCTGTGTCGACTGGGACAGTATATCCTGAGAGAGCCAGCTGGCTGTGTCGACTGGGACAGTATATCCTGAGAGAGCCAGCTGGCTGTGTCGACTGGGACAGTATATCCTGAGAGAGCCAGCTGGCTGTGTCGACTGGGACAGTATATCCTGAGAGAGCCAGCTGGCTGTGTTGACTGGGACAGTATATCCTGAGAGAGCCAGCTGGCTCTAGACTGGGACAGTATATCCTGAGAGAGCCAGCTGGCTGTGTTGACTGGGACAGTATATCCTGAGAGAGCCAGCTGGCTGTGTTGACTGGGACAGTATATCCTGAGAGAGCCAGCTGGCTGTGTCGACTGGGACAGTATATCCTGAGAGAGCCAGCTGGCTGTGTCGACTGGGACAGTATATCCTGAGAGAGCCAGCTGGCTGTGTCGACTGGGACAGTATATCCTGAGAGAGCCAGCTGGCTCTAGACCGGGACAGTATATCCTGAGAGAGCCAGCTGGCTCTAGACCGGGACAGTATATCCTGAGAGAGCCAGCTGGCTCTAGACTGGGACAGTATATCCTGAGAGAGCCAGCTGGCTGTGTTGACTGGGACAGTATATCCTGAGAGAGCCAGCTGGCTGTGTTGACTGGGACAGTATATCCTGAGAGAGCCAGCTGGCTGTGTCGACTGGGACAGTATATCCTGAGAGAGCCAGCTGGCTGTGTCGACTGGGACAGTATATCCTGAGAGAGCCAGCTGGCTGTGTCGACTGGGACAGTATATCCTGAGAGAGCCAGCTGGCTGTGTCGACTGGGACAGTATATCCTGAGAGAGCCAGCTGGCTCTAGACTGGGACAGTATATCCTGAGAGAGCCAGCTGGCTGTGTAGACTGGGACAGTATATCCTGAGAGAGCCAGCTGGCTGTGTTGACTGGGACAGTATATCCTGAGAGAGCCACTGGGGCTCTGCTGTGACCACCAGTAGTCTAGTGAGAAGCTGACAGAGATTTTAAAAGGCATCATTAGTTCCACATTGCTTTATCCCCACTGAGAAGTTCAACGTGGACTGTCTGATTTGAACAAGACCTATATCTGACATCCTCATCACATGAAAACATATTGATTGAGAAGTGTGTCAGACATACAACGGGTAAATAACACTGCCCATGATCTTCTAGTGTTGACCCAGAGCCCTAGTGCCTAGCAACACAGCAGAATACCTCCCAGAGTGTATAAAACATATAACCTCTCACACTCTCCTGTCTTCCCCCTGTACCTTGTAGAACCTGCGACGGATGGAGCGAGACACTGGAGAGGAACCAATCAGAGATGTCAACGAGCTACAGAATGCTGACTGGGTAAGAGGAACCTAGTGTAGCGGGGGCGGAGTCCCCGCGTCAGTTTAAGGGGAAACGGAAGTTAGCTTGAAAATACTGTATCCCTGAAAACCAGAAAAAATCCGCTTTCTGGCGACACTGCGGACGGTGTGGTAAGAAAGACCATAATTCTCTTATCGCTCAACACAGGAACAGGTCTGATACGTGACACTATTGTCTGTGGTTGGGGTCAATTTCAATTCAGGAAGTACACTGAAAGTTGCATTTCCAATTCTCTAAAATGTGGAATTGAAATGTGGTTTTACTTTCTGAATTGACCAGAATTAGAAATGAAATGAACCCCAACCCTGCTGATGTCCCTCAGGCGAAGTCCTGGATGCAGGTGATGGGTGACCTGCGTAACGGGGTCAAGCTGAAGAAGGTCCAGGAGAGACAGTACAGCCCTCTACCTATAGAGTTCCAGCTCACGCCTTACGAGATGCTGATGGATGACATCTGCTTCAAACGATACAAACTACGGAACGTCATGGTGAGGGACTTTAACATGGAAGAATATTATCTTAAGGAAGGGGTAGATGTTCATGTTGTTTTTTTTAAAGTCATCATGAGGGAGGGTTTCATCTGTTAGCCTGGTTCCACGTCTCTGAGCTCGTATTCATTAAAACGTTGGATTTCTGCTCTATGATCAGTTTGGCCTTTCAGGTCATAATAAAGGAAGATTGGATGGACAGGAGGAGCTCATGTTATTGTCATGTAACCGTTAGTCTGTTGTTTACGAAGCGTGTGACGAGTAACGTGATTGGATCCTAGATCAGCATTTATACTCTGAGATGGTTTTTGGGTCCTGATGTTTTTCATCCAGTGCCTTCGGAAAGTATTCAGACCCCTTCCCTTTTTCCACATGTTGTTACGTTACAGCCTTATTCTAACATTGATTTAAATAATTGTGTTCCCTCATCATTCTACACAATACATTTCCACTCGTTCAAGTCCAACACTGTACATCACCACACACACACAGGTGAAGGTGTGAGAACAGTACCAATACCTGAGCTGCGGTTCAGATCTTGAGGGATGCTGATGCTTTTGACTGCTCCTATAGGAGGGAACATCTCCAATATGGTCCGGTCATCAACACCGGTTCTTCCTAAAAAAAAAAATGTTCAGCTATTGACACACACTACACCATAATGACAAAGAGAAAACAGGTTTTTACAAATGTATTAAAAATAAATATTTATGTAAGTATTCAGACCCTTTGCTAAGGTCCCACAGTTGACAGTGCAAAAACCAAACCATGAGGTCGAAGAGCTCCGAGACAGGATTGTGTCGAGGCACAGGTCTGAGGAAGGGTAACAAAAATGTCTGCAACATTGAAGGTCCCCAAGAACATCTTAAATGGAAGAAGTTTGGAACCACCAAGACTCTTTCTAGAGCTGGCCGCCCGGCCAAACTGAGCAATGGTGGGAGAAGGGCCTTGGTCAGGGAGGTGACCAAGAACCCGATGGTCACTAAAACTGAGCTCCAGAGTTCCTCTATGGAGATGGGAGAACCTTCCAGAAGGACATCTCTGCAGCACTCCACCAAATCAGGCCTTTATGGTAGAGTGGCCAGACGCAAGCAACTCCTCAGTAAAAGGCACATGACATCCCGCTTGGCGTTTGCCGAAATGCGCCTAAAGGACTCTCAGACCATGAGAAACAAGACTCTTTGGCTTGAGTACGGTCACATCTGGAGTAAACCTGGCAGCATCCCTACAGTGGTGGTGGCATCATCATGCTGTGTTTCTCAGAGGCAGAGACCGAGACTAGTCAGGATCGAGGGAAAGATGAATGGAGCAAATTATAGAAAGATTCTTGATGAAAACCTGCTCTAGAGCTCTCAGGACCTTAGACTAGGCCGAAGGTTCAGATTGAATCGTACTACACCAGCTCTGATGCTAGTCGAATGTGGCAGGGCTTGCAAACTATTACAGACCACAAAGGGAAGCACAGCCGCGAGCTGCCCAGTGACACGAGCCTACCAGACGAGCTAAATTACTTCTATGCTCGCTTCTAGGCAAGTCACACTGAAGCATGCATGAGAGCATCAGCTGTTCCAGACGACTGTGATCATGCTCTCCTTTAAACAGGTCGACATTCACAAGGCCGCGGGGCCAGACGGATTACCAGGACGTGTACTGCGAGCATGCGCTGACCAACTGGCAAGTGTCTTCACTGGCATTTTTTAACATGTCCCTGACAGAGTCTGTAATACCAACATGTTTCAAGCAGACCACCATAGTCCCTGTCATGAACACTAATGTAACCTGCCTAAATGACTACCGACCCGTAGCACTCACGTCTGTAGCCATGAAGTGCTTCGAAAGGTTGATCATGGCTCACATCAACACCATTATCCCAGAAACCCTAGACCCACTCCATTTTGCATACCAACAGATCCACAGATATATTTTAGGTTTTTGAAAAATGTAAGTGTAACCTTTTTTTTTATTTAACTAGGCAAATCCGTTAAGAACAAATTCTTATTTACAATAACGGCCAAACCCGGACGATGCTGGGCCAATTGTGCGCCGCTCTATGGGACTCCCAATCACGGCTGAATGGGATACATCCTGGAATTGAACCAGGGACTGTAGTGACGCTTCTTGCACTGAGATGCAGTGCCTTAGACTGCTGCGCCACTCGAGAGCCCAAATTATGCAATCTCTATTGCACTCCACACTGCCCTTTCCCACCTGGACAAAAGGAACACCTATGTGAGAATGCTGTTCATTGACTACAGCTCAGCGTTCAACACCATAGTGCCCTTAAAGCTCATCACTAAGCTAAGGACCCTGGGACTAAACACCTCTCTCTGCAACTGGATCCTGGACTTCCTGACGGGTCGCCCCCAGGTGGTGAGGGTAGGTAACAACACATCTGCTACGCTGATCCTCAACACATGGGGCCTCTCAGGGGTGCGTGTTCAGTCCCCTCCTGTACTTCCTGTTCACCCACGACTGCACTGCCAGGACATCACTTGGGCCAAGCTTCCTGCCATCCAGGACCTCTATACCAGGCGGTGTCAGAGGAAAGCCCTAAAAATTGCCAAAGACTCCAGCCACCCTAGTCATGGACTTCTCTCCGCTACCGCACAGCAAGCGCTGCCGGAGCGAAGAGTCTCGGTCCAAGAGGCCTCTTCACAGCTTCTACCCCCCCCAAGCCATAAGACTCCTGAACAGCTAATCAAATGGCTCCCCGGGATATTTGCAATTGCCCCCCCCCCCCCCCCTATCCCCCCCCCCCCCCCCCTATTTTACATGATTGGTAGTCTCATAGGGTGGGCCACAATTTTCCCAGCGTCGTCCGGGTTAGGGTTTGGCCGGGGTAGGCCGTCATTGTAAATAATAATTTGTTCTTAACTGACTTGCCTCGTTAATTAAAATTATATATGAGAAATGTCACTATGCTGCTGCTACTCTGTTTATTATCTATTCATAGTCCCGTTTACCTACATGTACGTATTACCTTATCTAACCGGTGCCCCCACATATTGACTGTCCCGGTACCCCCTGTATATAGCCTCCACATTGACTCTGTACCGGTACCCCCTGTATATAGCCTCCACATTGACCCTGTACCGGTACCCCCTGTATATAGCCTCCACATTGACCCTGTACCGGTACCCCCTGTATATAGCCTCCACATTGACTCTGTACCGGTACCCCCTGTATATAGCCTCCACATTGACCCTGTACCGGTACCCCCTGTATATAGCCTCCACATTGACTCTGTACCGGTACCCCTTGTATATAGCCTCCACATTGACTCTGTACCGGTACCCCCTGTATATAGTCTCCACATTGACTCTGTACCGGTACCCCCTGTATATAGCCTCCACATTGACTCTGTACCGGTACCCCCTGTATATAGCCTCCACATTGACTCTGTACCGTAATACCCTGTATATAGCCTCCACATTGACTCTGTACCGTAATACCCTGTATATAGCCTCCACATTGACTCTGTACCGGTACCCCCTGTATATAGCCTCCACATTGACTCTGTACCGGTACCCCCTGTATATAGCCTCCACATTGACTCTGTACCGGTACCCCCTGTATATAGCCTCCACATTGACTCTGTACCGGTACCCCCTGTTTATAGCCTCCACATTGACTCTGTACCGTAATACCCTGTATATAGCCTCCACATTGACTCTGTACCGGTACCCCCTGTATATAGCCTCCACATTGACTCTGTACCGGTACCCCCTGTATATAGCCTCCACATTGACTCTGTACCGTAACACCCTGTATATAGCCTCCACATTGACCCTGTACCGTAATACCCTGTATATAGCCTCCACATTGACTCTGTACCGGTACCCCCTGTATATAGCCTCCACATTGACTCTGTACCGGTACCCCCTGTATATAGCCTCCACATTGACTCTGTACCGTAATACCCTGTATATAGCCTCTACATTGACTCTGTACCGGTACCCCCTGTATATAGCCTCCACATTGACTCTGTACCGGTACCCCCTGTATATAGCCTCCACACTGACTCTGTACCGGTACCCCCTGTATATAGCCTCCACATTGACTCGGTACCGGTACCCCCTGTATATAGCCTCCACATTGACTCTGTACCGTAATACCCTGTATATAACCTCCACATTGACTCTGTACCGGTACCCCCTGTATATAGCCTCCACACTGACTCTGTACCGGTACCCCCTGTATATAACCTCCACATTGACTCTGTACCGGTACCCCCTGTATATAGCCTCCACATTGACTCTTAACCGTAACACCCTGTATATAGTCTCCACATTGACTCTGTACCGGTACCCCCTGTATATAGTCTCCACATTGACTCTGTACCGGTACCCCCTGTATATAGCCTCCACATTGACTCTGTACCGGTACCCCCTGTATATAGCCTCCACATTGACTCTGTACCGTAATACCCTGTATATAGCCTCCACATTGACTCTGTACCGTAATACCCTGTATATAGCCTCCACATTGACTCTGTACCGGTACCCCTGTATATAGCCTCCACATTGACTCTGTACCGGTACCCCCTGTATATAGCCTCCACATTGACTCTGTACCGTAATACCCTGTATATAGCCTCCACATTGACTCTCTACCGGTACCCCCTGTATATAGCCTCCACATTGACTCTGTACCGGTACCCCCTGTATATAGCCTCCACATTGACTCTGTACCGTAATACCCTGTATATAGCCTCTACATTGACTCTGTACCGGTACCCCCTGTATATAGCCTCCACATTGACTCTGTACCGGTACCCCCTGTATATAGCCTCCACATTGACTCGGTACCGGTACCCCCTGTATATAGCCTCCACATTGACTCTGTACCGGTACCCCCTGTATATAGACTCCACACTGACTCTGTACCGGTACCCCCTGTATATAGCCTCCACATTGACTCGGTACCGGTACCCCCTGTATATAGCCTCCACATTGACTCTGTACCGGTACCCCCTGTATATAACCTCCACATTGACTCTGTACCGGTACCCCCTGTATATAGCCTCCACACTGACTCTGTACCGGTACCCCCTGTATATAACCTCCACATTGACTCTGTACCGGTACCCCCTGTATATAGCCTCCACATTGACTCTTAACCGTAACACCCTGTATATAGTCTCCACATTGACTCTGTACCGGTACCCCCTGTATATAGCCTCCACATTGACTCTGTACCGTAATACCCTGTATATAGCCTCCACATTGACTCTGTACCGGTACCCCCTGTATATAGCCTCCACATTGACTCTGTACCGGTACCCCCTGTATATAGCCTCCACATTGACTCTGTACCGTAATACCCTGTATATAGCCTCCACATTGACTCTGTACCGGTACCCCCTGTATATAGCCTCCACATTGACTCTGTACCGGTACCCCCTGTATATAGCCTCCACATTGACTCTGTACCGTAATACCCTGTATATAGCCTCTACATTGACTCTGTACCGGTACCCCCTGTATATAGCCTCCACATTGACTCTGTACCGGTACCCCCTGTATATAGCCTCCACACTGACTCTGTACCGGTACCCCCTGTATATAGCCTCCACATTGACTCGGTACCGGTACCCCCTGTATATAGCCTCCACATTGACTCGGTACCGGTACCCCCTGTATATAGCCTCCACATTGACTCTGTACCGGTACCCCCTGTATATAGACTCCACACTGACTCTGTACCGGTACCCCCTGTATATAGCCTCCACATTGACTCGGTACCGGTACCCCCTGTATATAGCCTCCACATTGACTCTGTACCGGTACCCCCTGTATATAGCCTCCACATTGACTCTGTACCGGTACCTCCTGTATATAACCTCCACATTGACTCTGTACCGGTACCCCCTGTATATAGCCTCCACACTGACTCTGTACCGGTACCCCCTGTATATAACCTCCACATTGACTCTGTACCGGTACCCCCTGTATATAGCCTCCACATTGACTCTTAACCGTAACACCCTGTATATAGTCTCCACATTGACTCTGTACCGGTACCCCCTGTATATAGCCTCCACATTTACTCTGTACCGTAACACCCTGTATATAGTCTCCACATTGACTCTGTACCGGTACCTCCTGTATATAACCTCCACATTGACCCTGTACCGTAACACCCTGTATATAGCCTCCACATTGACTCTGTACCGTAACACCCTGTATATAGCCTCCACATTGACCCTGTACCGTAACACCCTGTATATAACCTCCACATTGACCCTGTACCGTAACACCCTGTATATAGCCTCCACATTGACTCTGTACCGGTACCCCCTGTATATAGCCTCCACATTGACTCTGTACCGGTACCCCCTGTATATAGCCTCCACATTGACTCTGTACCGGTACCCCCTGCATATAGCCTCCACATTGACTCTGTACCGGTACCCCCTGTATATAGCCTCCACATTGACTCTGTACCGGTACCCCTTGTATATAGTCTCCACATTGACTCTGTACCGGTACCCCTTGTATATAGCCTCCACATTGACTCTGTACCGGTACCCCCTGTATATAGCCACCACACTGACTCTGTACCGGTACCCCCTGCATATAGCCTCCACATTGACTCTGTACCGGTACCCCTTGTATATAGTCTCCACATTGACTCTGTACCGGTACCCCCTGTATATAGCCTCCACACTGACTCTGTACCGGTACCCCCTGTATATAGCCTCCACACTGACTCTGTACCGGTACCCCCTGTATATAGCCTCCACACTGACTCTGTACCGGTACCCCCTGTATATAGCCTCCACATTGACCACAGTGTTCACTCCTCCCCAACTCAAGGCTGTCATGGTGACGGGTACCAGACTGTGTCTCTTCTCCTCCCAGAGGATCCCTGATGGCTAACAATAACATATCCTGACATAATGTAAACATGATACATTACCCTTTCTCCCTCAGTGTCATATCCTGACATAATGTAAACATTATACATTACCCTCTCTCCCTCAGTGACATATCCTGACATAATGTAAACATTATACATTACCCTCTCTCCCTCAGTGACATATCCTGACATAATGTAAACATTATACATTACCCTCTCTCCCTCAGTGACATATCCTGACATAATGTAAACATTATACAATACCCTCTCTCCCTCAGTGACATATCCTGACATAATGTAAACATTATACATTACCCTCTCTCCCTCAGTGACATATCCTGACATAATGTAAACATGATACATTACCCTCTCTCCCTCAGTGACATATCCTGACATAATGTAAACATTATACATTACCCTCTCTCCCTCAGTGACATATCCTGACATAATGTAAACATTATACATTACCCTCTCTCCCTCAGTGACATATCCTGACATAATGTAAACATTATACAATACCCTCTCTCCCTCAGTGACATATCCTGACATAATGTAAACATGATACATTACCCTCTCTCCCTCAGTGACGTTGTTAGTTTCTAAGATCTCCACCCGTCTCCCCTTATCAATGCCTGCCACATGTAATCACTTCCCTGCACTCAACACATTCCAAGATTAGTTGCACCCATTATATACCTTCCTCCTATACCCATTACCTTCCTCCTATAACCATTACCTTCTGGTGTAGACCCTCCACTATATACCTTCCTCCTATAACCATTACCTTCTGGTGTAGACCCTCCACTATATACCTTCCTCCTATAACCATTACCTTCTGGTGTAGACCCTCCACTATATACCTTCCTCCTATAACCATTACCTTCTGGTGTAGACCCTCCACTATATACCTTCCTCCTATAACCATTACCTTCTGGTGTAGACCCTCCACTATATACCTTCCTCCTATAACCATTACCTTCTGGTGTAGACCCTCCACTATATACCTTCCTCCTATAACCATTACCTTCCTCCTATAACCATTACCTTCTGGTGTGGACCCTCCACTATATACCTTCCTCCTATAACCATTACCTTCTGGTGTAGACCCTCCACTATATACCTTCCTCCTATAACCATTACCTTCCTCCTATAACCATTACCTTCTGGTGTGGACCCTCCACTATATACCTTCCTCCTACAGATACCCATTACCTTCTGGTGTAGACCCTCCACTATATACCTTCCTCCTATAACCATTACTTTCTGGTGTAGACCCTCCACTATATACCTTCCTCCTATAACCATTACCTTCTGGTGTAGACCCTCCACTATGTACCTTCCTCCTATAACCATTACTTTCTGGTGTAGACCCGCCACTATATACCTTCCTCCTATAACCCTTCTGGTGTAGACCCTCCACTATATACCTTCCTCCTATAACCATTATCTTCCTCCTATAACCATTACCTTCTGGTGTGGACCCTCCACTATATACCTTCCTCCTATAACCATTACCTTCCTCCTATAACCATTACCTTCCTCCTATAACCATTACCTTCTGGTGTTGACCCTCCACTATATACCTTCCTCCTATAACCCTTCTGGTGTAGACCCTCCACTATATACCTTCCTCCTATACCCATTACCTTCCTCCTATAACCATTACCTTCTGGTGTAGACCCTCCACTATATACCTTCCTCCTACAGATACCCATTACCTTCTGGTGTAGACCCTCCACTATATACCTTCCTCCTACAGATACCCATTACCTTCTGGTGTAGACCCTCCACTATATACCTTCCTCCTATAACCATTACCTTCTGGTGTAGACCCTCCACTATATACCTTCCTCCTATAACCATTACTTTCTGGTGTAGACCCTCCACTATGTACCTTCCTCCTATAACCATTACCTTCTGGTGTAGACCCTCCACTATATACCTTCCTCCTATAACCATTACCTTCTGGTGTAGACCCTCCACTATGTACCTTCCTCCTATAACCATTACCTTCTGGTGTAGACCCTCCACTATGTACCTTCCTCCTATAACCATTACCTTCTGGTGTAGACCCTCCACTATATACCTTCCTCATATAACCCTTCTGGTGTAGACCCTCCACTATATACCTTCCTCCTATAACCATTATCTTCCTCCTATAACCATTACCTTCTGGTGTGGACCCTCCACTATATACCTTCCTCCTATAACCATTACCTTCCTCCTATAACCATTACCTTCCTCCTATAACCATTACCTTCTGGTGTTGACCCTCCACTATATACCTTCCTCCTATAACCCTTCTGGTGTAGACCCTCCACTATATACCTTCCTCCTATAACCATTATCTTCCTCCTATAACCATTACCTTCTGGTGTGGACCCTCCACTATATACCTTCCTCCTATAACCATTACCTTCCTCCTATAACCATTACCTTCCTCCTATAACCATTACCTTCTGGTGTTGACCCTCCACTATATACCTTCCTCCTATAACCCTTCTGGTGTAGACCCTCCACTATATACCTTCCTCCTATACCCATTACCTTCCTCCTATAACCATTACCTTCTGGTGTAGACCCTCCACTATATACCTTCCTCCTACAGATACCCATTACCTTCTGGTGTAGACCCTCCACTATATACCTTCCTCCTACAGATATCCATTACCTTCTGGTGTAGACCCTCCACTATATACCTTCCTCCTATAACCATTACCTTCCTCCTATAACCATTACCTTCTGGTGTGGACCCTCCACTATATACCTTCCTCCTATAACCATTACCTTCTGGTGTAGACCCTCCACTATATACCTTCCTCCTATAACCATTACCTTCCTCCTATAACCATTACCTTCTGGTGTGGACCCTCCACTATATACCTTCCTCCTACAGATACCCATTACCTTCTGGTGTAGACCCTCCACTATATACCTTCCTCCTATAACCATTACTTTCTGGTGTAGACCCTCCACTATATACCTTCCTCCTATAACCATTACCTTCTGGTGTAGACCCTCCACTATGTACCTTCCTCCTATAACCATTACTTTCTGGTGTAGACCCTCCACTATATACCTTCCTCCTATAACCCTTCTGGTGTAGACCCTCCACTATATACCTTCCTCCTATAACCATTATCTTCCTCCTATAACCATTACCTTCTGGTGTGGACCCTCCACTATATACCTTCCTCCTATAACCATTACCTTCCTCCTATAACCATTACCTTCCTCCTATAACCATTACCTTCTGGTGTTGACCCTCCACTATATACCTTCCTCCTATAACCCTTCTGGTGTAGACCCTCCACTATATACCTTCCTCCTATACCCATTACCTTCCTCCTATAACCATTACCTTCTGGTGTAGACCCTCCACTATATACCTTCCTCCTACAGATACCCATTACCTTCTGGTGTAGACCCTCCACTATATACCTTCCTCCTACAGATACCCATTACCTTCTGGTGTAGACCCTCCACTATATACCTTCCTCCTATAACCATTACCTTCTGGTGTAGACCCTCCACTATATACCTTCCTCCTATAACCATTACTTTCTGGTGTAGACCCTCCACTATGTACCTTCCTCCTATAACCATTACCTTCTGGTGTAGACCCTCCACTATATACCTTCCTCCTATAACCATTACCTTCTGGTGTAGACCCTCCACTATGTACCTTCCTCCTATAACCATTACCTTCTGGTGTAGACCCTCCACTATGTACCTTCCTCCTATAACCATTACCTTCTGGTGTAGACCCTCCACTATATACCTTCCTCATATAACCCTTCTGGTGTAGACCCTCCACTATATACCTTCCTCCTATAACCATTATCTTCCTCCTATAACCATTACCTTCTGGTGTGGACCCTCCACTATATACCTTCCTCCTATAACCATTACCTTCCTCCTATAACCATTACCTTCCTCCTATAACCATTACCTTCTGGTGTTGACCCTCCACTATATACCTTCCTCCTATAACCCTTCTGGTGTAGACCCTCCACTATATACCTTCCTCCTATAACCATTATCTTCCTCCTATAACCATTACCTTCTGGTGTGGACCCTCCACTATATACCTTCCTCCTATAACCATTACCTTCCTCCTATAACCATTACCTTCCTCCTATAACCATTACCTTCTGGTGTTGACCCTCCACTATATACCTTCCTCCTATAACCCTTCTGGTGTAGACCCTCCACTATATACCTTCCTCCTATACCCATTACCTTCCTCCTATAACCATTACCTTCTGGTGTAGACCCTCCACTATATACCTTCCTCCTACAGATACCCATTACCTTCTGGTGTAGACCCTCCACTATATACCTTCCTCCTACAGATATCCATTACCTTCTGGTGTAGACCCTCCACTATATACCTTCCTCCTATAACCATTACCTTCTGGTGTAGACCCTCCACTATATACCTTCCTCCTATAACCATTACCTTCTGGTGTGGACCCTCCACTATATACCTTCCTCCTATACCCATTACCTTCTGGTGTAGACCCTCCACTATATACCTTCCTCCTATACCCATTACCTTCTGGTTTAGACCCTCCACTATATACCTTCCTCCTATACCCATTACCTTCCTCCTATACCCATTACCTTCCTCCTATAACCATTACCTTCCTCCTATAACCATTACCTTCTGGTGTTGACCCTCCACTATATACCTTCCTCCTATAACCATTACCTTCCTCCTATAACCATTACCTTCCTCCTATAACCATTACCTTCTGGTGTAGACCCTCTAAACCTCAGGACTCCATCAGTAACATGAATATATTTTCCCATTCTCAGAACCCAACCGTATTCAAGGACTCAACTTTAGTGTTTGGTCACGCATTCCTATAACCCTTAACCTCTGGGGTCACACATTCCTATAACCCTTAACCTCTGGGGTCACACATTCCTATAACCCTTAACCTCTGGGGTCACACATTCCTATAACCCTTAACCTCTGGGGTCACACATTCCTATAACCCTTAACCTCTGGGGTCACACATTCCTATAACCCTTAACCTCTGGGGTCACACATTCCTATAACCCTTAACCTCTGGGGTCACACATTCCTATAACCCTTAACCTCTGGGGTCACACATTCCTAGGATGTAATGATCACATCAAACTTTTTGCATGCGTTTGCTGTTCTGATAGTTTCAGATGACTTTCTGCCCAATAGAAATGGATGGTAAATAATGTATTGTCACTTTTCTTGTACAATAGAATACAATATGTTTCGTAACACTTGTTCGTTCATGTGGATTCTACCAGGATTACGGATAGTCCTGAATAATGAGTGAGACAGATGTACAAATATGATACCCCCAAGACATGCTAACCTCTCACCATTACAATAACAGGGGACGTTAGCATAGCCCCAAGACATGCTAACCTCTCTCCATTACAATAACAGGGGACGTTAGCATAGCCCCAAGACATGCTAACCTCTCTCCATTACAATAACAGGGGACGTTAGCATAGCCCCAAGACATGCTAACCTCTCTCCATTACAATAACAGGGGACGTTAGCATAGCCCCAAGACATGCTAACCTCTCTCCACTACAATAACAGGGGACGTTAGCATTTGTGTGTGTTTACTCACTACCTCCCCTGTTCCTGTTGTTGTTACTCCAGCTGAATGGAGACATCCCTCCCAGGTTAAAGAAGAGTGCTCATGAGGTCATCCTGGACTTCATCCGCTCCAGACCACCTCTCAACCCTGTGAGTACCGCCCTAGTCTCTCAACCCTGTGAGTCCCAACCTAGTCTCTGACCACCTCTCAACCCTGTGAGTACCGCCCTAGTCTCTCAACCCTGTGAGTACCGCCCTAGTCTCTCAACCCTGTGAGTACCGCCCTAGTCTCTCAACCCTGTGAGTACCGCCCTAGTCTCTCAACCCTGTGAGTACCGCCCTAGTCTCTCAACCCTGTGAGTACTGACCTAGTCTCTGACCACCTCTCAACCCTGTGAGTACCGCCCTAGTCTCTGACCACCTCTCAACCCTGTGAGTACCGCCCTAGTCGCTCAACCCTGTGAGTACCGACCTAGTCTCTGACCACCTCTCAACCCTGTGAGTACTGACCTAGTCTCTCAACCCTGTGAGTACTGACCTAGTCTCTCAACCCTGTGAGTACCGACCTAGTCTCTGACCACCTCTCAACCCTGGGAGTACCGACCTAGTCTCTGACCACCTCTCAACCCTGGGAGTACCGACCTAGTCTCTGACCACCTCTCAACCCTGTGAGTACCGACCTAGTCTCTGACCACCTCTCAACCCTGGGAGTACCGACCTAGTCTCTAACCACCTCTCAACCCTGGGAGTACCGACCTAGTCTCTAACCACCTCTCAACCCTGGGAGTACCGACCTAGTCTCTGACCACCTCTCAACCCTGTGAGTACCGACCTAGTCTCTAACCACCTCTCAACCCTGTGAGTACCGACCTAGTCTCTAACCACCTCTCAACCCTGGGAGTACCGACCTAGTCTCTGACCACCTCTCAACCCTGTGAGTACCGACCTAGTCTCTGACCACCTCTCAACCCTGTGAGTACCGACCTAGTCTCTAACCACCTCTCAACCCTGGGAGTACCGACCTAGTCTCTGACCACCTCTCAACCCTGTGAGTACCGACCTAGTCTCTGACCACCTCTCAACCCTGGGAGTCCCGACCTAGTCTCTGACCACCTCTCAACCTGCCGGGGCGGCAGGTAGCCTAGTGGTTAGAGCGTTGGATTAGTAACCGAAAGGTTGCAAGTTCGAATCCCCGAGCTGACAAGGTAAAAATCTGTGGTTCTGCCCCTGAACAAGGCAGTTAACCCACTGTTCCTAGGCCGTCATTGAAAATAAGATTTTGTTCTTAACAGACTTGCCTGGTAAAATTTATATATATCCAATTTGTAAGTCGCTCTGGACAAGAGCGTCTGCTAAATGACTTAAATGTAATTGCCCTTACTGTGACGCCTTCTTGCTCCTAAGGGGATGAATCCAGTTTTGTTGACTTGAAAGGAAGGGCAGCTGCTTCAGTACGTGTTTTATTGTGGATGGTTGATGAGCTTGATGGTTGATGAGTCTCTCCTGCACAGAATTCATTATCTGCTTGTCTGTCTGTTTGTAGGTTACTGCTAGGAAGTTGAAGCCTCACCCTGCGTGGCCGCAGACCCTCCATGAGCGTCTCTTAGAGGGCATCAGACAGGAGAGGAAGCTACGGCCTGTATCACCTGACATGATCCGACGCAACCGCCTGGGTGAGCAGGACACACACGCTCGGACGCGGCCGGGACGCGGCCCGGGTCGGACGCGGCCCGGCTCGGACGGTGTTACGCAAAAGTTGACCCTTGCTCCATTTCATACCCACATATGACACATTATTATATTAGTGTCACAGATTATAATTTTTATTTTGTTAGCAGGCTTAGTCTCATAATACTCGATACCAAAACGATACCACGGCAAGAAAAGAAGGCATATTAGCCAAAGTCACAGAATGGCACTTGATCCAGAGGCATGCTCGCCGAAGTGTTTTAGGGAGTGTTTGACAGTGATGAGGGGTGATCGTTTGACCGCGGACCCATAGCGGATGCAGACAATGAGGCAGTGATTGCTGAGATCCTGGTTGAAGACAGCAGAGGTGTATTTAGAGGGTAAGTTGGTCAGGATGATATCTAAGGGGGTGCCCATGGTTACGGATTTAGGGTTGTACCTGGTAGGTTCCTTCATAATTTGTGAGATTGAGGGCATCTAGTTTAGATTGTAGGACGGCCAGGGTGTTGACCTCTCTGGTATAAGTGGGACGGTAGCGTCCCACCTCGACAGCAGCCAGTTAAATTGCAGGGCGCCAAATTCAAAACATCAGAAATCCCATAATTAAAATTCCTCAAACATACAAGTATTTTACACCATTTTAAAGATACACTTGTTGTAAATCCAACCACAGTGTCCGAGTTCAAAAAGGCTTTACAGAGAAAGCACACCATGCGGTTATGTTAGGTCAGCGCCTAGTCACAGAAAACTACAGCCATTTTCCAGCCAAGGCTAGGGCTCACAAAAGTAAGAAATTATTAAGTGAATCACTAACCTTTGATCTTCATCAGATGCTCACAGGACTTCATGTTACACAATAAATGTTTTTTTTTGTTCGATAATGTCCCTCTTTATGTCCAAAAACCTCTGTTTTGTTGGTGCGTTTAGTTCAGAAATCCAAAGGCACAATGCATGCTCTTAACATCATGACGAAAAAGTACAATAAAAGTTAGTAGAAACATGTCAGAAATCAATCTTCAGGTTGTTTTTGTCATAATTAATCAATAATATTTCAACCGGACAAAAGCTTCGTCAATAGAAAAGGAGAAACAAGAAAGGTGCGTTCCCGATCACGCGCTGGACTCGTGTCTGGAAATGTCCACTGTCCACTCATTGAAAGTGCTGTATCTCCCTAATTTTTCAGAGTTAAAGCCTGAAACAATTCCTAAAGACTGGCCATGTGTAGAGGAAGCCATAGAGATCGTGAACTGGGTCCTAAGTCTTTGTATGGTGGATAGGCTTTCAATGGAAAAACAGCCTTTCAAAATAATAGTACTTGCTGGTTGGATTTTCCTCAGGTTTTCACCTGCCATATCAGTTCTGTGATACTCACAGACAGTATTTTATATGCATATCCTAGCTTCTGGGCCTGTGTATCAGGCAGTTTTATTCGGGCACGCTTTTCATCCAAAATTCTGAATGTTGTCCCCTACCCTAGTGAAGTTCAGCATGTCCCGGTTTAGGTCACCTAACAGTACGAACACTGAAGATAGATGGGGGGGGGGGGGGCAATCAATTCACATATGGTTTCCACAGCACAGCTGGGGGCTGAGGGGGGGTCTGTAACAAGCGGCAATGGAGAGACTTGTTTCTGGAAAGGCGGATAAAAAAAAAAAAAGTAGAAGCTGGAATTGTTTGGGCACAGACCTGGATAGTAGGACATAACTCTGCAGGCTATCTCTGCAGTAGATTGCAACTCCGCCCCCTTTGGCAGTAATGTCTTGACGGAAAATGTTATAGTTATTGATGGGAATTTCAGGATTTTTGGTGGCCTTCCTAAGCCAGGATTCAGACACGGCAAGCACATCAGGGTTGGCGGAGTGTGCTAAAGCAGTGAATAAAACAAACTCCGGGAGGAGGCTTCTGATGTTAACATGTATGAAACTAATGCTTTTACGGTTAGTCAACAAATGCGCCTGGGGAATAGGTGTGGTACTAGGGCCTGGGTTAACCTCTACATCACCAGAGGAGGAGTAGGATAAGGGTACGGCTAAAGGCTATAAAAACTGGTCGTCTAGTGCGTTCGGAACAGAGTAAAAGGAGCAGGTTTCTGGGCGTGGTAGAATATATTCAAGGCATAATGTACAATCAAGGGTATGGTAGGATGTGAGTACAGTGGAGGTAGGACCTAGGCGTTGAGTGACGATTAGAGAGGTTTTGTCTCTAAAGGCACCAGTTAAGCCAGGTGAAGTCACGGCATGTGTGGAGGGTGGAACAAAAGGATTAGCTAAGGCATATTGAGCAGGGCTGGAGGCTCGACAGTGAAATAAGACAAAAATCACTAACCAAAACGGCAATAGACCAGGCATATTGACATTAGGGAGAGGAATGTGCAGTTGAGTGATCATAGGGTTCAGTGAGTAGCTAGGCGAGCTGGAGGCACGGCGATTCAGACAACTAGCAGGCCGGGGATAGCAGATGAGCCTCAAGGGGACGTCGCAACATGATGCAGCCCAGACTCCCAGTGCAGGCTAGCAGTGAGTTAGTGGAGCTAACATGGTGCAGCCCAGACTCCCAGTGCAGACTAGCAGTGAGTTAGTGGAGCTAACATGATGCAGCCCAGACTAGCAGTGAGTTAGTGGAGCTAATATGATGCAGCCCAGACTCCCAGGCTAGCAGTGAGTTAGTGGAGCTAACATGATGCAGCCCAGACTCCCAGGCTAGCAGTGAGTTAGTGGAGCTAACATGATGCAGCCCAGACTCCCAGGCTAGCAGTGAGTTAGTGGAGCTAACATGATGCAGCCCAGACTCCCAGTGCAGACTAGCAGTGAGTTAGTGGAGCTGACATGATGCAGCCCAGACTCCCAGTGCAGACTAGCAGTGAGTTAGTGGAGCTAACATGATGCAGCCCAGACTCCCAGTGCAGACTAGCAGTGAGTTAGTGGAGCTAACATGATGCAGCCCAGACTCCCAGTGCAGACTAGCAGTGAGTTAGTGGAGCTAACATGATGCAGCCCAGACTCCCAATGCAGACTAGCAGTGAGTTAGTGGAGCTAACATGATGCAGCCCAGACTCCCAGGCTAGCAGTGAGTTAGTGGAGCTAACATGATGCAGCCCAGACTCCCAGTGCAGACTAGCAGTGAGTTAGTGGAGCTAACATGGTGCAGCCCAGACTCCCAGGCTAGTATTGAGTTAGTGGAGCTAACATGATGCAGCCCAGACTCCCAGTGCAGACTAGCAGTGAGTTAGTGGAGCTAACATGATGCAGCCCAGACTCCCAGTGCAGACTAGCAGTGAGTTAGTGAAGCTAACATGATGCAGCCGAGACTCCCAGTGCAGAATAGCAGTGAGTTAGTGGAGCTAACATGATGCAGCCCAGACTCCCAGTGCAGACTAGCAGTGAGTTAGTGGAGCTAACATGATGCAGCCCAGACTCCCAATGCAGACTAGCAGTGAGTTAGTGGAGCTAACATGGTACAGCCCAGACTCCCAGGCTAGCAGTGAGTTAGTGGAGCTAACATGGTACAGCCCAGACTCCCAGGCTAGCAGTGAGTTAGTGGAGCTAACATGATGCAGCCCAGACTCCCAGTGCAGACTAGCAGTGAGTTAGTGGAGCTAACATGATGCACCCCAGACTCCCAATGCAGACTAGCAGTGAGTTAGTGGAGCTAACATGATGCAGCCCAGACTCCCAATGCAGACTAGCAGTGAGTTAGTGGAGCTAACATGATGCAGCCCAGACTCCCAATGCAGACTAGCAGTGTTAGTGGAGCTAACATGATGCAGCCCAGACTCCCAATGCAGACTAGCAGTGAGTTAGTGGAGCTAACATGGTACAGCCCAGACTCCAAGGCTAGCAGTGAGTTTGTGGAGCTAACATGGTGCAGCCCAGACTCCCAGTGCAGACTAGCAGTGAGTTAGTGGAGCTAACATGATGCAGCCCAGACTAGCAGTGAGTTAGTTGAGCTAACATGATGCAGCCCAGACTCCCAGTGAGTTAGTGGAGCTAACATGATGCAGCCCAGACTCCCAGGCTAGCAGTGAGTTAGTAGAGCTAACATGGTGCAGCCCAGACTCCCAGGCTAGCAGTGAGTTAGTGGAGCTAACATGATGCAGCCCAGACTCCCAATGCAGACTAGCAGTGAGTTAGTGGAGCTAACATGATGCAGCCCAGACTCCCAATGCAGACTAGCAGTGAGTTAGTGGAGCTAACATGGTACAGCCCAGACTCCCAGGCTAGCAGTGAGTTAGTGGAGCTAACATGATGCAGCCCAGACTCCCAGTGCAGACTAGCAGTGAGTTAGTGGAGCTAACATGATGCAGCCCAGACTCCCAGGCTAGCAGTGAGTTAGTGGAGCTAACATGATGCAGCCCAGACTCCCAGGCTAGCAGTGAGTTAGTGGAGCTAACATGATGCAGCCCAGACTCCCAGTGCAGACTAGCAGTGAGTTAGTGGAGCTAACATGATGCACCCCAGACTCCCAATGCAGACTAGCAGTGAGTTAGTGGAGCTAACATGATGCAGCCCAGACTCCCAATGCAGACTAGCAGTGAGTTAGTGGAGCTAACATGATGCAGCCCAGACTCCCAATGCAGACTAGCAGTGAGTTAGTGGAGCTAACATGATGCAGCCCAGACTCCCAATGCAGACTAGCAGTGAGTTAGTGGAGCTAACATGATGCAGCCCAGACTCCCAATGCAGACTAGCAGTGAGTTAGTGGAGCTAACATGATGCAGCCCAGACTCCCAATGCAGACTAGCAGTGAGTTAGTGGAGCTAACATGATGCAGCCCAGACTCCCAATGCAGACTAGCAGTGAGTTAGTGGAGCTAACATGATGCAGCCCAGACTCCCAATGCAGACTAGCAGTGAGTTAGTGGAGCTAACATGATGCAGCCCAGACTCCCAATGCAGGCTAGCAGTGAGTTAGTGGAGCTAACATGATGCAGCCCAGACTCCCAGGCTAGCAGTGAGTTAGTGGAGCTAACATGATGCAGCCCAGACTCCCAGGCTAGCAGTGAGTTAGTGGAGCTAACATGGTGCAGCCCAGACTCCCAGTGCAGACTAGCAGTGAGTTAGTGGAGCTAACATGATGCAGCCCAGACTCCCAGGCTAGCAGTGAGTTAGTGGAGCTAACATGATGCAGCCCAGACTCCCAGGCTAGCAGTGAGTTAGTGGAGCTAACATGATGCAGCCCAGACTCCCAGTGCAGACTAGCAGTGAGTTAGCGGAGCTAACATGATGCAGCCCAGACTCCCAGGCTAGCAGTGAGTTAGTGGAGCTAACATGATGCAGCCCAGACTCCCAGTGCAGAATAGCAGTGAGTTAGTGGAGCTAACATGGTACAGCCCAGACTCCCAGGCTAGCAGAGAGTTAGTGAAGCTAACATGATGCAGCCCAGACTCCCAGTGCAGACTAGCAGTGAGTTAGTGGAGCTAACATGGTGCAGCCCAGACTCCCAGGCTAGCAGTGAGTTAGTGAAGCTAACATGATGCAGCCCAGACTCCCAGTGCAGAATTGCAGAGAGTTAGTGGAGCTAACATGGTACAGCCCAGACTCCCAGGCTAGCAGTGAGTTAGTGGAGCTAACATGGTGCAGCCCAGACTCCCAGTGCAGACTAGCAGTGAGTTAGTGAAGCTAACATGATGCAGCCCAGACTCCCAGTGCAGACTAGCAGTGAGTTAGTGGAGCTAACATGATGCAGCCCAGACTCCCAGTGTAGACTAGCAGTGAGTTAGTGGAGCTAACATGGTGCAGCCCAGACTCCCAGTACAGGCTAGCAGTGAGTTAGTGGAGCTAACATGATGCAGCCCAGACTCCCAGTACAGACTAGCAGTGAGTTAGTGGAGCTAACATGATGCAGCCCAGACTCCCAGTACAGGCTAACAGTGAGTTAGTGGAGCTAACATGATGCAGCCCAGACTCCCAGTACAGACTAGCAGTGAGTTAGTGGAGCTAACATGATGCAGCCCAGACTCCCAGTGCAGACTAGCAGTGAGTTAGTGGAGCTAACATGGTGCAGCCCAGACTCCCAGTGCAGACTAGCAGTGAGTTAGTGAAGCTAACATGATGCAGCCCAGACTCCCAGTGCAGACTAGCAGTGAGTTAGTGGAGCTAACATGATGCAGCCCAGACTCCCAGTGTAGACTAGCAGTGAGTTAGTGGAGCTAACATGGTGCAGCCCAGACTCCCAGTACAGGCTAGCAGTGAGTTAGTGGAGCTAACATGATGCAGCCCAGACTCCCAGTACAGACTAGCAGTGAGTTAGTGGAGCTAACATGATGCAGCCCAGACTCCCAGTACAGGCTAACAGTGAGTTAGTGGAGCTAACATGATGCAGCCCAGACTCCCAGTGCAGACTAGCAGTGAGTTAGTGGAGCTAACATGATGCAGCCCAGACTCCCAGTGCAGACTAGCAGTGAGTTAGTGGAGCTAACATGATGCAGCCCAGACTCCCAGTGCAGACTAGCAGTGAGTTAGTGGAGCTAACATGATGCAGCCCAGACTCCCAGGCTAGCAGTGAGTTAGTGGAGCTAACATGATGCAGCCCAGACTCCCAGTGCAGACTAGCAGTGAGTTAGTGGAGCTAACATGATGCAGCCCAGACTCCCAGGCTAGCAGTGAGTTAGTGGAGCTAACATGATGCAGCCCAGACTCCCAGGCTAGCAGTGAGTTAGTGGAGCTAACATGATGCAGCCCAGACTCCCAGTGCAGACTAGCAGTGAGTTAGTGGAGCTAACATGATGCAGCCCAGACTCCCAGGCTAGCAGTTAGTTAGTGGAGCTAACATGATGCAGCCCAGACTCCCAGGCTAGCAGTGAGTTAGTGGAGCTAATATGATGCAGCCCAGACTCCCAGGCTAGCAGTGAGTTAGTGGAGCTAATATGATGCAGCCCAGACTCCCAGGCTAGCAGTGAGTTAGTGGAGCTAACATGATGCAGCCCAGACTCCCAATGCAGACTAGCAGTGAGTTAGTGGAGCTAACATGATGCAGCCCAGACTCCCAGTACAGACTAGCAGTGAGTTAGTGGAGCTAACATGATGCAGCCCAGACTCCCAATGCAGACTAGCAGTGAGTTAGTGGAGCTAACATGATGCAGCCCAGACTCCCAATGCAGACTAGCAGTGAGTTAGTGGAGCTAACATGATGCAGCCCAGACTCCCAATGCAGACTAGCAGTGAGTTAGTGGAGCTAACATGGTACAGCCCAGACTCCCAGGCTAGCAGTGAGTTAGTGGAGCTAACATGATGCAGCCCAGACTCCCAGACTAGCAGTGAGTTAGTGGAGCTAACATGATGCAGCCCAGACTCCCCGTGTAGACTAGCAGTGAGTTAGTGGAGCTAACATGGTGCAGCCCAGACTCCCAGTACAGGCTAGCAGTGAGTTAGTGGAGCTAACATGATGCAGCCCAGACTCCCAGTACAGACTAGCAGTGTGTTAGTGGAGCTAACATGATGCAGCCCAGACTCCCAGTACAGGCTAACAGTGAGTTAGTGGAGCTAACATGATGCAGCCCAGACTCCCAGTACAGACTAGCAGTGAGTTAGTGGAGCTAACATGATGCAGCCCAGACTCCCAGTGCAGACTAGCAGTGAGTTAGTGGAGCTAACATGATGCAGCCCAGACTCCCAGTACAGACTAGCAGTGAGTTAGTGGAGCTAACATGATGCAGCCCAGACTCCCAGTGCAGACTAGCAGTGAGTTAGTGGAGCTAACATGATGCAGCCCAGACTCCCAGGCTAGCAGTGAGTTAATGGAGCTAACATGATGCAGCCCAGACTCCCAGTGCAGACTAGCAGTGAGTTAGTGGAGCTAACATGATGCAGCCCAGACTCCCAGGCTAGCAGTGAGTTAGTGGAGCTAACATGATGCAGCCCAGACTCACAGGCTAGCAGTGAGTTAGTGCAGCTAACATGATGCAGCCCAGACTCCCAGTGCAGACTAGCAGTGAGTTAGTGGAGCTAACATGATGCAGCCCAGACTCCCAGGCTAGCAGTTAGTTAGTGGAGCTAACATGATGCAGCCCAGACTCCCAGGCTAGCAGTGAGTTAGTGGAGCTAATATGATGCAGCCCAGACTCCCAGGCTAGCAGTGAGTTAGTGGAGCTAACATGATGTAGCCCAGACTCCCAATGCAGACTAGCAGTGAGTTAGTGGAGCTAACATGATGCAGCCCAGACTCCCAGTACAGACTAGCAGTGAGTTAGTGGAGCTAACATGATGCAGCCCAGACTCCCAATGCAGACTAGCAGTGAGTTAGTGGAGCTAACATGATGCAGCCCAGACTCCCAATGCAGACTAGCAGTGAGTTAGTGGAGCTAACATGATGCAGCCCAGACTCCCGATGCAGACTAGCAGTGAGTTAGTGGAGCTAACATGGTACAGCCCAGACTCCCAGGCTAGCAGTGAGTTAGTGGAGCTAACATGATGCAGCCCAGACTCCCAGACTAGCAGTGAGTTAGTGGAGCTAACATGATGCAGCCCAGACTCCCAGGCTAGCAGTGAGTTAGTGGAGTTAACATGGTGCAGCCCAGACTCCCAGGCTAGTAGTGAGTTAGTGGAGCTAACATGATGCAGCCCAGACTCCCAGTGCAGACTAGCAGTGAGTTAGTGGAGCTAACATGATGCAGCCCAGACTCCCAGTACAGACTAGCAGTGAGTTAGTGGAGCTAACATGATGCAGCCCAGACTCCCAGTGCAGACTAGCAGTGAGTTAGTGGAGCTAACATGATGCAGCCCAGACTCCCAGTACAGACTAGCAGTGAGTTAGTGGAGCTAACATGAAGCAGCCCAGACTCCCAGTGCAGACTAGCAGTGAGTTAGTGGAGCTAACATGATGCAGCCCAGACTCCCAGGCTAGCAGTGAGTTAGTGGAGCTAACATGATGCAGCCCAGACTGCCAGGCTAGCAGTGAGTTAGTGGAGCTAACATGATGCAGCCCAGACTCCCAGGCTAGCAGTGAGTTAGTGGAGCTAACATGATGCAGCCCAGACTCCCAGTACAGGCTAGCAGTGAGTTAGTGGAGCTAACATGATGCAGCCCAGACTCCCAGTACAGACTAGCAGTGAGTTAGTGGAGCTAACATGATGCAGCCCAGACTCCCAGTACAGACTAGCAGTGAGTTAGTGGAGCTAACATGATGCAGCCCAGACTCCCAGTACAGACTAGCAGTGAGTTATTGGAGCTAACATGATGCAGCCCAGACTCCCAGGCTAGCAGTGAGTTAGTGGAGTTAACATGGTGCAGCCCAGACTCCCAGGCTAGTAGTGAGTTAGTGGAGCTAACATGATGCAGCCCAGACTCCCAGTGCAGACTAGTAGTGAGTTAGTGGAGCTAACATGATGCAGCCCAGACTCCCAGTACAGACTAGCAGTGAGTTAGTGGAGCTAACATGATGCAGCCCAGACTCCCAGTACAGACTAGCAGTGAGTTAGTGGAGCTAACATGATGCAGCCCAGACTCCCAGTGCAGACTAGCAGTGAGTTAGTAGAGCTAACATGATGCAGCCCAGACTCCCAGGCTAGCAGTGAGTTAGTGGAGCTAACATGATGCAGCCCAGACTGCCAGGGTAGCAGTGAGTTAGTGGAGCTAACATGATGCAGCCCAGACTCCCAGGCTAGCAGTGAGTTAGTGGAGCTAACATGGTGCAGCCCAGACTCCCAGTACAGGCTAGCAGTGAGTTAGTGGAGCTAACATGATGCAGCCCAGACTCCCAGTACAGACTAGCAGTGAGTTAGTGGAGCTAACATGATGCAGCCCAGACTCCCAGTACAGGCTAACAGTGAGTTAGTGGAGCTAACATGATGCAGCCCAGACTCCCAGTACAGACTAGCAGTGAGTTAGTGGAGCTAACATGATGCAGCCCAGACTCCCAGTGCAGACTAGCAGTGAGTTAGTGGAGCTAACATGATGCAGCCCAGACTCCCAGTACAGACTAGCAGTGAGTTAGTGGAGCTAACATGATGCAGCCCAGACTCCCAGTGCAGACTAGCAGTGAGTTAGTGGAGCTAACATGATGCAGCCCAGACTCCCAGGCTAGCAGTGAGTTAATGGAGCTAACATGATGCAGCCCAGACTCCCAGTGCAGACTAGCAGTGAGTTAGTGGAGCTAACATGATGCAGCCCAGACTCCCAGGCTAGCAGTGAGTTAGTGGAGCTAACATGATGCAGCCCAGACTCCCAGGCTAGCAGTGAGTTAGTGGAGCTAACATGATGCAGCCCAGACTCCCAGTGCAGACTAGCAGTGAGTTAGTGGAGCTAACATGATGCAGCCCAGACTCCCAGGCTAGCAGTTAGTTAGTGGAGCTAACATGATGCAGCCCAGACTCCCAGGCTAGCAGTGAGTTAGTGGAGCTAATATGATGCAGCCCAGACTCCCAGGCTAGCAGTGAGTTAGTGGAGCTAACATGATGCAGCCCAGACTCCCAATGCAGACTAGCAGTGAGTTAGTGGAGCTAACATGATGCAGCCCAGACTCCCAGTACAGACTAGCAGTGAGTTAGTGGAGCTAACATGATGCAGCCCAGACTCCCAATGCAGACTAGCAGTGAGTTAGTGGAGCTAACATGATGCAGCCCAGACTCCCAATGCAGACTAGCAGTGAGTTAGTGGAGCTAACATGATGCAGCCCAGACTCCCGATGCAGACTAGCAGTGAGTTAGTGGAGCTAACATGGTACAGCCCAGACTCCCAGGCTAGCAGTGAGTTAGTGGAGCTAACATGATGCAGCCCAGACTCCCAGACTAGCAGTGAGTTAGTGGAGCTAACATGATGCAGCCCAGACTCCCAGACTAGCAGTGAGTTAGTGGAGCTAACATGGTGCAGCCCAGACTCCCAGGCTAGTAGTGAGTTAGTGGAGCTAACATGATGCAGCCCAGACTCCCAGTGCAGACTAGCAGTGAGTTAGTGGAGCTAACATGATGCAGCCCAGACTCCCAGGCTAGCAGTGAGTTAGTGGAGCTAACATGATGCAGCCCAGACTCCCAGGCTAGCAGTGAGTTAGTGGAGCTAACATGATGCAGCCCAGACTCCCAGTGCAGACTAGCAGTGAGTTAGTGGAGCTAACATGATGCAGCCCAGACTCCCAGTACAGACTAGCAGTGAGTTAGTGGAGCTAACATGAAGCAGCCCAGACTCCCAGTGCAGACTAGCAGTGAGTTAGTGGAGCTAACATGATGCAGCCCAGACTCCCAGGCTAGCAGTGAGTTAGTGGAGCTAACATGATGCAGCCCAGACTGCCAGGCTAGCAGTGAGTTAGTGGAGCTAACATGATGCAGCCCAGACTCCCAGGCTAGCAGTGAGTTAGTGGAGCTAACATGATGCAGCCCAGACTCCCAGTACAGGCTAGCAGTGAGTTAGTGGAGCTAACATGATGCAGCCCAGACTCCCAGTACAGACTAGCAGTGAGTTAGTGGAGCTAACATGATGCAGCCCAGACTCCCAGTACAGACTAGCAGTGAGTTAGTGGAGCTAACATGATGCAGCCCAGACTCCCAGTACAGACTAGCAGTGAGTTATTGGAGCTAACATGATGCAGCCCAGACTCCCAGGCTAGCAGTGAGTTAGTGGAGTTAACATGGTGCAGCCCAGACTCCCAGGCTAGTAGTGAGTTAGTGGAGCTAACATGATGCAGCCCAGACTCCCAGTGCAGACTAGCAGTGAGTTAGTGGAGCTAACATGATGCAGCCCAGACTCCCAGTACAGACTAGCAGTGAGTTAGTGGAGCTAACATGATGCAGCCCAGACTCCCAGTGCAGACTAGCAGTGAGTTAGTGGAGCTAACATGATGCAGCCCAGACTCCCAGTACAGACTAGCAGTGAGTTAGTGGAGCTAACATGATGCAGCCCAGACTCCCAGTGCAGACTAGCAGTGAGTTAGTGGAGCTAACATGATGCAGCCCAGACTCCCAGGCTAGCAGTGAGTTAGTGGAGCTAACATGATGCAGCCCAGACTGCCAGGCTAGCAGTGAGTTAGTGGAGCTAACATGATGCAGCCCAGACTCCCAGGCTAGCAGTGAGTTAGTGGAGCTAACATGATGCAGCCCAGACTCCCAGTGCAGACTAGCAGTGAGTTAGTGGAGCTAACATGATGCAGTCCAGACTCCCAGGCTAGCAGTGAGTTAGTGGAGCTAACATGATGCAGCCCAGACTCCCAGTACAGGCTAGCAGTGAGTTAGTGGAGCTAACATGATGCAGCCCAGACTCCCAGGCTAGCAGTGAGTTAGTGGAGCTAACATGATGCAGCCCAGACTCCCAGGCTAGCAATGAGTTAGTGGAGCTAACATGATGCAGCCCAGACTCCCAGGCTAGCAGTGAGTTAGTGGAGCTAACATGGTGCAGCCCAGACTCCCAGTGCAGACTAGCAGTGAGTTAGTGGAGCTAACATGCTGCAGCCCAGACTCCCAGGCTAGCAGTGAGTTAGTGGAGCTAACATGATGCAGCCCAGACTCCCAGGCTAGCAATGAGTTAGTGGAGCTAACATGATGCAGCCCAGACTCCCAGGCTAGCAATGAGTTAGTGGAGCTAACATGATGCAGCCCAGACTCCCAGGCTAGCAGTGAGTTAGTGGAGCTAACATGGTGCAGCCCAGACTCCCAGTGCAGACTAGCAGTGAGTTAGTGGAGCTAACATGATGCAGCCCAGACTCCCAATGCAGACTAGCAGTGAGTTAGTGGAGCTAACATGATGCAGCCCAGACTCCCAGACTAGCAGTGAGTTAGTGGAGCTAACATGATGCAGCCCAGACTCCCAGGCTAGTAGTGAGTTAGTGGAGCTAACATGATGCAGCCCAGACTCCCAGTGCAGACTAGCAGTGAGTTAGTGGAGCTAACATGATGCAGCCCAGACTCCCAATGCAGACTAGCAGTGAGTTAGTGGAGCTAACATGATGCAGCCCAGACTCCCAGACTAGCAGTGAGTTAGTGGAGCTAACATGATGCAGCCCAGACTCCCAGGCTAGTAGTGAGTTAGTGGAGCTAACATGATGCAGCCCAGACTCCCAGTGCAGACTAGCAGTGAGTTAGTGGAGCTAACATGATGCAGCCCAGACTCCCAGTACAGACTAGCAGTGAGTTAGTGGAGCTAACATGATGCAGCCCAGACTCCCAGTGCAGACTAGCAGTGAGTTAGTAGAGCTAACATGATGCAGCCCAGACTCCCAGGCTAGCAGTGAGTTAGTGGAGCTAACATGATGCAGCCCAGACTCCCAGGCTAGCAGTGAGTTAGTGGAGCTAACATGATGCAGCCCAGACTCCCAGGCTAGCAGTGAGTTAGTGGAGCTGACATGATGCAGCCCAGACTCCCAGGCTAGCAATGAGTTAGTGGAGCTAACATGATGCAGCCCAGACTCCCAGGCTAGCAGTGAGTTAGTGGAGCTAACATGGTGCAGCCCAGACTCCCAGTGCAGACTAGCAGTGAGTTAGTGGAGCTAACATGATGCAGCCCAGACTCCCAGGCTAGCAGTGAGTTAGTGGAGCTAACATGATGCAGCCCAGACTCCCAGTGCAGACTAGCAGTGAGTTAGTGGAGCTATCATGATGCAGCCCAGACTCCCAGGCTAGCAGTGAGTTAGTGGAGCTAACATGATGCAGCCCAGACTCCCAGGCTAGCAGTGAGTTAGTGGAGCTAACATGATGCAGCCCAGACTCCCAGTGCAGAATTGCAGTGAGTTAGTGGAGCTAACATGGTACAGCCCAGACTCCCAGGCTAGCAGAGAGTTAGTGAAGCTAACATGATGCAGCCCAGACTCCCAGTGCAGAATAGCAGTGAGTTAGTGGAGCTAACATGGTGCAGCCCAGACTCCCAGGCTAGCAGTGAGTTAGTGAAGCTAACATGATGCAGCCCAGACTCCCAGTGCAGAATAGCAGAGAGTTAGTGGAGCTAACATGGTACAGCCCAGACTCCCAGGCTAGCAGAGAGTTAGTGGAGCTAACATGATGCAGCCCAGACTCCCAGGCTAGCAGTGAGTTAGTGGAGCTAACATGATGCAGCCCAGACTCCCAGGCTAGCAGTGAGTTAGTGGAGCTAACATGATGCAGCCCAGACTCCCAGGCTAGCAATGAGTTAGTGGAGCTAACATGATGCAGCCCAGACTCCCAGGCTAGCAGTGAGTTAGTGGAGCTAACATGGTGCAGCCCAGACTCCCAGTGCAGACTAGCAGTGAGTTAGTGGAGCTAACATGATGCAGCCCAGGCTAGCAGTGAGTTAGTGGAGCTAACATGATGCAGCCCAGACTCCCAGTGCAGACTAGCAGTGAGTTAGTGGAGCTATCATGATGCAGCCCAGACTCCCAGGCTAGCAGTGAGTTAGTGGAGCTAACATGATGCAGCCCAGACTCCCAGGCTAGCAGTGAGTTAGTGGAGCTAACATGATGCAGCCCAGACTCCCAGTGCAGAATTGCAGTGAGTTAGTGGAGCTAACATGGTACAGCCCAGACTCCCAGGCTAGCAGAGAGTTAGTGAAGCTAACATGATGCAGCCCAGACTCCCAGTGCAGAATAGCAGTGAGTTAGTGGAGCTAACATGGTGCAGCCCAGACTCCCAGGCTAGCAGTGAGTTAGTGAAGCTAACATGATGCAGCCCAGACTCCCAGTGCAGAATAGCAGAGAGTTAGTGGAGCTAACATGGTACAGCCCAGACTCCCAGGCTAGCAGAGAGTTAGTGAAGCTAACATGATGCAGCCCAGACTCCCAGTGCAGAATAGCAGAGAGTTAGTGGAGCTAACATGGTACAGCCCAGACTCCCAGGCTAGCAGTGAGTTAGTGGAGCTAACATGATGCAGCCCAGACTCCCAGTGCAGAATAGCAGTGAGTTAGTGGAGCTAACATGATGCAGCCCAGACTCCCAGTACAGACTAGCAGTGAGTTAGTGGAGCTAACATGAAGCAGCCCAGACTCCCAGTGCAGACTAGCAGTGAGTTAGTGGAGCTAACATGATGCAGCCCAGACTCCCAGGCTAGCAGTGAGTTAGTGGAGCTAACATGATGCAGCCCAGACTGCCAGGCTAGCAGTGAGTTAGTGGAGCTAACATGATGCAGCCCAGACTCCCAGGCTAGCAGTGAGTTAGTGGAGCTAACATGATGCAGCCCAGACTCCCAGTACAGGCTAGCAGTGAGTTAGTGGAGCTAACATGATGCAGCCCAGACTCCCAGTACAGACTAGCAGTGAGTTAGTGGAGCTAACATGATGCATCCCAGACTCCCAGTACAGACTAGCAGTGAGTTAGTGGAGCTAACATGATGCAGCCCAGACTCCCAGTACAGACTAGCAGTGAGTTATTGGAGCTAACATGATGCAGCCCAGACTCCCAGGCTAGCAGTGAGTTAGTGGAGTTAACATGGTGCAGCCCAGACTCCCAGGCTAGTAGTGAGTTAGTGGAGCTAACATGATGCAGCCCAGACTCCCAGTGCAGACTAGCAGTGAGTTAGTGGAGCTAACATGATGCAGCCCAGACTCCCAGTGCAGACTAGCAGTGAGTTAGTGGAGCTAACATGATGCAGCCCAGACTCCCAGTACAGACTAGCAGTGAGTTAGTGGAGCTAACATGATGCAGCCCAGACTCCCAGTGCAGACTAGCAGTGAGTTAGTGGAGCTAACATGATGCAGCCCAGACTCCCAGGCTAGCAGTGAGTTAGTGGAGCTAACATGATGCAGCCCAGACTGCCAGGCTAGCAGTGAGTTAGTGGAGCTAACATGATGCAGCCCAGACTCCCAGGCTAGCAGTGAGTTAGTGGAGCTAACATGATGCAGCCCAGACTCCCAGTGCAGACTAGCAGTGAGTTAGTGGAGCTAACATGATGCAGTCCAGACTCCCAGGCTAGCAGTGAGTTAGTGGAGCTAACATGATGCAGCCCAGACTCCCAGTACAGGCTAGCAGTGAGTTAGTGGAGCTAACATGATGCAGCCCAGACTCCCAGGCTAGCAGTGAGTTAGTGGAGCTAACATGATGCAGCCCAGACTCCCAGGCTAGCAATGAGTTAGTGGAGCTAACATGATGCAGCCCAGACTCCCAGGCTAGCAGTGAGTTAGTGGAGCTAACATGGTGCAGCCCAGACTCCCAGTGCAGACTAGCAGTGTGTTAGTGGAGCTAACATGCTGCAGCCCAGACTCCCAGGCTAGCAGTGAGTTAGTGGAGCTAACATGATGCAGCCCAGACTCCCAGGCTAGCAATGAGTTAGTGGAGCTAACATGATGCAGCCCAGACTCCCAGGCTAGCAGTGAGTTAGTGGAGCTAACATGGTGCAGCCCAGACTCCCAATGCAGACTAGCAGTGAGTTAGTGGAGCTAACATGATGCAGCCCAGACTCCCAATGCAGACTAGCAGTGAGTTAGTGGAGCTAACATGATGCAGCCCAGACTCCCAGACTAGCAGTGAGTTAGTGGAGCTAACATGATGCAGCCCAGACTCCCAGGCTAGTAGTGAGTTAGTGGAGCTAACATGATGCAGCCCAGACTCCCAGTGCAGACTAGCAGTGATTTAGTGGAGCTAACATGATGCAGCCCAGACTCCCAGTACAGACTAGCAGTGAGTTAGTGGAGCTAACATGATGCAGCCCAGACTCCCAGTGCAGACTAGCAGTGAGTTAGTAGAGCTAACATGATGCAGCCCAGACTCCCAGGCTAGCAGTGAGTTAGTGGAGCTAACATGATGCAGCCCAGACTCCCAGGCTAGCAGTGAGTTAGTGGAGCTAACATGATGCAGCCCAGACTCCCAGGCTAGCAGTGAGTTAGTGGAGCTAACATGATGCAGCCCAGACTCCCAGGCTAGCAATGAGTTAGTGGAGCTAACATGATGCAGCCCAGACTCCCAGGCTAGCAGTGAGTTAGTGGAGCTAACATGGTGCAGCCCAGACTCCCAGTGCAGACTAGCAGTGAGTTAGTGGAGCTAACATGATGCAGCCCAGACTCCCAGGCTAGCAGTGAGTTAGTGGAGCTAACATGATGCAGCCCAGACTCCCAGTGCAGACTAGCAGTGAGTTAGTGGAGCTATCATGATGCAGCCCAGACTCCCAGGCTAGCAGTGAGTTAGTGGAGCTAACATGATGCAGCCCAGACTCCCAGGCTAGCAGTGAGTTAGTGGAGCTAACATGATGCAGCCCAGACTCCCAGTGCAGAATTGCAGTGAGTTAGTGGAGCTAACATGGTACAGCCCAGACTCCCAGGCTAGCAGAGAGTTAGTGAAGCTAACATGATGCAGCCCAGACTCCCAGTGCAGAATAGCAGTGAGTTAGTGGAGCTAACATGGTGCAGCCCAGACTCCCAGGCTAGCAGTGAGTTAGTGAAGCTAACATGATGCAGCCCAGACTCCCAGTGCAGAATAGCAGAGAGTTAGTGGAGCTAACATGGTACAGCCCAGACTCCCAGGCTAGCAGAGAGTTAGTGGAGCTAACATGATGCAGCCCAGACTCCCAGGCTAGCAGTGAGTTAGTGGAGCTAACATGATGCAGCCCAGACTCCCAGGCTAGCAGTGAGTTAGTGGAGCTAACATGATGCAGCCCAGACTCCCAGGCTAGCAATGAGTTAGTGGAGCTAACATGATGCAGCCCAGACTCCCAGGCTAGCAGTGAGTTAGTGGAGCTAACATGGTGCAGCCCAGACTCCCAGTGCAGACTAGCAGTGAGTTAGTGGAGCTAACATGATGCAGCCCAGACTCCCAATGCAGACTAGCAGTGAGTTAGTGGAGCTAACATGATGCAGCCCAGACTCCCAGACTAGCAGTGAGTTAGTGGAGCTAACATGATGCAGCCCAGACTCCCAGGCTAGTAGTGAGTTAGTGGAGCTAACATGATGCAGCCCAGACTCCCAGTGCAGACTAGCAGTGAGTTAGTGGAGCTAACATGATGCAGCCCAGACTCCCAGTACAGACTAGCAGTGAGTTAGTGGAGCTAACATGATGCAGCCCAGACTCCCAGTGCAGACTAGCAGTGAGTTAGTAGAGCTAACATGATGCAGCCCAGACTCCCAGGCTAGCAGTGAGTTAGTGGAGCTAACATGATGCAGCCCAGACTCCCAGGCTAGCAGTGAGTTAGTGGAGCTAACATGATGCAGCCCAGACTCCCAGGCTAGCAGTGAGTTAGTGGAGCTAACATGGTGCAGCCCAGACTCCCAGTGCAGACTAGCAGTGAGTTAGTGGAGCTAACATGATGCAGCCCAGACTCCCAGGCTAGCAGTGAGTTAGTGGAGCTAACATGATGCAGCCCAGACTCCCAGTGCAGACTAGCAGTGAGTTAGTGGAGCTATCATGATGCAGCCCAGACTCCCAGGCTAGCAGTGAGTTAGTGGAGCTAACATGATGCAGCCCAGACTCCCAGGCTAGCAGTGAGTTAGTGGAGCTAACATGATGCAGCCCAGACTCCCAGTGCAGAATTGCAGTGAGTTAGTGGAGCTAACATGGTACAGCCCAGACTCCCAGGCTAGCAGAGAGTTAGTGAAGCTAACATGATGCAGCCCAGACTCCCAGTGCAGAATAGCAGTGAGTTAGTGGAGCTAACATGGTGCAGCCCAGACTCCCAGGCTAGCAGTGAGTTAGTGAAGCTAACATGATGCAGCCCAGACTCCCAGTGCAGAATAGCAGAGAGTTAGTGGAGCTAACATGGTACAGCCCAGACTCCCAGGCTAGCAGAGAGTTAGTGGAGCTAACATGATGCAGCCCAGACTCCCAGGCTAGCAGTGAGTTAGTGGAGCTAACATGATGCAGCCCAGACTCCCAGGCTAGCAGTGAGTTAGTGGAGCTAACATGATGCAGCCCAGACTCCCAGGCTAGCAATGAGTTAGTGGAGCTAACATGATGCAGCCCAGACTCCCAGGCTAGCAGTGAGTTAGTGGAGCTAACATGGTGCAGCCCAGACTCCCAGTGCAGACTAGCAGTGAGTTAGTGGAGCTAACATGATGCAGCCCAGACTCCCAGGCTAGCAGTGAGTTAGTGGAGCTAACATGATGCAGCCCAGACTCCCAGTGCAGACTAGCAGTGAGTTAGTGGAGCTATCATGATGCAGCCCAGACTCCCAGGCTAGCAGTGAGTTAGTGGAGCTAACATGATGCAGCCCAGACTCCCAGGCTAGCAGTTAGTTAGTGGAGCTAACATGATGCAGCCCAGACTCCCAGTGCAGAATTGCAGTGAGTTAGTGGAGCTAACATGGTACAGCCCAGACTCCCAGGCTAGCAGAGAGTTAGTGAAGCTAACATGATGCAGCCCAGACTCCCAGTGCAGAATAGCAGTGAGTTAGTGGAGCTAACATGGTGCAGCCCAGACTCCCAGGCTAGCAGTGAGTTAGTGAAGCTAACATGATGCAGCCCAGACTCCCAGTGCAGAATAGCAGAGAGTTAGTGGAGCTAACATGGTACAGCCCAGACTCCCAGGCTAGCAGAGAGTTAGTGAAGCTAACATGATGCAGCCCAGACTCCCAGTGCAGAATAGCAGAGAGTTAGTGGAGCTAACATGGTACAGCCCAGACTCCCAGGCTAGCAGTGAGTTAGTGGAGCTAACATGATGCAGCCCAGACTCCCAGTGCAGAATAGCAGTGAGTTAGTGGAGCTAACATGATGCAGCCCAGACTCCCAGTACAGACTAGCAGTGAGTTAGTGGAGCTAACATGATGCAGCCCAGACTCCCAGTGCAGACTAGCAGTGAGTTAGTGGAGCTAACATGATGCAGCCCAGACTCCCCGTGCAGACTAGCAGTGAGTTAGTGGAGCTAACATGATGCAGCCCAGACTCCCAGTGCAGACTAGCAGTGAGTTAGTGGAGCTAACATGATGCAGCCCAGACTCCCAGTGCAGACTAGCAGTGAGTTAGTGGAGCTAACATGATGCAGCCCAGACTCCCAGGCTAGCAGTGAGTTAGTGGAGCTAACATGGTGCAGCCCAGACTCCCAGGCTAGCAGTGAGTTAGTGGAGCTAACATGATGCAGCCCAGACTCCCAGTGCAGACTAGCAGTGAGTTAGTGGAGCTAACATGATGCAGCCCAGACTCCCAGTGCAGACTAGCAGTGAGTTAGTGGAGCTAACATGATGCAGCCCAGACTCCCAGGCTAGCAGTGAGTTAGTGGAGCTAACATGATGCAGCCCAGACTCCCAATGCAGACTAGCAGTGAGTTAGTGGAGCTAACATGGTACATCCCAGACTCCCAGGCTAGCAGTGAGTTAGTGGAGCTAACATGATGCAGCCCAGACTCCCAGTGCAGACTAGCAGTGAGTTAGTGGAGCTAACATGGTACAGCCCAGACTCCCAGGCTAGCAGTGAGTTAGTGGAGCTAACATGATGCAGCCCAGACTCCCAGGCTAGCAGTGAGTTAGTGGAGCTAACATGATGCAGCCCAGACTCCCAGGCTAGCAGTGAGTTAGTGGAGCTAACATGATGCAGCCCAGACTCCCAGGCTAGCAGTGAGTTAGTGGAGCTAACATGGTGCAGCCCAGACTCCCAGGCTAGCAGTGAGTTAGTGGAGCTAACATGATGCAGCCCAGACTCCCAGTGCAGACTAGCAGTGAGTTAGTGGAGCTAACATGATGCAGCCCAGACTCCCAGTGCAGACTAGCAGTGAGTTAGTGGAGCTAACATGATGCAGCCCAGACTCCCAGGCTAGCAGTGAGTTAGTGGAGCTAACATGATGCAGCCCAGACTCCCAGTGCAGACTAGCAGTGAGTTAGTGGAGCTAACATGATGCAGCCCAGACTCCCAGGCTAGCAGTTAGTTAGTGGAGCTAACATGATGCAGCCCAGACTCCCAGTGCAGACTAGCAGTGAGTTAGTGGAGCTAACATGATGCAGCCCAGACTCCCAGGCTAGCAGTTAGTTAGTGGAGCTAACATGATGCAGCCCAGACTCCCAGGCTAGCAGTGAGTTAGTGGAGCTAATATGATGCAGCCCAGACTCCCAGGCTAGCAGTGAGTTAGTGGAGCTAACATGATGCAGCCCAGACTCCCAATGCAGACTAGCAGTGAGTTAGTGGAGCTAACATGATGCAGCCCAGACTCCCAGTACAGACTAGCAGTGAGTTAGTGGAGCTAACATGATGCAGCCCAGACTCCCAATGCAGACTAGCAGTGAGTTAGTGGAGCTAACATGATGCAGCCCAGACTCCCAATGCAGACTAGCAGTGAGTTAGTGGAGCTAACATGATGCAGCCCAGACTCCCGATGCAGACTAGCAGTGAGTTAGTGGAGCTAACATGGTACAGCCCAGACTCCCAGGCTAGCAGTGAGTTAGTGGAGCTAACATGATGCAGCCCAGACTCCCAGACTAGCAGTGAGTTAGTGGAGCTAACATGATGCAGCCCAGACTCCCAGGCTAGCAGTGAGTTAGTGGAGTTAACATGGTGCAGCCCAGACTCCCAGGCTAGTAGTGAGTTAGTGGAGCTAACATGATGCAGCCCAGACTCCCAGTGCAGACTAGCAGTGAGTTAGTGGAGCTAACATGATGCAGCCCAGACTCCCAGTACAGACTAGCAGTGAGTTAGTGGTGCTAACATGATGCAGCCCAGACTCCCAGTGCAGACTAGCAGTGAGTTAGTGGAGCTAACATGATGCAGCCCAGACTCCCAGTACAGACTAGCAGTGAGTTAGTGGAGCTAACATGAAGCAGCCCAGACTCCCAGTGCAGACTAGCAGTGAGTTAGTGGAGCTAACATGATGCAGCCCAGACTCCCAGGCTAGCAGTGAGTTAGTGGAGCTAACATGATGCAGCCCAGACTGCCAGGCTAGCAGTGAGTTAGTGGAGCTAACATGATGCAGCCCAGACTCCCAGGCTAGCAGTGAGTTAGTGGAGCTAACATGATGCAGCCCAGACTCCCAGTACAGGCTAGCAGTGAGTTAGTGGAGCTAACATGATGCAGCCCAGACTCCCAGTACAGACTAGCAGTGAGTTAGTGGAGCTAACATGATGCAGCCCAGACTCCCAGTACACACTAGCAGTGAGTTAGTGGAGCTAACATGATGCAGCCCAGACTCCCAGTACAGACTAGCAGTGAGTTATTGGAGCTAACATGATGCAGCCCAGACTCCCAGGCTAGCAGTGAGTTAGTGGAGTTAACATGGTGCAGCCCAGACTCCCAGGCTAGTAGTGAGTTAGTGGAGCTAACATGATGCAGCCCAGACTCCCAGTGCAGACTAGTAGTGAGTTAGTGGAGCTAACATGATGCAGCCCAGACTCCCAGTACAGACTAGCAGTGAGTTAGTGGAGCTAACATGATGCAGCCCAGACTCCCAGTACAGAATAGCAGTGAGTTAGTGGAGCTAACATGATGCAGCCCAGACTCCCAGTGCAGACTAGCAGTGAGTTAGTAGAGCTAACATGATGCAGCCCAGACTCCCAGGCTAGCAGTGAGTTAGTGGAGCTAACATGATGCAGCCCAGACTCCCAGGCTAGCAGTGAGTTAGTGGAGCTAACATGGTGCAGCCCAGACTCCCAGGCTAGCAGTGAGTTAGTGGAGCTAACATGATGCAGCCCAGACTCCCAGTGCAGACTAGCAGTGAGTTAGTGGAGCTAACATGATGCAGCCCAGACTCCCAGGCTAGCAGTGAGTTAGTGGAGCTAACATGATGCAGCCCAGACTCCCAGTGCAGACTAGCAGTGAGTTAGTGGAGCTAACATGATGCAGCCCAGACTCCCAGGCTAGCAGTTAGTTAGTGGAGCTAACATGATGCAGCCCAGACTCCCAGTGCAGACTAGCAGTGAGTTAGTGGAGCTAACATGATGCAGCCCAGACTCCCAGGCTAGCAGTGAGTTAGTGGAGCTAACATGATGCAGCCCAGACTCCCAGTGCAGACTAGCAGTGAGTTAGTGGAGCTAACATGATGCAGCCCAGACTCCCAGGCTAGCAGTTAGTTAGTGGAGCTAACATGATGCAGCCCAGACTCCCAGTGCAGACTAGCAGTGAGTTAGTGGAGCTAACATGATGCAGCCCAGACTCCCAGGCTAGCAGTTAGTTAGTGGAGCTAACATGATGCAGCCCAGACTCCCAGGCTAGCAGTGAGTTAGTGGAGCTAATATGATGCAGCCCAGACTCCCAGGCTAGCAGTGAGTTAGTGGAGCTAACATGATGCAGCCCAGACTCCCAATGCAGACTAGCAGTGAGTTAGTGGAGCTAACATGATGCAGCCCAGACTCCCAGTACAGACTAGCAGTGAGTTAGTGGAGCTAACATGATGCAGCCCAGACTCCCAATGCAGACTAGCAGTGAGTTAGTGGAGCTAACATGATGCAGCCCAGACTCCCAATGCAGACTAGCAGTGAGTTAGTGGAGCTAACATGATGCAGCCCAGACTCCCGATGCAGACTAGCAGTGAGTTAGTGGAGCTAACATGGTACAGCCCAGACTCCCAGGCTAGCAGTGAGTTAGTGGAGCTAACATGATGCAGCCCAGACTCCCAGACTAGCAGTGAGTTAGTGGAGCTAACATGATGCAGCCCAGACTCCCAGGCTAGCAGTGAGTTAGTGGAGTTAACATGGTGCAGCCCAGACTCCCAGGCTAGTAGTGAGTTAGTGGAGCTAACATGATGCAGCCCAGACTCCCAGTGCAGACTAGCAGTGAGTTAGTGGAGCTAACATGATGCAGCCCAGACTCCCAGTACAGACTAGCAGTGAGTTAGTGGTGCTAACATGATGCAGCCCAGACTCCCAGTGCAGACTAGCAGTGAGTTAGTGGAGCTAACATGATGCAGCCCAGACTCCCAGTACAGACTAGCAGTGAGTTAGTGGAGCTAACATGAAGCAGCCCAGACTCCCAGTGCAGACTAGCAGTGAGTTAGTGGAGCTAACATGATGCAGCCCAGACTCCCAGGCTAGCAGTGAGTTAGTGGAGCTAACATGATGCAGCCCAGACTGCCAGGCTAGCAGTGAGTTAGTGGAGCTAACATGATGCAGCCCAGACTCCCAGGCTAGCAGTGAGTTAGTGGAGCTAACATGATGCAGCCCAGACTCCCAGTACAGGCTAGCAGTGAGTTAGTGGAGCTAACATGATGCAGCCCAGACTCCCAGTACAGACTAGCAGTGAGTTAGTGGAGCTAACATGATGCAGCCCAGACTCCCAGTACAGACTAGCAGTGAGTTAGTGGAGCTAACATGATGCAGCCCAGACTCCCAGTACAGACTAGCAGTGAGTTATTGGAGCTAACATGATGCAGCCCAGACTCCCAGGCTAGCAGTGAGTTAGTGGAGTTAACATGGTGCAGCCCAGACTCCCAGGCTAGTAGTGAGTTAGTGGAGCTAACATGATGCAGCCCAGACTCCCAGTGCAGACTAGTAGTGAGTTAGTGGAGCTAACATGATGCAGCCCAGACTCCCAGTACAGACTAGCAGTGAGTTAGTGGAGCTAACATGATGCAGCCCAGACTCCCAGTACAGAATAGCAGTGAGTTAGTGGAGCTAACATGATGCAGCCCAGACTCCCAGTGCAGACTAGCAGTGAGTTAGTAGAGCTAACATGATGCAGCCCAGACTCCCAGGCTAGCAGTGAGTTAGTGGAGCTAACATGATGCAGCCCAGACTGCCAGGGTAGCAGTGAGTTAGTGGAGCTAACATGATGCAGCCCAGACTCCCAGGCTAGCAGTGAGTTAGTGGAGCTAACATGGTGCAGCCCAGACTCCCAGTACAGGCTAGCAGTGAGTTAGTGGAGCTAACATGATGCAGCCCAGACTCCCAGTACAGACTAGCAGTGAGTTAGTGGAGCTAACATGATGCAGCCCAGACTCCCAGTACAGGCTAACAGTGAGTTAGTGGAGCTAACATGATGCAGCCCAGACTCCCAGTACAGACTAGCAGTGAGTTAGTGGAGCTAACATGATGCAGCCCAGACTCCCAGTGCAGACTAGCAGTGAGTTAGTGGAGCTAACATGATGCAGCCCAGACTCCCAGTACAGACTAGCAGTGAGTTAGTGGAGCTAACATGATGCAGCCCAGACTCCCAGTGCAGACTAGCAGTGAGTTAGTGGAGCTAACATGATGCAGCCCAGACTCCCAGGCTAGCAGTGAGTTAATGGAGCTAACATGATGCAGCCCAGACTCCCAGTGCAGACTAGCAGTGAGTTAGTGGAGCTAACATGATGCAGCCCAGACTCCCAGGCTAGCAGTGAGTTAGTGGAGCTAACATGATGCAGCCCAGACTCCCAGGCTAGCAGTGAGTTAGTGGAGCTAACATGATGCAGCCCAGACTCCCAGTGCAGACTAGCAGTGAGTTAGTGGAGCTAACATGATGCAGCCCAGACTCCCAGGCTAGCAGTTAGTTAGTGGAGCTAACATGATGCAGCCCAGACTCCCAGGCTAGCAGTGAGTTAGTGGAGCTAATATGATGCAGCCCAGACTCCCAGGCTAGCAGTGAGTTAGTGGAGCTAACATGATGCAGCCCAGACTCCCAATGCAGACTAGCAGTGAGTTAGTGGAGCTAACATGATGCAGCCCAGACTCCCAGTACAGACTAGCAGTGAGTTAGTGGAGCTAACATGATGCAGCCCAGACTCCCAATGCAGACTAGCAGTGAGTTAGTGGAGCTAACATGATGCAGCCCAGACTCCCAATGCAGACTAGCAGTGAGTTAGTGGAGCTAACATGATGCAGCCCAGACTCCCGATGCAGACTAGCAGTGAGTTAGTGGAGCTAACATGGTACAGCCCAGACTCCCAGGCTAGCAGTGAGTTAGTGGAGCTAACATGATGCAGCCCAGACTCCCAGACTAGCAGTGAGTTAGTGGAGCTAACATGATGCAGCCCAGACTCCCAGACTAGCAGTGAGTTAGTGGAGCTAACATGGTGCAGCCCAGACTCCCAGGCTAGTAGTGAGTTAGTGGAGCTAACATGATGCAGCCCAGACTCCCAGTGCAGACTAGCAGTGAGTTAGTGGAGCTAACATGATGCAGCCCAGACTCCCAGGCTAGCAGTGAGTTAGTGGAGCTAACATGATGCAGCCCAGACTCCCAGGCTAGCAGTGAGTTAGTGGAGCTAACATGATGCAGCCCAGACTCCCAGTGCAGACTAGCAGTGAGTTAGTGGAGCTAACATGATGCAGCCCAGACTCCCAGTACAGACTAGCAGTGAGTTAGTGGAGCTAACATGAAGCAGCCCAGACTCCCAGTGCAGACTAGCAGTGAGTTAGTGGAGCTAACATGATGCAGCCCAGACTCCCAGGCTAGCAGTGAGTTAGTGGAGCTAACATGATGCAGCCCAGACTGCCAGGCTAGCAGTGAGTTAGTGGAGCTAACATGATGCAGCCCAGACTCCCAGGCTAGCAGTGAGTTAGTGGAGCTAACATGATGCAGCCCAGACTCCCAGTACAGGCTAGCAGTGAGTTAGTGGAGCTAACATGATGCAGCCCAGACTCCCAGTACAGACTAGCAGTGAGTTAGTGGAGCTAACATGATGCAGCCCAGACTCCCAGTACAGACTAGCAGTGAGTTAGTGGAGCTAACATGATGCAGCCCAGACTCCCAGTACAGACTAGCAGTGAGTTATTGGAGCTAACATGATGCAGCCCAGACTCCCAGGCTAGCAGTGAGTTAGTGGAGTTAACATGGTGCAGCCCAGACTCCCAGGCTAGTAGTGAGTTAGTGGAGCTAACATGATGCAGCCCAGACTCCCAGTGCAGACTAGCAGTGAGTTAGTGGAGCTAACATGATGCAGCCCAGACTCCCAGTACAGACTAGCAGTGAGTTAGTGGAGCTAACATGATGCAGCCCAGACTCCCAGTGCAGACTAGCAGTGAGTTAGTGGAGCTAACATGATGCAGCCCAGACTCCCAGTACAGACTAGCAGTGAGTTAGTGGAGCTAACATGATGCAGCCCAGACTCCCAGTGCAGACTAGCAGTGAGTTAGTGGAGCTAACATGATGCAGCCCAGACTCCCAGGCTAGCAGTGAGTTAGTGGAGCTAACATGATGCAGCCCAGACTGCCAGGCTAGCAGTGAGTTAGTGGAGCTAACATGATGCAGCCCAGACTCCCAGGCTAGCAGTGAGTTAGTGGAGCTAACATGATGCAGCCCAGACTCCCAGTGCAGACTAGCAGTGAGTTAGTGGAGCTAACATGATGCAGTCCAGACTCCCAGGCTAGCAGTGAGTTAGTGGAGCTAACATGATGCAGCCCAGACTCCCAGTACAGGCTAGCAGTGAGTTAGTGGAGCTAACATGATGCAGCCCAGACTCCCAGGCTAGCAGTGAGTTAGTGGAGCTAACATGATGCAGCCCAGACTCCCAGGCTAGCAATGAGTTAGTGGAGCTAACATGATGCAGCCCAGACTCCCAGGCTAGCAGTGAGTTAGTGGAGCTAACATGGTGCAGCCCAGACTCCCAGTGCAGACTAGCAGTGAGTTAGTGGAGCTAACATGGTGCAGCCCAGACTCCCAGGCTAGCAGTGAGTTAGTGGAGCTAACATGATGCAGCCCAGACTCCCAGGCTAGCAATGAGTTAGTGGAGCTAACATGATGCAGCCCAGACTCCCAGGCTAGCAGTGAGTTAGTGGAGCTAACATGGTGCAGCCCAGACTCCCAGTGCAGACTAGCAGTGAGTTAGTGGAGCTAACATGATGCAGCCCAGACTCCCAGGCTAGCAGTGAGTTAGTGGAGCTAACATGGTGCAGCCCAGACTCCCAGGCTAGCAGTGAGTTAGTGAAGCTAACATGATGCAGCCCAGACTCCCAGTGCAGAATAGCAGAGAGTTAGTGGAGCTAACATGGTACAGCCCAGACTCCCAGGCTAGCAGAGAGTTAGTGAAGCTAACATGATGCAGCCCAGACTCCCAGTGCAGAATAGCAGAGAGTTAGTGGAGCTAACATGGTACAGCCCAGACTCCCAGGCTAGCAGTGAGTTAGTGGAGCTAACATGATGCAGCCCAGACTCCCAGTGCAGACTAGCAGTGAGTTAGTGGAGCTAACATGATGCAGCCCAGACTCCCAGTACAGACTAGCAGTGAGTTAGTGGAGCTAACATGATGCAGCCCAGACTCCCAATGCAGACTAGCAGTGAGTTAGTGGAGCTAACATGGTGCAGCCCAGACTCCCAGGCTAGTAGTGAGTTAGTGGAGCTAACATGATGCAGCCCAGACTCCCAGTGCAGACTAGCAGTGAGTTAGTGGAGCTAACATGATGCAGCCCAGACTCCCAGGCTAGCAGTGAGTTAGTGGAGCTAACATGATGCAGCCCAGACTCCCAGGCTAGCAGTGAGTTAGTGGAGCTAACATGATGCAGCCCAGACTCCCAGTGCAGACTAGCAGTGAGTTAGTGGAGCTAACATGATGCAGCCCAGACTCCCAGTACAGACTAGCAGTGAGTTAGTGGAGCTAACATGAAGCAGCCCAGACTCCCAGTGCAGACTAGCAGTGAGTTAGTGGAGCTAACATGATGCAGCCCAGACTCCCAGGCTAGCAGTGAGTTAGTGGAGCTAACATGATGCAGCCCAGACTGCCAGGCTAGCAGTGAGTTAGTGGAGCTAACATGATGCAGCCCAGACTCCCAGGCTAGCAGTGAGTTAGTGGAGCTAACATGATGCAGCCCAGACTCCCAGTACAGGCTAGCAGTGAGTTAGTGGAGCTAACATGATGCAGCCCAGACTCCCAGTACAGACTAGCAGTGAGTTAGTGGAGCTAACATGATGCAGCCCAGACTCCCAGTACAGACTAGCAGTGAGTTATTGGAGCTAACATGGTGCAGCCCAGACTCCCAGTGCAGACTAGCAGTGAGTTAGTGGAGCTAACATGGTGCAGCCCAGACTCCCAGGCTAGCAGTGAGTTAGTGGAGCTAACATGATGCAGCCCAGACTCCCAGGCTAGCAATGAGTTAGTGGAGCTAACATGATGCAGCCCAGACTCCCAGGCTAGCAGTGAGTTAGTGGAGCTAACATGGTGCAGCCCAGACTCCCAGTGCAGACTAGCAGTGAGTTAGTGGAGCTAACATGATGCAGCCCAGACTCCCAGGCTAGCAGTGAGTTAGTGGAGCTAACATGGTGCAGCCCAGACTCCCAGGCTAGCAGTGAGTTAGTGAAGCTAACATGATGCAGCCCAGACTCCCAGTGCAGAATAGCAGAGAGTTAGTGGAGCTAACATGGTACAGCCCAGACTCCCAGGCTAGCAGAGAGTTAGTGAAGCTAACATGATGCAGCCCAGACTCCCAGTGCAGAATAGCAGAGAGTTAGTGGAGCTAACATGGTACAGCCCAGACTCCCAGGCTAGCAGTGAGTTAGTGGAGCTAACATGATGCAGCCCAGACTCCCAGTGCAGACTAGCAGTGAGTTAGTGGAGCTAACATGATGCAGCCCAGACTCCCAGTACAGACTAGCAGTGAGTTAGTGGAGCTAACATGATGCAGCCCAGACTCCCAATGCAGACTAGCAGTGAGTTAGTGGAGCTAACATGGTGCAGCCCAGACTCCCAGGCTAGTAGTGAGTTAGTGGAGCTAACATGATGCAGCCCAGACTCCCAGTGCAGACTAGCAGTGAGTTAGTGGAGCTAACATGATGCAGCCCAGACTCCCAGGCTAGCAGTGAGTTAGTGGAGCTAACATGATGCAGCCCAGACTCCCAGGCTAGCAGTGAGTTAGTGGAGCTAACATGATGCAGCCCAGACTCCCAGTGCAGACTAGCAGTGAGTTAGTGGAGCTAACATGATGCAGCCCAGACTCCCAGTACAGACTAGCAGTGAGTTAGTGGAGCTAACATGAAGCAGCCCAGACTCCCAGTGCAGACTAGCAGTGAGTTAGTGGAGCTAACATGATGCAGCCCAGACTCCCAGGCTAGCAGTGAGTTAGTGGAGCTAACATGATGCAGCCCAGACTGCCAGGCTAGCAGTGAGTTAGTGGAGCTAACATGATGCAGCCCAGACTCCCAGGCTAGCAGTGAGTTAGTGGAGCTAACATGATGCAGCCCAGACTCCCAGTACAGGCTAGCAGTGAGTTAGTGGAGCTAACATGATGCAGCCCAGACTCCCAGTACAGACTAGCAGTGAGTTAGTGGAGCTAACATGATGCAGCCCAGACTCCCAGTACAGACTAGCAGTGAGTTAGTGGAGCTAACATGATGCAGCCCAGACTCCCAGTACAGACTAGCAGTGAGTTATTGGAGCTAACATGATGCAGCCCAGACTCCCAGGCTAGCAGTGAGTTAGTGGAGTTAACATGGTGCAGCCCAGACTCCCAGGCTAGTAGTGAGTTAGTGGAGCTAACATGATGCAGCCCAGACTCCCAGTGCAGACTAGCAGTGAGTTAGTGGAGCTAACATGATGCAGCCCAGACTCCCAGTACAGACTAGCAGTGAGTTAGTGGAGCTAACATGATGCAGCCCAGACTCCCAGTGCAGACTAGCAGTGAGTTAGTGGAGCTAACATGATGCAGCCCAGACTCCCAGTACAGACTAGCAGTGAGTTAGTGGAGCTAACATGATGCAGCCCAGACTCCCAGTGCAGACTAGCAGTGAGTTAGTGGAGCTAACATGATGCAGCCCAGACTCCCAGGCTAGCAGTGAGTTAGTGGAGCTAACATGATGCAGCCCAGACTGCCAGGCTAGCAGTGAGTTAGTGGAGCTAACATGATGCAGCCCAGACTCCCAGGCTAGCAGTGAGTTAGTGGAGCTAACATGATGCAGCCCAGACTCCCAGTGCAGACTAGCAGTGAGTTAGTGGAGCTAACATGATGCAGTCCAGACTCCCAGGCTAGCAGTGAGTTAGTGGAGCTAACATGATGCAGCCCAGACTCCCAGTACAGGCTAGCAGTGAGTTAGTGGAGCTAACATGATGCAGCCCAGACTCCCAGGCTAGCAGTGAGTTAGTGGAGCTAACATGATGCAGCCCAGACTCCCAGGCTAGCAATGAGTTAGTGGAGCTAACATGATGCAGCCCAGACTCCCAGGCTAGCAGTGAGTTAGTGGAGCTAACATGGTGCAGCCCAGACTCCCAGTGCAGACTAGCAGTGAGTTAGTGGAGCTAACATGGTGCAGCCCAGACTCCCAGGCTAGCAGTGAGTTAGTGGAGCTAACATGATGCAGCCCAGACTCCCAGGCTAGCAATGAGTTAGTGGAGCTAACATGATGCAGCCCAGACTCCCAGGCTAGCAGTGAGTTAGTGGAGCTAACATGGTGCAGCCCAGACTCCCAGTGCAGACTAGCAGTGAGTTAGTGGAGCTAACATGATGCAGCCCAGACTCCCAGGCTAGCAGTGAGTTAGTGGAGCTAACATGGTGCAGCCCAGACTCCCAGGCTAGCAGTGAGTTAGTGAAGCTAACATGATGCAGCCCAGACTCCCAGTGCAGAATAGCAGAGAGTTAGTGGAGCTAACATGGTACAGCCCAGACTCCCAGGCTAGCAGAGAGTTAGTGAAGCTAACATGATGCAGCCCAGACTCCCAGTGCAGAATAGCAGAGAGTTAGTGGAGCTAACATGGTACAGCCCAGACTCCCAGGCTAGCAGTGAGTTAGTGGAGCTAACATGATGCAGCCCAGACTCCCAGTGCAGACTAGCAGTGAGTTAGTGGAGCTAACATGATGCAGCCCAGACTCCCAGTACAGACTAGCAGTGAGTTAGTGGAGCTAACATGATGCAGCCCAGACTCCCAATGCAGACTAGCAGTGAGTTAGTGGAGCTAACATGGTGCAGCCCAGACTCCCAGGCTAGTAGTGAGTTAGTGGAGCTAACATGATGCAGCCCAGACTCCCAGTGCAGACTAGCAGTGAGTTAGTGGAGCTAACATGATGCAGCCCAGACTCCCAGGCTAGCAGTGAGTTAGTGGAGCTAACATGATGCAGCCCAGACTCCCAGGCTAGCAGTGAGTTAGTGGAGCTAACATGATGCAGCCCAGACTCCCAGTGCAGACTAGCAGTGAGTTAGTGGAGCTAACATGATGCAGCCCAGACTCCCAGTACAGACTAGCAGTGAGTTAGTGGAGCTAACATGAAGCAGCCCAGACTCCCAGTGCAGACTAGCAGTGAGTTAGTGGAGCTAACATGATGCAGCCCAGACTCCCAGGCTAGCAGTGAGTTAGTGGAGCTAACATGATGCAGCCCAGACTGCCAGGCTAGCAGTGAGTTAGTGGAGCTAACATGATGCAGCCCAGACTCCCAGGCTAGCAGTGAGTTAGTGGAGCTAACATGATGCAGCCCAGACTCCCAGTACAGGCTAGCAGTGAGTTAGTGGAGCTAACATGATGCAGCCCAGACTCCCAGTACAGACTAGCAGTGAGTTAGTGGAGCTAACATGATGCAGCCCAGACTCCCAGTACAGACTAGCAGTGAGTTAGTGGAGCTAACATGATGCAGCCCAGACTCCCAGTACAGACTAGCAGTGAGTTATTGGAGCTAACATGATGCAGCCCAGACTCCCAGGCTAGCAGTGAGTTAGTGGAGTTAACATGGTGCAGCCCAGACTCCCAGGCTAGTAGTGAGTTAGTGGAGCTAACATGATGCAGCCCAGACTCCCAGTGCAGACTAGCAGTGAGTTAGTGGAGCTAACATGATGCAGCCCAGACTCCCAGTACAGACTAGCAGTGAGTTAGTGGAGCTAACATGATGCAGCCCAGACTCCCAGTGCAGACTAGCAGTGAGTTAGTGGAGCTAACATGATGCAGCCCAGACTCCCAGTACAGACTAGCAGTGAGTTAGTGGAGCTAACATGATGCAGCCCAGACTCCCAGTGCAGACTAGCAGTGAGTTAGTGGAGCTAACATGATGCAGCCCAGACTCCCAGGCTAGCAGTGAGTTAGTGGAGCTAACATGATGCAGCCCAGACTGCCAGGCTAGCAGTGAGTTAGTGGAGCTAACATGATGCAGCCCAGACTCCCAGGCTAGCAGTGAGTTAGTGGAGCTAACATGATGCAGCCCAGACTCCCAGTGCAGACTAGCAGTGAGTTAGTGGAGCTAACATGATGCAGTCCAGACTCCCAGGCTAGCAGTGAGTTAGTGGAGCTAACATGATGCAGCCCAGACTCCCAGTACAGGCTAGCAGTGAGTTAGTGGAGCTAACATGATGCAGCCCAGACTCCCAGGCTAGCAGTGAGTTAGTGGAGCTAACATGATGCAGCCCAGACTCCCAGGCTAGCAATGAGTTAGTGGAGCTAACATGATGCAGCCCAGACTCCCAGGCTAGCAGTGAGTTAGTGGAGCTAACATGGTGCAGCCCAGACTCCCAGTGCAGACTAGCAGTGAGTTAGTGGAGCTAACATGGTGCAGCCCAGACTCCCAGGCTAGCAGTGAGTTAGTGGAGCTAACATGATGCAGCCCAGACTCCCAGGCTAGCAATGAGTTAGTGGAGCTAACATGATGCAGCCCAGACTCCCAGGCTAGCAGTGAGTTAGTGGAGCTAACATGGTGCAGCCCAGACTCCCAGTGCAGACTAGCAGTGAGTTAGTGGAGCTAACATGATGCAGCCCAGACTCCCAGGCTAGCAGTGAGTTAGTGGAGCTAACATGGTGCAGCCCAGACTCCCAGGCTAGCAGTGAGTTAGTGAAGCTAACATGATGCAGCCCAGACTCCCAGTGCAGAATAGCAGAGAGTTAGTGGAGCTAACATGGTACAGCCCAGACTCCCAGGCTAGCAGAGAGTTAGTGAAGCTAACATGATGCAGCCCAGACTCCCAGTGCAGAATAGCAGAGAGTTAGTGGAGCTAACATGGTACAGCCCAGACTCCCAGGCTAGCAGTGAGTTAGTGGAGCTAACATGATGCAGCCCAGACTCCCAATGCAGACTAGCAGTGAGTTAGTGGAGCTAACATGATGCAGCCCAGACTCCCAGTACAGACTAGCAGTGAGTTAGTGGAGCTAACATGATGCAGCCCAGACTCCCAATGCAGACTAGCAGTGAGTTATTGGAGCTAACATGATGCAGCCCAGACTCCCAATGCAGACTAGCAGTGAGTTAGTGGAGCTAACATGATGCAGCCCAGACTCCCAATGCAGACTAGCAGTGAGTTAGTGGAGCTAACATGATGCAGCCCAGACTCCCAGACTAGCAGTGAGTTAGTGGAGCTAACATGATGCAGCCCAGACTCCCAGGCTAGTAGTGAGTTAGTGGAGCTAACATGATGCAGCCCAGACTCCCAGTGCAGACTAGCAGTGAGTTAGTGGAGCTAACATGATGCAGCCCAGACTCCCAGTACAGACTAGCAGTGAGTTAGTGGAGCTAACATGATGCAGCCCAGACTCCCAGTGCAGACTAGCAGTGAGTTAGTAGAGCTAACATGATGCAGCCCAGACTCCCAGGCTAGCAGTGAGTTAGTGGAGCTAACATGATGCAGCCCAGACTCCCAGACTAGCAGTGAGTTAGTGGAGCTAACATGATGCAGCCCAGACTCCCAGGCTAGCAGTGAGTTAGTGGAGCTAACATGATGCAGCCCAGACTCCCAGGCTAGCAATGAGTTAGTGGAGCTAACATGATGCAGCCCAGACTCCCAGGCTAGCAGTGAGTTAGTGGAGCTAACATGGTGCAGCCCAGACTCCCAGTGCAGACTAGCAGTGAGTTAGTGGAGCTAACATGATGCAGCCCAGACTCCCAGGCTAGCAGTGAGTTAGTGGAGCTAACATGATGCAGCCCAGACTCCCAGTGCAGACTAGCAGTGAGTTAGTGGAGCTATCATGATGCAGCCCAGACTCCCAGGCTAGCAGTGAGTTAGTGGAGCTAACATGATGCAGCCCAGACTCCCAGGCTAGCAGTGAGTTAGTGGAGCTAACATGATGCAGCCCAGACTCCCAGTGCAGAATTGCAGTGAGTTAGTGGAGCTAACATGGTACAGCCCAGACTCCCAGGCTAGCAGAGAGTTAGTGAAGCTAACATGATGCAGCCCAGACTCCCAGTGCAGAATAGCAGTGAGTTAGTGGAGCTAACATGGTGCAGCCCAGACTCCCAGGCTAGCAGTGAGTTAGTGAAGCTAACATGATGCAGCCCAGACTCCCAGTGCAGAATAGCAGAGAGTTAGTGGAGCTAACATGGTACAGCCCAGACTCCCAGGCTAGCAGAGAGTTAGTGAAGCTAACATGATGCAGCCCAGACTCCCAGTGCAGAATAGCAGAGAGTTAGTGGAGCTAACATGGTACAGCCCAGACTCCCAGGCTAGCAGTGAGTTAGTGGAGCTAACATGATGCAGCCCAGACTCCCAGTGCAGAATAGCAGTGAGTTAGTGGAGCTAACATGATGCAGCCCAGACTCCCAGTACAGACTAGCAGTGAGTTAGTGGAGCTAACATGATGCAGCCCAGACTCCCAGTGCAGACTAGCAGTGAGTTATTGGAGCTAACATGATGCAGCCCAGACTCCCCGTACAGACTAGCAGTGAGTTAGTGGAGCTAACATGATGCAGCCCAGACTCCCAGTGCAGACTAGCAGTGAGTTAGTGGAGCTAACATGATGCAGCCCAGACTCCCAGGCTAGCAGTGAGTTAGTGGAGCTAACATGGTGCAGCCCAGACTCCCAGGCTAGCAGTGAGTTAGTGGAGCTAACATGATGCAGCCCAGACTCCCAGTGCAGACTAGCAGTGAGTTAGTGGAGCTAACATGATGCAGCCCAGACTCCCAGTGCAGACTAGCAGTGAGTTAGTGGAGCTAACATGATGCAGCCCAGACTCCCAGGCTAGCAGTGAGTTAGTGGAGCTAACATGATGCAGCCCAGACTCCCAATGCAGACTAGCAGTGAGTTAGTGGAGCTAACATGGTACATCCCAGACTCCCAGGCTAGCAGTGAGTTAGTGGAGCTAACATGATGCAGCCCAGACTCCCAGTGCAGACTAGCAGTGAGTTAGTGGAGCTAACATGGTACAGCCCAGACTCCCAGGCTAGCAGTGAGTTAGTGGAGCTAACATGATGCAGCCCAGACTCCCAGGCTAGCAGTGAGTTAGTGGAGCTAACATGATGCAGCCCAGACTCCCAGGCTAGCAGTGAGTTAGTGGAGCTAACATGATGCAGCCCAGACTCCCAGTGCAGACTAGCAGTGAGTTAGTGGAGCTAACATGATGCAGCCCAGACTCCCAGTGCAGACTAGCAGTGAGTTAGTGGAGCTAACATGATGCAGCCCAGACTCCCAGGCTAGCAGTGAGTTAGTGGAGCTAACATGATGCAGCCCAGACTCCCAGTGCAGACTAGCAGTGAGTTAGTGGAGCTAACATGATGCAGCCCAGACTCCCAGGCTAGCAGTTAGTTAGTGGAGCTAACATGATGCAGCCCAGACTCCCAGGCTAGCAGTGAGTTAGTGGAGCTAATATGATGCAGCCCAGACTCCCAGGCTAGCAGTGAGTTAGTGGAGCTAACATGATGCAGCCCAGACTCCCAATGCAGACTAGCAGTGAGTTAGTGGAGCTAACATGATGCAGCCCAGACTCCCAGTACAGACTAGCAGTGAGTTAGTGGAGCTAACATGATGCAGCCCAGACTCCCAATGCAGACTAGCAGTGAGTTAGTGGAGCTAACATGATGCAGTCCAGACTCCCAGGCTAGCAGTGAGTTAGTGGAGCTAACATGATGCAGCCCAGACTCCCAGTACAGGCTAGCAGTGAGTTAGTGGAGCTAACATGATGCAGCCCAGACTCCCAGTACAGGCTAGCAGTGAGTTAGTGGAGCTAACATGATGCAGCCCAGACTCCCAGTACAGACTAGCAGTGAGTTAGTGGAGCTAACATGATGCAGCCCAGACTCCCAATGCAGACTAGCAGTGAATTAGTGGAGCTATTATGATGCAGCCCAGACTCCCAATGCAGACTAGCAGTGAGTTAGTGGAGCTAACATGATGCAGCCCAGACTCCCAGGCTAGCAGTGAGTTAGTGGAGCTAATATGATGCAGCCCAGACTCCCAGGCTAGCAGTGAGTTAGTGGAGCTAATATGATGCAGCCCAGACTCCCAATGCAGACTAGCAGTGAGTTAGTGGAGCTAACATGATGCAGCCCAGACTCCCAATGCAGACTAGCAGTGAGTTAGTGGAGCTAACATGATGCAGCCCAGACTCCCAATGCAGACTAGCAGTGAGTTAGTGGAGCTAACATGATGCAGCCCAGACTCCCAATGCAGACTAGCAGTGAGTTAGTGGAGCTAACATGATGCAGCCCAGACTCCCAATGCAGACTAGCAGTGAGTTAGTGGAGCTAACATGGTACAGCCCAGACTCCCAGGCTAGCAGTGAGTTAGTGGAGCTAACATGATGCAGCCCAGACTCCCAGACTAGCAGTGAGTTAGTGGAGCTAACATGATGCAGCCCAGACTCCCAGGCTAGCAGTGAGTTAGTGGAGTTAACATGGTGCAGCCCAGACTCCCAGGCTAGTAGTGAGTTAGTGGAGCTAACATGATGCAGCCCAGACTCCCAGTGCAGACTAGCAGTGAGTTAGTGGAGCTAACATGATGCAGCCCAGACTCCCAGTACAGACTAGCAGTGAGTTAGTGGAGCTAACATGATGCAGCCCAGACTCCCAGTGCAGACTAGCAGTGAGTTAGTGGAGCTAACATGATGCAGCCCAGACTCCCAGTACAGACTAGCAGTGAGTTAGTGGAGCTAACATGATGCAGCCCAGACTCCCAGTGCAGACTAGCAGTGAGTTAGTGGAGCTAACATGATGCAGCCCAGACTCCCAGGCTAGCAGTGAGTTAGTGGAGCTAACATGATGCAGCCCAGACTGCCAGGCTAGCAGTGAGTTAGTGGAGCTAACATGATGCAGCCCAGACTCCCAGGCTAGCAGTGAGTTAGTGGAGCTAACATGATGCAGCCCAGACTCCCAGTGCAGACTAGCAGTGAGTTAGTGGAGCTAACATGGTGCAGCCCAGACTCCCAGTGCAGACTAGCAGTGAGTTAGTGGAGCTAACATGATGCAGCCCAGACTCCCAGGCTAGCAGTGAGTTAGTGGAGCTAACATGATGCAGCCCAGACTCCCAATGCAGACTAGCAGTGAGTTAGTGGAGCTAACATGATGCAGCCCAGACTCCCAATGCAGACTAGCAGTGAGTTAGTGGAGCTAACATGATGCAGCCCAGACTCCCAATGCAGACTAGCAGTGAGTTAGTGGAGCTAACATGATGCAGCCCAGACTCCCAGACTAGCAGTGAGTTAGTGGAGCTAACATGATGCAGCCCAGACTCCCAGGCTAGTAGTGAGTTAGTGGAGCTAACATGATGCAGCCCAGACTCCCAGTGCAGACTAGCAGTGAGTTAGTGGAGCTAACATGATGCAGCCCAGACTCCCAGTACAGACTAGCAGTAAGTTAGTGGAGCTAACATGATGCAGCCCAGACTCCCAGTGCAGACTAGCAGTGAGTTAGTGGAGCTAACATGATGCAGCCCAGACTCCCAGGCTAGCAGTGAGTTAGTGGAGCTAACATGATGCAGCCCAGACTCCCAGGCTAGCAGTGAGTTAGTGGAGCTAACATGATGCAGCCCAGACTCCCAGGCTAGCAGTGAGTTAGTGGAGCTAACATGATGCAGCCCAGACTCCCAGGCTAGCAATGAGTTAGTGGAGCTAACATGATGCAGCCCAGACTCCCAGGCTAGCAGTGAGTTAGTGGAGCTAACATGATGCAGCCCAGACTCCCAGGCTAGCAGTGAGTTAGTGGAGCTAACATGGTGCAGCCCAGACTCCCAGTGCAGACTAGCAGTGAGTTAGTGGAGCTAACATGATGCAGCCCAGACTCCCAGGCTAGCAGTGAGTTAGTGGAGCTAACATGATGCAGCCCAGACTCCCAGTGCAGACTAGCAGTGAGTTAGTGGAGCTATCATGATGCAGCCCAGACTCCCAGGCTAGCAGTGAGTTAGTGGAGCTAACATGATGCAGCCCAGACTCCCAGGCTAGCAGTGAGTTAGTGGAGCTAACATGATGCAGCCCAGACTCCCAGTGCAGAATTGCAGTGAGTTAGTGGAGCTAACATGGTACAGCCCAGACTCCCAGGCTAGCAGAGAGTTAGTGAAGCTAACATGATGCAGCCCAGACTCCCAGTGCAGAATAGCAGTGAGTTAGTGGAGCTAACATGGTGCAGCCCAGACTCCCAGGCTAGCAGTGAGTTAGTGAAGCTAACATGATGCAGCCCAGACTCCCAGTGCAGAATAGCAGAGAGTTAGTGGAGCTAACATGGTACAGCCCAGACTCCCAGGCTAGCAGAGAGTTAGTGAAGCTAACATGATGCAGCCCAGACTCCCAGTGCAGAATAGCAGAGAGTTAGTGGAGCTAACATGGTACAGCCCAGACTCCCAGGCTAGCAGTGAGTTAGTGGAGCTAACATGATGCAGCCCAGACTCCCAGTGCAGACTAGCAGTGAGTTAGTGGAGCTAACATGATGCAGCCCAGACTCCCAGTACAGACTAGCAGTGAGTTAGTGGAGCTAACATGATGCAGCCCAGACTCCCAGTGCAGACTCGCAGTGAGTTAGTGGAGCTAACATGATGCAGCCCAGACTCCCCGTACAGACTAGCAGTGAGTTAGTGGAGCTAACATGATGCAGCCCAGACTCCCAGTGCAGACTAGCAGTGAGTTAGTGGAGCTAACATGATGCAGCCCAGACTCCCAGGCTAGCAGTGAGTTAGTGGAGCTAACATGGTGCAGCCCAGACTCCCAGGCTAGCAGTGAGTTAGTGGAGCTAACATGATGCAGCCCAGACTCCCAGTGCAGACTAGCAGTGAGTTAGTGGAGCTAACATGATGCAGCCCAGACTCCCAGTGCAGACTAGCAGTGAGTTAGTGGAGCTAAAATGATGCAGCCCAGACTCCCAGGCTAGCAGTGAGTTAGTGGAGCTAACATGATGCAGCCCAGACTCCCAATGCAGACTAGCAGTGAGTTAGTGGAGCTAACATGGTACATCCCAGACTCCCAGGCTAGCAGTGAGTTAGTGGAGCTAACATGATGCAGCCCAGACTCCCAGTGCAGACTAGCAGTGAGTTAGTGGAGCTAACATGGTACAGCCCAGACTCCCAGGCTAGCAGTGAGTTAGTGGAGCTAACATGATGCAGCCCAGACTCCCAGGCTAGCAGTGAGTTAGTGGAGCTAACATGATGCAGCCCAGACTCCCAGGCTAGCAGTGAGTTAGTGGAGTTAACATGATGCAGCCCAGACTCCCAGGCTAGCAGTGAGTTAGTGGAGCTAACATGATGCAGCCCAGACTCCCAGTGCAGAATAGCAGTGAGTTAGTGGAGCTAACATGATGCAGCCCAGACTCCCAGTACAGACTAGCAGTGAGTTAGTGGAGCTAACATGATGCAGCCCAGACTCCCAGTGCAGACTCGCAGAGAGTTAGTGGAGCTAACATGGTACAGCCCAGACTCCCAGGCTAGCAGAGAGTTAGTGAAGCTAACATGATGCAGCCCAGACTCCCCGTACAGACTAGCAGTGAGTTAGTGGAGCTAACATGATGCAGCCCAGACTCCCAGTGCAGACTAGCAGTGAGTTAGTGGAGCTAACATGATGCAGCCCAGACTCCCAGGCTAGCAGTGAGTTAGTGGAGCTAACATGGTGCAGCCCAGACTCCCAGGCTAGCAGTGAGTTAGTGGAGCTAACATGATGCAGCCCAGACTCCCAGTGCAGACTAGCAGTGAGTTAGTGGAGCTAACATGATGCAGCCCAGACTCCCAGTGCAGACTAGCAGTGAGTTAGTGGAGCTAAAATGATGCAGCCCAGACTCCCAGGCTAGCAGTGAGTTAGTGGAGCTAACATGATGCAGCCCAGACTCCCAATGCAGACTAGCAGTGAGTTAGTGGAGCTAACATGGTACATCCCAGACTCCCAGGCTAGCAGTGAGTTAGTGGAGCTAACATGATGCAGCCCAGACTCCCAGTGCAGACTAGCAGTGAGTTAGTGGAGCTAACATGGTACAGCCCAGACTCCCAGGCTAGCAGTGAGTTAGTGGAGCTAACATGATGCAGCCCAGACTCCCAGGCTAGCAGTGAGTTAGTGGAGCTAACATGATGCAGCCCAGACTCCCAGGCTAGCAGTGAGTTAGTGGAGCTAACATGATGCAGCCCAGACTCCCAGGCTAGCAGTGAGTTAGTGGAGCTAACATGATGCAGCCCAGACTCCCAATGCAGACTAGCAGTGAGTTAGTGGAGCTAACATGATGCAGCCCAGACTCCCAATGCAGACTAGCAGTGAGTTAGTGGAGCTAACATGATGCAGCCCAGACTCCCAATGCAGACTAGCAGTGAGTTAGTGGAGCTAACATGATGCAGCCCAGACTCCCAGGCTAGCAGTGAGTTAGTGGAGCTAACATGATGCAGCCCAGACTCCCAGGCTAGTAGTGAGTTAGTGGAGCTAACATGATTCAGCCCAGACTCCCAGTGCAGACTAGCAGTGAGTTAGTGGAGCTAACATGATGCAGCCCAGACTCCCAGGCTAGCAGTTAGTTAGTGGAGCTAACATGATGCAGCCCAGACTCCCAGGCTAGCAGTGAGTTAGTGGAGCTAATATGATGCAGCCCAGACTCCCAGGCTAGCAGTGAGTTAGTGGAGCTAACATGATGCAGCCCAGACTCCCAATGCAGACTAGCAGTGAGTTAGTGGAGCTAACATGATGCAGCCCAGACTCCCAGTACAGACTAGCAGTGAGTTAGTGGAGCTAACATGATGCAGCCCAGACTCCAAATGCAGACTAGCAGTGAGTTAGTGGAGCTAACATGATGCAGTCCAGACTCCCAGGCTAGCAGTGAGTTAGTGGAGCTAACATGATGCAGCCCAGACTCCCAGTACAGGCTAGCAGTGAGTTAGTGGAGCTAACATGATGCAGCCCAGACTCCCAGTACAGGCTAGCAGTGAGTTAGTGGAGCTAACATGATGCAGCCCAGACTCCCAGTACAGACTAGCAGTGAGTTAGTGGAGCTAACATGATGCAGCCCAGACTCCCAATGCAGACTAGCAGTGAGTTAGTGGAGCTAACATGATGCAGCCCAGACTCCCAATGCAGACTAGCAGTGAGTTAGTGGAGCTAACATGATGCAGCCCAGACTCCCAGGCTAGCAGTGAGTTAGTGGAGCTAATATGATGCAGCCCAGACTCCCAGGCTAGCAGTGAGTTAGTGGAGCTAACATGATGCAGCCCAGACTCCCAATGCAGACTAGCAGTGAGTTAGTGGAGCTAACATGATGCAGCCCAGACTCCCGGTACAGACTAGCAGTGAGTTAGTGGAGCTAACATGATGCAGCCCAGACTCCCAATGCAGACTAGCAGTGAGTTAGTGGAGCTAACATGATGCAGCCCAGACTCCCAATGCAGACTAGCAGTGAGTTAGTGGAGCTAACATGATGCAGCCCAGACTTCCAATGCAGACTATCAGTGAGTTAGTGGAGCTAACATGATGCAGCCCAGACTCCCAATGCAGACTAGCAGTGAGTTAGTGGAGCTAACATGGTACAGCCCAGACTCCCAGGCTAGCAGTGAGTTAGTGGAGCTAACATGATGCAGCCCAGACTCCCAGACTAGCAGTGAGTTAGTGGAGTTAACATGGTGCAGCCCAGACTCCCAGGCTAGTAGTGAGTTAGTGGAGCTAACATGATGCAGCCCAGACTCCCAATGCAGACTAGCAGTGAGTTAGTGGAGCTAACATGGTACATCCCAGACTCCCAGGCTAGCAGTGAGTTAGTGGAGCTAACATGATGCAGCCCAGACTCCCAGTGCAGACTAGCAGTGAGTTAGTGGAGCTAACATGGTACAGCCCAGACTCCCAGGCTAGCAGTGAGTTAGTGGAGCTAACATGATGCAGCCCAGACTCCCAGGCTAGCAGTGAGTTAGTGGAGCTAACATGATGCAGCCCAGACTCCCAGGCTAGCAGTGAGTTAGTGGAGCTAACATGATGCAGCCCAGACTCCCAGGCTAGCAGTGAGTTAGTGGAGCTAACATGGTACATCCCAGACTCCCAGGCTAGCAGTGAGTTAGTGGAGCTAACATGATGCAGCCCAGACTCCCAGTGCAGACTAGCAGTGAGTTAGTGGAGCTAACATGGTACAGCCCAGACTCCCAGGCTAGCAGTGAGTTAGTGGAGCTAACATGATGCAGCCCAGACTCCCAGGCTAGCAGTGAGTTAGTGGAGCTAACATGATGCAGCCCAGACTCCCAGGCTAGCAGTGAGTTAGTGGAGCTAACATGATGCAGCCCAGACTCCCAGGCTAGCAGTGAGTTAGTGGAGCTAACATGATGCAGCCCAGACTCCCAGTACAGACTAGCAGTGAGTTAGTGGAGCTAACATGATGCAGCCCAGACTCCCAGTGCAGACTAGCAGTGAGTTAGTGGAGCTAACATGATGCAGCCCAGACTCCCAGGCTAGCAGTGAGTTAGTGGAGCTAACATGATGCAGCCCAGACTCCCAGTGCAGACTAGCAGTGAGTTAGTGGAGCTAACATGATGCAGCCCAGACTCCCAGGCTAGCAGTGAGTTAGTGGAGCTAACATGATGCAGCCCAGACTCCCAGGCTAGCAGTGAGTTAGTGGAGCTAACATGATGCAGCCCAGACTCCCAGTGCAGACTAGCAGTGAGTTAGTGGAGCTAACATGATGCAGCCCAGACTCCCAGGCTAGCAGTGAGTTAGTGGAGCTAACATGATGCAGCCCAGACTCCCAGGCTAGCAGTGAGTTAGTGGAGCTAACATGATGCAGCCCAGACTCCCAGTGCAGACTAGCAGTGAGTTAGTGGAGCTAACATGATGCAGCCCAGACTCCCAGGCTAGTAGTTAGTTAGTGGAGCTAACATGATGCAGCCCAGACTCCCAGGCTAGCAGTGAGTTAGTGGAGCTAATATGATGCAGCCCAGACTCCCAGGCTAGCAGTGAGTTAGTGGAGCTAACATGATGCAGCCCAGACTCCCAATGCAGACTAGCAGTGAGTTAGTGGAGCTAACATGATGCAGTCCAGACTCCCAGGCTAGCAGTGAGTTAGTGGAGCTAACATGATGCAGCCCAGACTCCCAGTACAGGCTAGCAGTGAGTTAGTGGAGCTAACATGATGCAGCCCAGACTCCCAATGCAGACTAGCAGTGAGTTAGTGGAGCTAACATGATGCAGCCCAGACTCCCAATGCAGACTAGCAGTGAGTTAGTGGAGCTAACATGATGCAGCCCAGACTCCCAGTGCAGACTAGCAGTGAGTTAGTGGAGCTAACATGATGCAGCCCAGACTCCCAGTACAGACTAGCAGTGAGTTAGTGGAGCTAACATGATGCAGCCCAGACTCCCAATGCAGACTAGCAGTGAGTTAGTGGAGCTAACATGATGCAGCCCAGACTCCCAATGCAGACTAGCAGTAAGTTAGTGGAGCTAACATGATGCAGCCCAGACTCCCAATGCAGACTAGCAGTGAGTTAGTGGAGCTAACATGGTACAGCCCAGACTCCCAGGCTAGCAGTGAGTTAGTGGAGCTAACATGATGCAGTCCAGACTCCCAGGCTAGCAGTGAGTTAGTGGAGCTAACATGATGCAGCCCAGACTCCCAGGCTAGCAATGAGTTAGTGGAGCTAACATGATGCAGCCCAGACTCCCAGGCTAGCAGTGAGTTAGTGGAGCTAACATGATGCAGCCCAGACTCTCAGTGCAGACTAGCAGTGAGTTAGTGGAGCTAACATGGTACAGCCCAGACTCCCAGGCTAGCAGAGAGTTAGTGAAGCTAACATGATGCAGCCCAGACTCCCAGTGCAGAATAGCAGAGAGTTAGTGGAGCTAACATGGTACAGCCCAGACTCCCAGGCTAGCAGAGAGTTAGTGAAGCTAACATGATGCAGCCCAGACTCCCAGTGCAGAATAGCAGAGAGTTAGTGGAGCTAACATGGTACAGCCCAGACTCCCAGGCTAGCAGTGAGTTAGTGGAGCTAACATGATGCAGCCCAGACTCCCAGTGCAGAATAGCAGTGAGTTAGTGGAGCTAACATGATGCAGCCCAGACTCCCAGGCTAGCAGTGAGTTAGTGAAGCTAACATGATGCAGCCCAGACTCCCAGTGCAGAATAGCAGAGAGTTAGTGGAGCTAACATGATGCAGCCCAGACTCCCAGTACAGAATAGCAGAGAGTTAGTGGAGCTAACATGATGCAGCCCAGACTCCCAGTACAGACTAGCAGTGAGTTAGTGGAGCTAACATGATGCAGCCCAGACTCCCAATGCAGACTAGCAGTGAGTTAGTGGAGCTAACATGATGCAGCCCAGACTCCCAATGCAGACTAGCAGTGAGTTAGTGGAGCTAACATGATGCAGCCCAGACTCCCAGTGCAGACTAGCAGTGAGTTAGTGGAGCTAACATGATGCAGCCCAGACTCCCAGTACAGACTAGCAGTGAGTTAGTGGAGCTAACATGATGCAGCCCAGACTCCCAATGCAGACTAGCAGTGAGTTAGTGGAGCTAACATGATGCAGCCCAGACTCCCAATGCAGACTAGCAGTAAGTTAGTGGAGCTAACATGATGCAGCCCAGACTCCCAATGCAGACTAGCAGTGAGTTAGTGGAGCTAACATGGTACAGCCCAGACTCCCAGGCTAGCAGTGAGTTAGTGGAGCTAACATGATGCAGCCCAGACTCCCAGACTAGCAGTGAGTTAGTGGAGCTAACATGATGCAGCCCAGACTCCCAGGCTAGTAGTGAGTTAGTGGAGCTAACATGATGCAGCCCAGACTCCCAGTGCAGACTAGCAGTGAGTTAGTGGAGCTAACATGATGCAGCCCAGACTCCCAGTACAGACTAGCAGTGAGTTAGTGGAGCTAACATGATGCAGCCCAGACTCCCAGTGCAGACTAGCAGTGAGTTAGTGGAGCTAACATGATGCAGCCCAGACTCCCAGGCTAGCAGTGAGTTAGTGGAGCTAACATGATGCAGCCCAGACTCCCAGGCTAGCAGTGAGTTAGTGGAGCTAACATGATGCAGCCCAGACTCCCAGGCTAGCAGTGAGTTAGTGGAGCTAACATGATGCAGCCCAGACTCCCAGTGCAGACTAGCAGTGAGTTAGTGGAGCTAACATGATGCAGTCCAGACTCCCAGGCTAGCAGTGAGGTAGTGGAGCTAACATGATGCAGCCCAGACTCCCAGTACAGGCTAGCAGTGAGTTAGTGGAGCTAACATGATGCAGCCCAGACTCCCAGGCTAGCAGTGAGTTAGTGGAGCTAACATGATGCAGTCCAGACTCCCAGGCTAGCAGTGAGTTAGTGGAGCTAACATGATGCAGCCCAGACTCCCAGGCTAGCAATGAGTTAGTGGAGCTAACATGATGCAGCCCAGACTCCCAGGCTAGCAGTGAGTTAGTGGAGCTAACATGGTGCAGCCCAGACTCCCAGTGCAGACTAGCAGTGAGTTAGTGGAGCTAACATGATGCAGCCCAGACTCCCAGGCTAGCAGTGAGTTAGTGGAGCTAACATGATGCAGCCCAGACTCCCAGTGCAGACTAGCAGTGAGTTAGTGGAGCTAACATGATGCAGCCCAGACTCCCAGGCTAGCAGTGAGTTAGTGGAGCTAACATGATGCAGCCCAGACTCCCAGGCTAGCAGTGAGTTAGTAGAGCTAACATGATGCAGCCCAGACTCCCAGTGCAGAATTGCAGTGAGTTAGTGGAGCTAACATGGTACAGCCCAGACTCCCAGGCTAGCAGAGAGTTAGTGAAGCTAACATGATGCAGCCCAGACTCCCAGTGCAGAATAGCAGTGAGTTAGTGGAGCTAACATGGTGCAGCCCAGACTCCCAGGCTAGCAGTGAGTTAGTGAAGCTAACATGATGCAGCCCAGACTCCCAGTGCAGAATAGCAGAGAGTTAGTGGAGCTAACATGGTACAGCCCAGACTCCCAGGCTAGCAGAGAGTTAGTGAAGCTAACATGATGCAGCCCAGACTCCCAGTGCAGAATAGCAGAGAGTTAGTGGAGCTAACATGGTACAGCCCAGACTCCCAGGCTAGCAGTGAGTTAGTGGAGCTAACATGATGCAGCCCAGACTCCCAGTGCAGACTAGCAGTGAGTTAGTGGAGCTAACATGATGCAGCCCAGACTCCCAGTGCAGACTAGCAGTGAGTTAGTGGAGCTAACATGATGCAGCCCAGACTCCCAGGCTAGCAGTGAGTTAGTGGAGCTAACATGATGCAGCCCAGACTCCCAGTGCAGACTAGCAGTGAGTTAGTGGAGCTAACATGGTACAGCCCAGACTCCCAGGCTAGCAGTGAGTTAGTGGAGCTAACATGATGCAGCCCAGACTCCCAGTGCAGACTAGCAGTGAGTTAGTGGAGCTAACATGATGCAGCCCAGACTCCCAGTGCAGACTAGCAGTGAGTTAGTGGAGCTAACATGATGCAGCCCAGACTCCCAGGCTAGCAGTGAGTTAGTGGAGCTAACATGATGCAGCCCAGACTCCCAGTGCAGACTAGCAGTGAGTTAGTGGAGCTAACATGGTGCAGCCCAGACTCCCAGTGCAGACTAGCAGTGAGTTAGTGGAGCTAACATGATGCAGCCCAGACTCCCAGGCTAGCAGTGAGTTAGTGGAGCTAACATGGTGCAGCCCAGACTCCCAGGCTAGCAGTGAGTTAGTGGAGCTAACATGATGCAGCCCAGACTCCCAATGCAGACTAGCAGTGAGTTAGTGGAGCTAACATGATGCAGCCCAGACTCCCAGTGCAGACTAGCAGTGAGTTAGTGGAGCTAACATGATGCAGCCCAGACTCCCAGTGCAGACTAGCAGTGAGTTAGTGGAGCTAACATGATGCAGCCCAGACTCCCAGGCTAGCAGTGAGTTAGTGGAGCTAACATGATGCAGCCCAGACTCCCAGGCTAGCAGTGAGTTAGCGGAGCTAACATGATGCAGCCCAGACTCCCAGGCTAGCAGTGAGTTAGTGGAGCTAACATGGTGCAGCCCAGACTCCCAGGCTAGCAGTGAGTTAGTGGAGCTAACATGATGCAGCCCAGACTCCCAGTGCAGACTAGCAGTGAGTTAGTGGAGCTAACATGATGCAGCCCAGACTCCCAATGCAGAATAGCAGTGAGTTAGTGGAGCTAACATGGTGCAGCCCAGACTCCCAGGCTAGCAGTGAGTTAGTGGAGCTAACATGATGCAGCCCAGACTCCCAGGCTAGCAGTGAGTTAGTGGAGCTAACATGATGCAGCCCAGACTCCCAGGCTAGCAGTGAGTTAGTGGAGCTAACATGGTGCAGCCCAGACTCCCAGGCTAGTAGTGAGTTAGTGGAGCTAACATGGTGCAGCCCAGACTCCCAGGCTAGCAGTGAGTTAGTGGAGCTAACATGATGCAGCCCAGACTCCCAGTGCAGACTAGCAGTGAGTTAGTGGAGATAACATGATGCAGTCCAGACTCCCAGGCTAACAGTGAGTTAGTGGAGCTAACATGATGCAGCCCAGACTCCCAGTGCAGACTAGCAGTGAGTTAGTGGAGCTAACATGATGCAGCCCAGACTCCCAGTACAGGCTAGCAGTGAGTTAGTGGAGCTAACATGGTGCAGCCCAGACTCCCAGGCTAGCAGTGAGTTAGTGGAGCTAACATGGTGCAGCCCAGACTCCCAGGCTAGTAGTGAGTTAGTGGAGCTAACATGGTGCAGCCCAGACTCCCAGGCTAGCAGTGAGTTAGTGGAGCTAACATGATGCAGTCCAGACTCCCAGTGCAGGCTAGCAGTGAGTTAGTGGAGCTAACATGATGCAGCCCAGACTCCCAGTACAGACTAGCAGTGAGTTAGTGGAGCTAACATGATGCAGCCCAGACTCCCAGTGCAGGCTAGCAGTGAGTTAGTGGAGCTAACATGATGCAGTCCAGACTCCCATGCTAGCAGTGAGTTAGTGGAGCTAACATGATGCAGTCCAGACTCCCAGTGCAGGCTAGCAGTGAGTTAGTGGAGCTAACATGATGCAGCCCAGACTCCCAGGCTAGCGGTGAGTTAGTGGAGCCCAGACTCCAATTCAGTAAGTCAAATCCTCGTTTCCCTTGTGGTTCATTAAATTACTGTGACAATATCACCCCCCATCTGATGAATGTCATGTTCAACTCATCTACCAGGTTCAGACCCAAACACAGACTTGCTTTAAAGTAATCCACTGGCAGCCGTCTGCCTTCCTGCCTTCAGACCCAGTCAGTGTTTCACAGAGTGAGTGAGACTGAAACCAGGACAGCCCATTGTTAACAGCTCCTCAGTGGACCTCCTGCCAGGACAGCCCATTGTTAACAGCTCCTCAGTGGACCTCCTGCCAGGACAGCCCATTGTTAACAGCTCATCATTGGACCTCCTGCCAGGACAGCCCATTGTTAACAGCTCCTCAGTGGACCTCCTGCCAGGACAGCCCATTGTTAACAGCTCCTCAGTGGACCTCCTGCCAGGACAGCCCATTGTTAACAGCTCCTCAGTGGACCTCCTGCCAGGACAGCCCATTGTTAACAGCTCCTCAGTGGACCTCCTGCCAGGACAGCCCATTGTTAACAGCTCCTCAGTGGACCTCCTGCCAGGACAGCCCATTGTTAACAGCTCCTCAGTGGACCTCCTGCCAGGACAGCCCATTGTTAACAGCTCCTCAGTGGACCTCCTGCCAGGACAGCCCATTGTTAACAGCTCCTCAGTGGACCTCCTGCCAGGACAGCCCATTGTTAACAGCTCCTCAGTGGACCTCCTGCCAGGACAGCCTATTGTTAACAGCTCCTCAGTGGACCTCCTGCCAGGACAGCCCATTGTTAACAGCTCATCAGTGGACCTCCTGCCAGGACAGCCCATTGTTAACAGCTCATCATTGGACCTCCTGCCAGATCAGCCCATTGTTAACAGCTCCTCATTGGACCTCCTGCCAGGACAGCCCATTGTTAACAGCTCCTCAGTGGACCTCCTGCCAGGACAGCCCATTGTTAACAGCTCCTCAGTGGACCTCCTGCCAGGACAGCCCATTGTTAACAGCTCCTCAGTGGACCTCCTGCCAGGACAGCCCATTGTTAACAGCTCATCATTGGACCTCCTGCCAGGACAGCCCATTGTTAACAGCTCATCATTGGACCTCCTGCCAGGACAGCCCATTGTTAACAGCTCCTCAGTAGACCTCCTGCCAGGACAGCCCATTGTTAACAGCTCCTCAGTGGACCTCCTGCCAGGACAGCCCATTGTTAACAGCTCCTCAGTGGACCTCCTGCCAGGACAGCCCATTGTTAACAGCTCATCATTGGACCTCCTGCCAGGACAGCCCATTGTTAACAGCTCCTCAGTGGACCTCCTGCCAGGACAGCCCATTGTTAACAGCTCATCATTGGACCTCCTGCCAGGACAGCCCATTGTTAACAGCTCATCATTGGACCTCCTGCCAGGACAGCCCATTGTTAACAGCTCCTCAGTGGACCTCCTGCCAGGACAGCCCATTGTTAACAGCTCTTCAGTGGACCTCCTGCCAGGACAGCCCATTGTTAACAGCTCATCATTGGACCTCCTGCCAGGACAGCCCATTGTTAACAGCTCCTCAGTGGACCTCCTGCCAGGACAGCCCATTGTTAACAGCTCATCATTGGACCTCCTGCCAGGACAGCCCATTGTTAACAGCTCCTCATTGGACCTCCTGCCAGGACAGCCCATTGTTAACAGCTCCTCAGTGGACCTCCTGCCAGGACAGCCCATTGTTAACAGCTCCTCAGTGGACCTCCTGCCAGGACAGCCCATTGTTAACAGCTCCTCATTGGACCTCCTGCCAGGACAGCCCATTGTTAACAGCTCCTCAGTGGACCTCCTGCCAGGACAGCCCATTGTTAACAGCTCCTCAGTGGACCTCCTGCCAGGACAGCCCATTGTTAACAGCTCCTCAGTGGACCTCCTGCCAGGACAGCCCATTGTTAACAGCTCCTCAGTGGACCTCCTGCCAGGACAGCCCATTGTTAACAGCTCCTCATTGGACCTCCTGCCAGGACAGCCCATTGTTAACAGCTCCTCAGTGGACCTCCTGCCAGGACAGCCCATTGTTAACAGCTCCTCAGTGGACCTCCTGCCAGATCAGCCCATTGTTAACAGCTCCTCAGTGGACCTCCTGCCAGATCAGCCCATTGTTAACAGCTCCTCAGTGGACCTCCTGCCAGATCAGCCCATTGTTAACAGCTCCTCAGTGGACCTCCTGCCAGGACAGCCCATTGTTAACAGCTCCTCAGTGGACCTCCTGCCAGATCAGCCCATTGTTAACAGCTCCTCAGTGGACCTCCTGCCAGATCAGCCCATTGTTAACAGCTCCTCAGTGGACCTCCTGCCAGGACAGCCCATTGTTAACAGCTCAACATTGGACCTCCTGCCAGGACAGCCCATTGTTAACAGCTCCTCAGTGGACCTCCTGCCAGATCAGCCCATTGTTAACAGCTCAACATTGGACCTCCTGCCAGGACAGCCCATTGTTAACAGCTCATCATTGGACCTCCTGCCAGATCAGCCCATTGTTAACAGCTCATCATTGGACCTCCTGCCAGGACAGCCCATTGTTAACAGCTCCTCATTGGACCTCCTGCCAGGACAGCCCATTGTTAACAGCTCCTCAGTGGACCTCCTGCCAGGACAGCCCATTGTTAACAGCTCCTCAGTGGACCTCCTGCCAGGACAGCCCATTGTTAACAGCTCATCATTGGACCTCCTGCCAGGACAGCCCATTGTTAACAGCTCCTCAGTGAACCTCCTGCCAGGACAGCCCATTGTTAACAGCTCATCATTGGACCTCCTGCCAGGACAGCCCATTGTTAACAGCTCATCATTGGACCTCTTGCCAGGACAGCCCATTGTTAACAGCTCCTCAGTGGACCTCCTGCCAGGACAGCCCATTGTTAACAGCTCATCATTGGACCTCCTGCCAGGACAGCCCATTGTTAACAGCTCATCATTGGACCTCCTGCCAGGACAGCCCATTGTTAACAGCTCCTCAGTGGACCTCCTGCCAGGACAGCCCATTGTTAACAGCTCATCATTGGACCTCCTGCCAGGACAGCCCATTGTTAACAGCTCCTCATTGGACCTCCTGCCAGGACAGCCCATTGTTAACAGCTCCTCAGTGGACCTCCTGCCAGGACAGCCCATTGTTAACAGCTCCTCAGTGGACCTCCTGCCAGGACAGCCCATTGTTAACAGCTCATCATTGGACCTCCTGCCAGGACAGCCCATTGTTAACAGCTCCTCAGTGGACCTCCTGCCAGGACAGCCCATTGTTAACAGCTCCTCAGTGGACCTCCTGCCAGGACAGCCCATTGTTAACAGCTCCTCAGTGGACCTCCTGCCAGGACAGCCCATTGTTAACAGCTCCTCAGTGGACCTCCTGCCAGGACAGCCCATTGTTAACAGCTCATCATTGGACCTCCTGCCAGGACAGCCCATTGTTAACAGCTCCTCAGTGGACCTCCTGCCAGGACAGCCCATTGTTAACAGCTCCTCAGTGGACCTCCTGCCAGATCAGCCCATTGTTAACAGCTCCTCAGTGGACCTCCTGCCAGGACAGCCCATTGTTAACAGCTCCTCAGTGGACCTCCTGCCAGATCAGCCCATTGTTAACAGCTCCTCAGTGGACCTCCTGCCAGATCAGCCCATTGTTAACAGCTCCTCAGTGGACCTCCTGCCAGGACAGCCCATTGTTAACAGCTCCTCAGTGGACCTCCTGCCAGGACAGCCCATTGTTAACAGCTCCTCAGTGGACCTCCTGCCAGGACAGCCCATTGTTAACAGCTCCTCAGTGGACCTCCTGCCAGGACAGCCCATTGTTAACAGCTACTCAGTGGACCTCCTGCCAGGACAGCCCATTGTTAACAGCTCCTCAGTGGACCTCCTGCCAGGACAGCCCATTGTTAACAGCTCCTCAGTGGACCTCCTGCCAGGACAGCCCATTGTTAACAGCTCATCATTGGACCTCCTGCCAGGACAGCCCATTGTTAACAGCTCCTCAGTGGACCTCCTGCCAGGACAGCCCATTGTTAACAGCTCTTCAGTGGACCTCCTGCCAGGACAGCCCATTGTTAACAGCTCATCATTGGACCTCCTGCCAGGACAGCCCATTGTTAACAGCTCCTCAGTGGACCTCCTGCCAGGACAGCCCATTGTTAACAGCTCATCATTGGACCTCCTGCCAGGACAGCCCATTGTTAACAGCTCCTCATTGGACCTCCTGCCAGGACAGCCCATTGTTAACAGCTCCTCAGTGGACCTCCTGCCAGGACAGCCCATTGTTAACAGCTCCTCAGTGGACCTCCTGCCAGGACAGCCCATTGTTAACAGCTCCTCATTGGACCTCCTGCCAGGACAGCCCATTGTTAACAGCTCCTCAGTGGACCTCCTGCCAGGACAGCCCATTGTTAACAGCTCCTCAGTGGACCTCCTGCCAGGACAGCCCATTGTTAACAGCTCCTCAGTGGACCTCCTGCCAGGACAGCCCATTGTTAACAGCTCCTCAGTGGACCTCCTGCCAGGACAGCCCATTGTTAACAGCTCCTCATTGGACCTCCTGCCAGGACAGCCCATTGTTAACAGCTCCTCAGTGGACCTCCTGCCAGGACAGCCCATTGTTAACAGCTCCTCAGTGGACCTCCTGCCAGATCAGCCCATTGTTAACAGCTCCTCAGTGGACCTCCTGCCAGATCAGCCCATTGTTAACAGCTCCTCAGTGGACCTCCTGCCAGATCAGCCCATTGTTAACAGCTCCTCAGTGGACCTCCTGCCAGGACAGCCCATTGTTAACAGCTCCTTAGTGGACCTCCTGCCAGATCAGCCCATTGTTAACAGCTCCTCAGTGGACCTCCTGCCAGATCAGCCCATTGTTAACAGCTCCTCAGTGGACCTCCTGCCAGGACAGCCCATTGTTAACAGCTCAACATTGGACCTCCTGCCAGGACAGCCCATTGTTAACAGCTCCTCAGTGGACCTCCTGCCAGATCAGCCCATTGTTAACAGCTCATCATTGGACCTCCTGCCAGGACAGCCCATTGTTAACAGCTCATCATTGGACCTCCTGCCAGATCAGCCCATTGTTAACAGCTCATCATTGGACCTCCTGCCAGGACAGCCCATTGTTAACAGCTCCTCATTGGACCTCCTGCCAGGACAGCCCATTGTTAACAGCTCCTCAGTGGACCTCCTGCCAGGACAGCCCATTGTTAACAGCTCCTCAGTGGACCTCCTGCCAGGACAGCCCATTGTTAACAGCTCATCATTGGACCTCCTGCCAGGACAGCCCATTGTTAACAGCTCCTCAGTGGACCTCCTGCCAGGACAGCCCATTGGTAACAGCTCATCATTGGACCTCCTGCCAGGACAGCCCATTGTTAACAGCTCATCATTGGACCTCCTGCCAGGACAGCCCATTGTTAACAGCTCCTCAGTGGACCTCCTGCCAGGACAGCCCATTGTTAACAGCTCATCATTGGACCTCCTGCCAGGACAGCCCATTGTTAACAGCTCCTCAGTGGACCTCCTGCCAGGACAGCCCATTGTTAACAGCTCATCATTGGACCTCCTGCCAGGACAGCCCATTGTTAACAGCTCCTCATTGGACCTCCTGCCAGGACAGCCCATTGTTAACAGCTCCTCAGTGGACCTCCTGCCAGGACAGCCCATTGTTAACAGCTCCTCAGTGGACCTCCTGCCAGGACAGCCCATTGTTAACAGCTCATCATTGGACCTCCTGCCAGGACAGCCCATTGTTAACAGCTCCTCAGTGGACCTCCTGCCAGGACAGCCCATTGTTAACAGCTCCTCAGTGGACCTCCTGCCAGGACAGCCCATTGTTAACAGCTCCTCAGTGGACCTCCTGCCAGGACAGCCCATTGTTAACAGCTCCTCAGTGGACCTCCTGCCAGGACAGCCCATTGTTAACAGCTCCTCAGTGGACCTCCTGCCAGGACAGCCCATTGTTAACAGCTCATCATTGGACCTCCTGCCAGGACAGCCCATTGTTAACAGCTCCTCAGTGGACCTCCTGCCAGGACAGCCCATTGTTAACAGCTCCTCAGTGGACCTCCTGCCAGATCAGCCCATTGTTAACAGCTCCTCAGTGGACCTCCTGCCAGGACAGCCCATTGTTAACAGCTCCTCAGTGGACCTCCTGCCAGATCAGCCCATTGTTAACAGCTCCTCAGTGGACCTCCTGCCAGATCAGCCCATTGTTAACAGCTCCTCAGTGGACCTCCTGCCAGGACAGCCCATTGTTAACAGCTCCTCAGTGGACCTCCTGCCAGGACAGCCCATTGTTAACAGCTCCTCAGTGGACCTCCTGCCAGGACAGCCCATTGTTAACAGCTCCTCAGTGGACCTCCTGCCAGGACAGCCCATTGTTAACAGCTACTCAGTGGACCTCCTGCCAGGACAGCCCATTGTTAACAGCTCCTCAGTGGACCTCCTGCCAGGACAGCCCATTGTTAACAGCTCCTCAGTGGACCTCCTGCCAGGACAGCCCATTGTTAACAGCTCATCATTGGACCTCCTGCCAGGACAGCCCATTGTTAACAGCTCCTCAGTGGACCTCCTGCCAGGACAGCCCATTGTTAACAGCTCCTCAGTGGACCTCCTGCCAGATCAGCCCATTGTTAACAGCTCCTCAGTGGACCTCCTGCCAGATCAGCCCATTGTTAACAGCTCCTCAGTGGACCTCCTGCCAGATCAGCCCATTGTTAACAGCTCCTCAGTGGACCTCCTGCCAGGACAGCCCATTGTTAACAGCTCCTCAGTGGACCTCCTGCCAGGACAGCCCATTGTTAACAGCTCATCATTGGACCTCCTGCCAGGACAGCCCATTGTTAACAGCTCATCATTGGACCTCCTGCCAGATCAGCCCATTGTTAACAGCTCATCATTGGACCTCCTGCCAGGACAGCCCATTGTTAACAGCTCATCATTGGACCTCCTGCCAGGACAGCCCATTGTTAACAGCTCCTCAGTGGACCTCCTGCCAGATCAGCCCATTGTTAACAGCTCATCATTGGACCTCCTGCCAGGACAGCCCATTGTTAACAGCTCATCATTGGACCTCCTGCCAGATCAGCCCATTGTTAACAGCTCATCATTGGACCTCCTGCCAGGACAGCCCATTGTTAACAGCTCCTCAGTGGACCTCCTGCCAGGACAGCCCATTGTTAACAGCTCATCATTGGACCTCCTGCCAGGACAGCCCATTGTTAACAGCTCCTCAGTGGACCTCCTGCCAGGACAGCCCATTGTTAACAGCTCATCATTGGACCTCCTGCCAGGACAGCCCATTGTTAACAGCTCCTCAGTGGACCTCCTGCCAGGACAGCCCATTGTTAACAGCTCCTCAGTGGACCTCCTGCCAGGACAGCCCATTGTTAACAGCTCCTCAGTGGACCTCCTGCCAGGACAGCCCATTGTTAACAGCTCATCATTGGACCTCCTGCCAGGACAGCCCATTGTTAACAGCTCCTCAGTGGACCTCCTGCCAGGACAGCCCATTGTTAACAGCTCATCATTGGACCTCCTGCCAGGACAGCCCATTGTTAACAGCTCCTCAGTGGACCTCCTGCCAGGACAGCCCATTGTTAACAGCTCATCATTGGACCTCCTGCCAGATCAGCCCATTGTTAACAGCTCATCATTGGACCTCCTGCCAGGACAGCCCATTGTTAACAGCTCATCATTGGACCTCCTGCCAGGACAGCCCATTGTTAACAGCTCCTCAGTGGACCTCCTGCCAGATCAGCCCATTGTTAACAGCTCATCATTGGACCTCCTGCCAGGACAGCCCATTGTTAACAGCTCATCATTGGACCTCCTGCCAGATCAGCCCATTGTTAACAGCTCATCATTGGACCTCCTGCCAGGACAGCCCATTGTTAACAGCTCCTCAGTGGACCTCCTGCCAGGACAGCCCATTGTTAACAGCTCATCATTGGACCTCCTGCCAGGACAGCCCATTGTTAACAGCTCCTCAGTGGACCTCCTGCCAGGACAGCCCATTGTTAACAGCTCCTCAGTGGACCTCCTGCCAGGACAGCCCATTGTTAACAGCTCCTCAGTGGACCTCCTGCCAGGACAGCCCATTGTTAACAGCTCCTCAGTGGACCTCCTGCCAGGACAGCCCATTGTTAACAGCTCCTCAGTGGACCTCCTGCCAGGACAGCCCATTGTTAACAGCTCCTCAGTGGACCTCCTGCCAGGACAGCCCATTGTTAACAGCTCCTCAGTGGACCTCCTGCCAGGACAGCCCATTGTTAACAGCTCCTCAGTGGACCTCCTGCCAGGACAGCCCATTGTTAACAGCTCCTCAGTGGACCTCCTGCCAGGACAGCCCATTGTTAACAGCTCCTCAGTGGACCTCCTGCCAGGACAGCCCATTGTTAACAGCTCCTCAGTGGACCTCCTGCCAGGACAGCCCATTGTTAACAGCTCCTCAGTGGACCTCCTGCCAGGACAGCCCATTGTTAACAGCTCCTCAGTGGACCTCCTGCCAGGACAGCCCATTGTTAACAGCTCCTCAGTGGACCTCCTGCCAGGACAGCCCATTGTTAACAGCTCCTCAGTGGACCTCCTGCCAGGACAGCCCATTGTTAACAGCTCCTCAGTGGACCTCCTGCCAGGACAGCCCATTGTTAACAGCTCCTCATTGGACCTCCTGCCAGGACAGCCCATTGTTAACAGCTCCTCAGTGGACCTCCTGCCAGGACAGCCCATTGTTAACAGCTCCTCAGTGGACCTCCTGCCAGGACAGCCCATTGTTAACAGCTCCTCAGTGGACCTCCTGCCAGGACAGCCCATTGTTAACAGCTCCTCAGTGGACCTCCTGCCAGGACAGCCCATTGTTAACAGCTCCTCAGTGGACCTCCTGCCAGGACAGCCCATTGTTAACAGCTCCTCAGTGGACCTCCTGCCAGGACAGCCCATTGTTAACAGCTCCTCAGTGGACCTCCTGCCAGGACAGCCCATTGTTAACAGCTCCTCAGTGGACCTCCTGCCAGGACAGCCCATTGTTAACAGCTCCTCAGTGGACCTCCTGCCAGGACAGCCCATTGTTAACAGCTCCTCAGTGGACCTCCTGCCAGGACAGCCCATTGTTAACAGCTCCTCAGTGGACCTCCTGCCAGGACAGCCCATTGTTAACAGCTCCTCAGTGGACCTCCTGCCAGGACAGCCCATTGTTAACAGCTCCTCAGTGGACCTCCTGCCGTCTCTATACACTCTAACATGTGAATGCTTCCAATCAGACCTGCTTTCCTCTCTCCATTGCTCTCTTCTCCCATGTTATGTTATGGATGAGTAGGGATTATGGTATGGTGGGGTTGGGTGAATCTTTGGTATGGTGGGGTCATGGTGGGGTTGGGTCATGGTGGAGTGGGGTCATGGTGGTGTAATGGTAGGGTGGGGTCATGGTGGTGTAATGGTAGGGTGCGGTCATGGTGGGGTAATGGTAGGGTGGGGTCATGGTGGTGTAATGGTAGGGTGGGGCCATGGTGGTGTAATGGTAGGGTGGGGCCATGGTGGTGTAATGGTAGGGTGGGGCCATGGTGGTGTAATGGTAGGGTGGGGCCATGGTGGTGTAATGGTAGGGTGCGGTCATGGTGGGGTAATGGTGGAGTGGGGTCATGGTGGGGTTGGGTGGATCTTTGGTATGGTGGAGTGGGGTCATGTTGGGGTCGGGTCGGGTCATGGTGGGATAATGGTAGGGTGGGTTAATGGTGGAGTGGGGTGGGGTGGGGTGGATCTTTGGTAGGGTGGGGTAAATCTGGGGTGGGGTCATGGTGGGGTCATGTCATGGGGGGGAAATGGTGGGGTAATGGTAGGGTGGGGTAATGGTAGGGTGGGGTAATGGTTGGGTTATATTATGGTTGGGTTGGTTTAGGGGTATAGTTGGGTAGGGTTATATTATGATTAGGTAGGGTTAGTGCAGTGCTGACTAAGTGCTTCCTAGAGGGGGCGGATTACCCTGTAACACTAAAGGCTGCCTGCCTGTCCATCATCATTCACTGTGGCATACAGTGCCTTGGGAAAGTATTCAGACCCCTTGACTTTTTCCACATTTTGCTATGTTACAGCCTTTTTCTAACATGGAATAAATCGTTTTTTCCCTCATCGATGTATACACAATACAACACAATGACAAAGCAAAAACTGAAATATCATATTTACATAAGTATTCAGACCCTTTACTCAGTACTTTGTTTAAGCACCTTTGGCAGCGATTATAGCCTCAAGTCTTCTTGGGTATGACGCTACAAGCTTGGGGTAAATTCACCTGTATTTGGGGAGTTTCTCCCATTGTTCTCTGCAGATCCTCTCAAGCTCTGTCAGGTTGGATGGGGAGTGTCTCTGCACAGCTATTTTCATGTCTCTCCAGAGATGTTCGATCGGGTTCAAGTTTGGGCTCTGGCAGGGCCACTCAAGGACATTCAGAGACTTGTCCTGATGCAACTCTTGCGTTGTTTTAGCTGTGTGCTTAAGGCCATTGTCCTATTGGAGGGTGAACCTTCGCCCCAGCCTGAGGTCTCAAGCGCTCTGGAGCAGGTTTTCATCAAGAATCTCACTTTGCTCCATCTTTGCCCCGATCCTGACTAGTCTCCCAGTCCCTGCCGCTTAAAAACATCCCCACAACATGATGCTGCCACCACAATGCTTCACCGTAGGGATGGTGCCAGTTGTCCTCAAAACGTGACGCTTGGCATTCAGGCCAAAGAGTACAATCTTGGTTTCATCAGACCAGAGAATCTTGTTTCTCATGTTCTGAGAGTCTTTAGGTGCCTTTTGGCAAACTCCCAGCGGGCTGTCATGTGCCTTTTACTGAGGAGTGGCTTATGTCGGGCCACTCTACCATAAAGGCCTGATTGGTGAAGTGCTGCAGAGATGGTTGTCCTTCCGGAAGGTTCTCCCATCTCCACAGAGGAACTCTGGAGCTCTGTCAGAGTGATCATCGGGTTCTTGGTCACCTCCCTGACCAAGACCCTTCTTCCCCGATTGCTCAGTTTAACCGGGCGGCCAGCTCTAGGAAGAGTCTTGGTGGTTCTGAACTTCTTCCATTTAAGAATGATGGAGGCCACTGTGTTCTTGGGGACCTTCAATATTGCAGAAATGTTTTGGAAATGTTTTGGTACCCTTCCCCAGATCTGTGTTTCGACGATCCTGTCTCGGCACTCTACGGACAATGGCTTGGTTTTTGCTCTGACATGCACTGTCAACAGTGGGACCTTATATAGACAGGTGTGTGCCTTTCCAAATCATGTCCAATCAATTGAATTTACCACAGGTGGACTCCAATGAAGTTGTAGGAACATCTCAAGGATGATCAATGGAAACAGGATGCACCTGAGCTCAATTTTGAGTCTCATATCAAAGGGTCTGAATACTTATGTAAATAAGGTATTTGTTTTTTATTTTTAATACATTTGTAAAAACCTGTTTTCTCTTTGTCATTATGGTGTAGTGTGTGTCAATAGCTGAACATTTTTTTTTTTTAGGAAGAACCGGTGTTGATGACCGGACCATACTGGAGATGTTCCCTCCTATAGGAGCAGTCAAAAGCATCAGCATCCCTCAAGATCTGAACCGCAGCTCAGGTATTGGTACTGTTCTCACACCTTCACCTGTGTGTGTGTGGTGATGTACATAGTGAGTGGAAATGTATTTCAGAATACTACCAAATAGTATCTGTAAAATCAACTGTCTTCGTGGGCACCTATGTGCGTCACTCTTGCGTCTTTACTGACGGTATCATCAATATTTAAGTTTTCCTTCACACAGTAATAATTGATGTTGCCTCTAGAGGTAAACTAGTTTAACCCAATGAGTCCCATCGTATTGCTGGGGCCTGTTTAAACGTTGTGTTTCTGTACTTACAGCGTTTATACAATTCCACTAAGCTAATATGGAATTGTTTTAAGAAGGTCAAAAGATCATTTTGATTTAGAATTCTAGGACTCCTTGAAGTATAAAAAATATATACAGTATACATAATGATATGATTAATGTTTTAGTTGGGCTTGCTGCTATTAGCCCATACAAACACATTGAATATCAGATTGACCATATGGAACAACAGAGTCCCCCCCAACCCCCCCCCCAAAATGTTTTAAAGGAGGTTTGTTCTGAAGTGTCTGTCCTATATCTGAGAGAAGAAGAAAGATTAGGACACTTTTTTTTTTCTCCTGTATTTAACCCCTTAGGCACTGAACAGTCTCCAGCACCAGTTTGGACAGACCTACTCATTCAATGGTTTCTCTTTATTTCTCCTATTTTCTTGTCTCCCTGTGACTGTTTTCCTCTGACTCCTCCCACAGACCTGTCCACTCCAGATGCCCCCAGGAAGCACGTCGCCATGTCCTGTCCACCAGCTCCCGGGCTGGGAGGGGCTCTGTGTCAGAGGAAGAGGCTCCTGAAGGCGCCCACGTTGGCTGAACTGGGAAGCTCAGAGTCTGATGTATGTGGGTGTGTGTGTGAGAGAGAGAGTGGGGACAGTGTGTGTGGCTAGAATGCGATGTGTTATCCATACATCCAGCCCGCGTCTAGTTCATACATCACCTACACCAAAGCCTCTTTTCTACAACGAGGAGTACAAGAAAGCTCTTGACTTGCACACAGAAACAAGTGGTTCTAGTCCTTTATCCAGCCCATATCCAGCCCGTGTCTCTTTCTTAGTACCCGCGGTGCGTCTCGTTCTTAGTACCCGCGGTGCGTCTCTTTCTTAGTACCCGCCGTGCGTCTCGTTCTTAGTACCCGCGGTGCGTCTCGTTCTTAGTATCTGCGGTGCGTCTCGTTCTTGGTATCCGCCGTGCGTCTCGTTCTTAGTACCCGTGGTGCGTCTCGTTCTTAGTACCCGCGGTGCGTCTCGTTCTTAGTATCTGCCGTGCGTCTCGTTCTTAGTATCTGCCGTGCGTCTCGTTCTTAGTATCTGCGGTGCGTCTCGTTCTTAGTATCTGCGGTGCGTCTCGTTCTTAGTACCCGCGGTGCGTCTCGTTCTTAGTACCCGCGGTGCGTCTCTTTCTTAGTACCCGCCGTGCGTCTCGTTCTTAGTACCCGCGGTGCGTCTCGTTCTTAGTATCTGCGGTGCGTCTCGTTCTTGGTATCCGCCGTGCGTCTCGTTCTTAGTACCCGTGGTGCGTCTCGTTCTTAGTACCCGCGGTGCGTCTCGTTCTTAGTATCTGCCGTGCGTCTCGTTCTTAGTATCTGCGGTGCGTCTCGTTCTTAGTATCTGCGGTGCGTCTCGTTCTTAGTATCTGCGGTGCGTCTCGTTCTTAGTATCTGCGGTGCGTCTCGTTCTTAGTATCTGCGGTGCGTCTCGTTCTTAGTACCCGCCGTGCGTCTCGTTCTTAGTATCTGCGGTGCGTCTCGTTCTTAGTACCCGCCGTGCGTCTCGTTCTTAGTATCTGCGGTGCGTCTCGTTCTTAGTATCTGCGGTGCGTCTCGTTCTTAGTATCTGCGGTGCGTCTCGTTCTTAGTATCTGCGGTGCGTCTCGTTCTTAGTACCCGCCGTGCGTCTCGTTCTTAGTACCTGCGGTGCGTCTCGTTCTTAGTACCCGCCGTGCGTCTCGTTCTTAGTATCAGCGGTGCGTCTCGTTCTTAGTACCCGCCGTGCGTCTCGTTCTTAGTATCAGCGGTGCGTCTCGTTCTTAGTATCAGCGGTGCGTCTCGTTCTTAGTATCCGCGGTGCGTCTCGTTCTTAGTATCTGCGGTGCGTCTCGTTCTTGGTATCCGCCGTGCGTCTCGTTCTTAGTATCCGCGGTGCGTCTCGTTCTTAGTATCCGCGGTGCGTCTCGTTCTTAGTACCCGCCGTGCGTCTCGTTCTTAGTATCCGCGGTGCGTCTCGTTCTTAGTATCCGCGGTGCGTCTCGTTCTTAGTATCCACCGTGCGTCTCGTTCTTAGTACCCGCCGTGCGTCTCGTTCTTAGTATCCACCGTGCGTCTCGTTCTTAGTATCTGCGGTGCGTCTCGTTCTTGGTATCCGCCATGCGTCTCGTTCTTGGTATCCGCCATGCGTCTCGTTCTTAGTATCTGTGGTGCGTCTCGTTCTTAGTATCTGTGGTGCGTCTCGTTCTTAGTATCTGCGGTGCGTCTCGTTCTTAGTACCCGCGGTGCGTCTCGTTCTTAGTATCCACCGTGCGTCTCGTTCTTAGTATCTGCGGTGCGTCTCGTTCTTGGTATCCGCCATGCGTCTCGTTCTTGGTATCCGCCATGCGTCTCGTTCTTAGTATCTGTGGTGCGTCTCGTTCTTAGTATCTGTGGTGCGTCTCGTTCTTAGTATCTGCGGTGCGTCTCGTTCTTAGTACCCGCGGTGCGTCTCGTTCTTAGTATCCACCGTGCGTCTCGTTCTTAGTATCTGCGGTGCGTCTCGTTCTTGGTATCCGCCATGCGTCTCGTTCTTAGTATCTGTGGTGCGTCTCGTTCTTAGTATCTGTGGTGCGTCTCGTTCTTAGTATCTGCGGTGCGTCTCGTTCTTAGTACCCGCCGTGCGTCTCGTTCTTAGTATCTGCGGTGCGTCTCGTTCTTAGTACCCGCCGTGCGTCTCGTTCTTAGTATCCGCCGTGCGTCTCGTTCTTAGTACCCGCCGTGCGTCTCGTTCTTAGTATCTGTGGTGCGTCTCGTTCTTAGTACCCGCGGTGCGTCTCGTTCTTAGTATCCGCGGTGCGTCTCGTTCTTAGTACCCGCGGTGCGTCTCGTTCTTAGTACCCGCCGTGCGTCTCGTTCTTAGTACCCGCCGTGCGTCTCGTTCTTAGTATCTGCGGTGCGTCTCGTTCTTAGTACCCGCCGTGAGTCTCGTTCTTAGTACCCGCCGTGCGTCTCGTTCTTAGTACCCGCCGTGCGTCTCGTTCTTATTTATCCAGTGGCAGAAATTAGTCGACATTGTCACCTGAAATGATCATGTTTGCTGAGGAGCAGGTTAGTCTCTTTTGTAATGGTAGTCTGTCTACATCAGTAATGTGTATATCCTCATTAACAGGATGAGCCCAGTCACAGCTCCTCCAGTTTGTCAGCATCCATGTTGGACGCCTCGTCTCCGGGATCTGTCCTGGGGAAGAACAGTAAGATACCTTCACTCCCTTTTATGTTGTATTTATAAAATGTTCACTATGAATTCATAAACCGTTCCATATTCCACAAAAATATACACATTTATTGAATGTACAAAGTACATTCCATAACACCATGTATACTAGCTAGTACACTAGATCTGTCCACTCTTTGAAGGCGCCTAAGGTACAGAACACTAATGAAGCATCCCAAATGGCAAAGTATACACTAGATAGTGCACTACTGTTTTTATCAAGCTATTGATATTTGAATGATTATACAGACAATGCCGGTAAAAGGCGAAACACAGTGATCCCCCTAGCACATCAAAAACACCCCTCATGCTCCAACAGAGCCCTACCCAAATACCAGACTTTAATTAAAAAGAATGGAAGTAATATTAACAAATGGTGATAAACAAAGATATTATAGATATTAAAAAATAAAGGGAACACTTAAACAACACAATGTAACTCCAAGTCAATCACACTTCTGTGAAATCAAACTGTCCACTTAGGAAGCAACACTGATTGACAATACATTTCACATGCTGTTGTGCAAATGGAATAGACAAAAGGTGGAAATTATAGGCAATTAGCAAGACACCCCCAATAAAGGAGTGGTTCTGCAGGTTGTGAGCACAGACCACTTCTCAGTTCCTATGCTTCCTGGCTGATGTTTTGGTCACTTTTGAATGTTGGCGGTGCTTTCACTCTAGTGGTAGCATGAGACGGAGTCTACAACCCACACAATGGGCTCAGGTAGTGCAGCTCATCCAGGATGGCACATCAATGCGAGCTGTGGCAAGAAGGTTTGCTGTGTCTGTCAGCGTAGTGTCCAGAGCATGGAGGTGCTACCAGGAGACAGGCCAGTACATCAGGAGACGTGGAGGAGGCCGTAGGAGGGCAACAACCCAGCAGCAGGACCGCTACCTCCGCCTTTGTGCAAGGAGGAGCACTACCAGAGCCCTGCAAAATGACCTCCAGCAGGCCACAAATGTGCATGTGTTTGCTTAAACGGTCAGAAACAGACTCCATGAGGGTGGTATGAGGGCCCGACGTCCACAGGTGGGGGTTGTGCTTACAGCCCAGCACCGTGCAGGACGTTTGGCATTTGCCAGAGAACACCAAGATTGGCAAATTCGCCACTGGCGCCCTGTGCTCTTCACAGATGAAAAGCAGGTTCACACTGAGCACATGAGACAGATGTGACAGAGTCTGGAGACGCCGTGGAGAACGTTCTGCTGCCTGCAACATCCTCCAGCATGACCGGTTTGGCGGTGGGTCAGTCATGGTGTGGGGTGGCATTTCTTTGGGGGGCCGCACAGCCCTCCATGTGCTCGCCAGAGGTAGCCTGACTGCCATTAGGTACCGAGATGAGATCCTCAGACCCCTTGTGAGACCATATGCTGGTGCGGTTGGCCCTGGGTTCCTCCTAATGCAAGACAATGCTAGACCTCATGTGGCTGGATTGTGTCAGCAGTTCCTGCAAGAGGAAGGCATTGATGCTATGGACTGGCCCGCCCGTTCCCCAGACCTGAATCCAATTGAGCACATCTGGGACATAATGTCTCGCTCCATCCACCAACGCCACGTTGCACCACAGACTGTCCAGGAGTTGGCGGATGCTTTAGTCCAGGTCTGGGAGGAGATCCCTCAGGAGACCATCCGCCACCTCATCAGGAGCATGCCCAGGCGTTGTAGGGAGGTCATACAGGCACGTGGAGGCCATACACACTACTGAGCCTCATTTTGACTTGTTTTAAGGACATTACATCAACGTTGGATCAGCCTGTAGTGTGGTTTTCCACTTTAATTTTGAGTGTGACTCCAAATCCAGACCTCCATGGGTTGATAAATTTGATTTCCATTGATAGTTTTTGTGTGATTTTGTTGTCAGCACATTCAACTATGTAAAGAAAAAAGTATTTCATAAGAATAGTTCATTCATTCAGATCTAGGATGTGTTATTTTAGTGTTCCCTTTATTTTTTTGAGCAGTATATATATATATGGTCCAGGTCAAATGTAGTGCACTACTTTAGTCCTATGGGTCCTGGTCAAATGTAGTGCACTACACTATCATACTGCCTGTCTCAACTCTCGCTCTCCCCCCTCCTGAACTCTGAAATCTTACTGTTCTCTCTCCCCTCACCCCCCCCCCCCCCCCTGAACTCTGAAATCTTACTGTTCTCTCTCCCCTCACCCCCCCCCCCCTGAACTCTGAAATCTTACTGTTCTCTCTCCCCTCACCCCCCCCCCCTGAACTCTGAAATCTTACTGTTCTCTCTCCCCTCACCCCCCCCCCTGAACTCTGAAATCTTACTGTTCTCTCTCCCCCCTCCTCCAGCACCCCCTAGGTTGCTGCCCATCACCATGACTCCCCAGCCTGTCTTCTCTCTCCCCCCTCCTCCAGCACCCCCTAGGTTGCTGCCCATCACCATGACTCCCCAGCCTGACAGTTGCCCCTCCCCTCAGAGGAGACACTCCATTGAGAAGGAGACCCCCACCAGCGTACGACCCTTCACAGCCCCCACCAGACAGAGCTCCAAGTCTCTGGTATGTACACTACTGTGTGCTGCAGACAGTCAAGCCTCTCCATGGTATTATAGTGTACACTACTATTAAAGTGTACACTACTTCACTACAGTGAAGAGGCGACTCCAGGATGCTGGCCTTCTAGGCAGAGTTGCAAAGAAAAAGCTTCATCTCAGACTGGCCAATAAAAATAAAAAATTAAGATGGGCAAAAGAAAACAGACACTGGGCAGAGGAACTCTGTCTAGAAGGCCAGCATCCTGGAGTCGCCTCTTCACTGTTGACGTTGAGACTGGACAGAGGAACTCTGCCTAGAAGGCCAGCTTCCCGGAGTCGCCTCTTCACTGCTGACGTTGAGACTGGACAGAGGAACTCTGCCTAGAAGGCCAGCTTCCCGGAGTCGCCTCTTCACTGTTGACGTTGAGACTGGACAGAGGAACTCTGCCTAGAAGGCCAGCTTCCCGGAGTCGCCTCTTCACTGTTGATGTTGAGACTGGTGTTTCGCGGGTACTATTTAATGAAGCTGCCAGTTGAGGACTTGTGAGGCGTCTGTTTCTCAAACTAGACACTCTAATGTACTTGTCCTCTTGCTCAGTTGTGAACCGGGGCCTCCCACTCCTCTTTCTATTCTGGTTAGAGCCATTTCGTGCTGTTCTGTGAAGGGAGTAGTACACAGCGTTGTACGAGATCTTCAGTTTCTTGGCAATTTCTCTCATGGAATAGCCTTCATTTCTCAGAACAAGAATAGACTGACGAGTTTCAGAAGAAAGTTCTTTGTTTCTGTCCGTTTTGAGCCTGTAATCGAACCCACAAATGCTGATGCTCCAGATACTCAACTAGTCTAAAGAAGGACAGTTTTATTGCTACTTTAATCAGAATAACAATTTTCAGCTGTGCTAACATAATTGCAAAAGGGTTTTCTAATGATCAGTTAGCCTTTTAAAATGATAAACTTGGATTAGCTAACACAACGTGCCATTGGAACACAGGATTGATGGTTGCTGATAATGGGCCTCTGTACGTCTATGGCTCATTTTTTAATTTTTTTTTTTATGGAATATCTCCGTTTCCAGCTACAATGGTCATTTACAACATTAACAATGTCTACACTGTGTTTCTGATAAATGTTATATTTCATTGGACAAAAAATTACCTTTTCTTTCAAAAACAAGAACATTTCTAAGTGAGCCCAAACTTTTGAACGGTAGTGTACCTTACCATCTCTACACTTTCAGAACCAACTACCTACCTTACCATCTCTACACTTTCAGAACCAACTACCTACCTTACCATCTCTACACCTTCAGAACCAACTACCTACCTTACCATCTTTACCTTCAGAACCAACTACCTCCCTACCTCTACACCTTCAGAACCAACTACCTCCCTTACCATCTCTACAACTTCAGAACCAACTACCTACCTACCTCTACACCTTCAGAACCAACTACCTACCTTACCATCTCTACAACTTCAGAACCAACTACCTACCTTACCATCTCTACCTTCAGAACCAACTACCTACCTTACCATCTCTACACCTTCAGAACCAACTACCTCCCTTACCATCTCTACCTTCAGAACCAACTACCTACCTTACCATCTCTACCTTCAGAACCAACTACCTACCTTACCATCTCTACCTTCAGAACCAACTACCTACCTTACCATCTCTACACCTTCAGAACCAACTACCTACCTTACCATCTCTACCTTCAGAACCAACTACCTACCTTACCATCTCTACACCTTCAGAACCAACTACCTACCTTACCATCTCTACACCTTCAGAACCAACTACCTACCTTACCATCTCTACACCTTCAGAACCAACTACCTACCTCTACACCTTCAGAACCAACTACCTCCCTTACCATCTCTACACCTTCAGAACCAACTACCTACCTACCTACCTCTACACCTTCAGAACCAACTACCTACCTTACCATCTCTACACCTTCAGAACCAACTACCTACCTTACCATCTCTACACCTTCAGAACCAACTACCTACCTTACCATCTCTACACCTTCAGAACCAACTACCTAACTTACCATCTCTACCTTCAGAACCAACTACCTACCTTACCATCTCTACCTTCAGAACCAACTACCTACCTTACCATCTCTACCTTCAGAACCAACTACCTACCTACCTACCTACCTCTACACCTTCAGAACCAACTACCTACCTTACCATCTCTACCTTCAGAACCAACTACCTACCTTACCATCTCTACCTTCAGAACCAACTACCTACCTTACCATCTCTACACCTTCAGAACCAACTACCTACCTTACCATCTCTACACCTTCAGAACCAACTACCTACCTTACCATCTCTACACCTTCAGAACCAACTACCTACCTTACCATCTCTACACCTTCAGAACCAACTACCTCCCTTACCATCTCTACACCTTCAGAACCAACTACCTACCTTACCACCTCTACACCTTCAGAACCAACATACCTACCTTACCACCTCTACACCTTCAGAACCAACTACCTACCTTACCACCTCTACACCTTCAGAACCAACTACCTACCTTACCACCTCTACACCTTCAGAACCAACTACCTACCTTACCACCTCTACACCTTCAGAACCAACTACCTTCCTTACCACCTCTACACCTTCAGAACCAACTACCTACCTTACCACCTCTACACCTTCAGAACCAACTACCTACCTTACCACCTCTACACCTTCAGAACCAACTACCTACCTTACCATCTCTACACCTTCAGAACCAGTGTAGCCGGAAATATTTGGGGCTCCCGAGTGGCGCAAGGCACTGCATCTCAGTGCTAGAGACGTCACTACAGACCCTGGTTTGATTCCAGGCTGTATCACAACTGGCCGTGATTGGCTCCCGTAGGGAGCGGCGCACAATTGGCCGAGCGTCGTCCGGGTTTGGCGGGGGGTAGGCCTTCATTGTAAAAAATAATTTGTTCTTAACTGACTTACCAAGTTAAGTAAAGGTTAAATAAATAATGTGATGAGCCTGGTGACAGACAGCGAGAGCCCCCTTCTCTGGTGTGAGTAGTTCATTAGGATCCTCACCCAGCTTCTCCCTCTCCTTTTGTATGAATCTCATTTTCTGTAAAAATTGGCCACCTCAGGAGAGCAGCTTGTACCAGACAGTGTATTTGTCATTTTCAGAGGCAGATGGTATTCTGGATGAGTCAGTAGTGGTCCTGTCTGTAATACTGAGGAGGAGTCTGGGTAGTGGTCCTGTCTGTAATACTGAGGAGGAGTCAGTAGTGGTCCTGTCTGTAATACTGAGGAGGAGTCTGGGTAGTGGTCCTGTCTGTAATACTGAGGAGGAGTCTGGGTAGTGGTCCTGTCTGTAATACTGAGGAGGAGTCTGGGTAGTGGTCCTGTCTGTAATACTGAGGAGGAGTCAGTAGTGGTCCTGTCTGTAATACTGAGGAGTCAGTAGTGGTCCTGTCTGTAATACTGAGGAGGAGTCAGTAGTGGTCCTGTCTGTAATACTGAGGAGGAGTCGGTAGTGGTCCTGTCTGTAATACTGAGGAGGAGTCTGGGTAGTGGTCCTGTCTGTAATACTGAGGAGGAGTCGGTAGTGGTCCTGTCTGTAATACTGAGGAGGAGTCTGGGTAGTGGTCCTGTCTGTAATACTGAGGAGGAGTCTGGGTAGTGGTCCTGTCTGTAATACTGAGGAGGAGTCTGGGTAGTGGTCCTGTCTGTAATACTGAGGAGGAGTCTGGGTAGTGGTCCTGTCTATAATACTGAGGAGGAGTCTGGGTAGTGGTCCTGTCTGTAATACTGAGGAGGAGTCAGTAGTGGTCCTGTCAGTAATACTGAGCTGTTCTATTTCCTGTCAGGTGGAAAACCCCGCCCCCAGCAGTGGCGCTAAAGTGGTATGTCATGGATGTATTATTCCACTCTAACTATGGACGCGTTCCAGGTCGTCAACACATTGATGTATAATATAACAATATTCAGAGATTATTGGACCCCAGACTGCAAAAAAATGACAACCTGGAACGCACACAATTACTTCATCAATGATCACCTAATACAACGTTGAGTTTTAAAACGAACACTGTTTGGGAACACATTTTAGACGTTATACACTCCAACTGACTACATGACTGGGTGTTGTCTTCAGAGCTGCTGTGTTGTTCTCGTCTGTCATTATCAGGCTGGGCTCTGTGTGCTCCCTGGGAATACTATCCTGGAGGGGGGTTAATAACACAACGGATGTGGGGGGGGGGGTTAATAACACAACGGGTGTGGGGGGGGGTTAATAACACAACGGATGTGGGGGGGGTTAATAACACAACGGATGTGGGGGGGGGTTAATAACACAACGGATGTGGGGGGGGGTTAATAACACAACGGATGTGGGGGGGGGGGGTTAATAACACAACGGATGTGGGGGGGGGGGGGTTAATAACACAACGGATGTGGGGGGGGGGTTAATAACACAACGGATGTGGGGGGGGGGTTAATAACACAACGGATGTGGGGGGGGGTTAATAACACAACGGATGTGGGGGGGGGTTAATAACACAACGGATGTGGGGGGGGGTGTTAATAACACAACGGATGTGGGGGGGGGGTTTAATAACACAACGGATGTGGGGGGGGGGGGGTTAATAACACAACGGATGTGGGGGGGGGGGGTTAATAACACAACGGATGTGGGGGGGGGTTAATAAAACAACGGGTGTGATGTGGGGGGGTTAATAACACAACGGATGTGGGTGGGGTTAATAACACAACGGATGTGGGGGGGTTAATAACACAACGGGTGTGATGTGGGGGGGTTAATAACACAACGGATGTGGGGGGGTTAATAACACAACGGATGTGGGGGGGTTAATAACACAACGGATGTGGGGGGGTTAATAACACAACGGGTGTGATGTGGGGGGGGGTTAATAACACAACGGGTGTGATGTGGGGGGGGTTAATAACACAACGGATGTGATGTGGGGGGGGGGTTAATAACACAACGGGTGTGATGTGGGGGGGGTTATTAACACAACGGATGTGGGGGGGGTTAATAACACAACGGGTGTGGGGGGGTTAATAACACAACGGGTGTGATGTGGGGGGGGGTTAATAACACAACGGGTGTGATGTGGGGGGGGGGTTAATAACACAACGGATGTGGGGGGGGGGTTAATAACACAACGGGTGTGATGTGGGGGGGGGGTTAATAACACAACGGATGTGGGGGGGGGTTAATAACACAACGGGTGTGATGTGGGGGGGGGTTAATAACACAACGGGTGTGGGGGGGTTAATAACACAACGGGTGTGATGTGGGGGGGGGTTAATAACACAACGGATGTGGGGGGGGTTAATAACGCAACGGGTGTGGGAGGGTTAATAACACAACGGATGTGATGTGGGGGGGGTTAATAACACAACGGATGTGATGTGGGGGGGGTTAATAACACAACGGATGTGGGGGGGTTAATAACACAACGGGTGTGGGGGGGGTTAATAACACAACGGATGGGGGGGGGGGTTAATAACACAACGGATGTGGGGGGGGTTAATAACACAACGGATGTGGGGGGGGGTTAATAACACAACGGGTGTGGGGGGGTTAACACAACGGATGTGGGGGGGGGTTAATAACACAACGGATGTGGGGGGGGGTTAATAACACAACGGGTGTGGGGGGGTTAATAACAAAACGGATGTGGGGGGGGGGTTAATAACACAACGGATGTGGGGGGGGGTTAATAACACAACGGGTGTGGGGGGGGTTAATAACACAACGGGTGTGGGGGGGTTAATAACACAACGGATGTGGGGGGGTTAATAACACAACGGATGTGGGGGGGGTTAATAACACAACGGATGTGGGGGGGGTTAATAACACAACGGGTGTGGGGGGGGTTAATAACACAACGGGTGTGGGGGGGGTTAATAACACAACGGATGTGGCGGGGGTTAATAACACAACGGATGTGGGGGGGGTTAATAACACAACGGATGTGGGGGGGGTTAATAACACAACGGGTGTGGGGGGGGGTTAATAACACAACGGGTGTGGGGGGGGTTAATAACACAACGGGTGTGGGGGGGGGGGTTAATAACACAACGGGTGTGGGGGGGGGGTTAATAACACAACGGATGTGGGGGGGAGGTTAATAACACAACGGGTGTGGGGGGGGTTAATAACACAACGGATGTGGGGGGGGGGTTAATAACACAACAGATGTGGGGGGGTTAATAACACAACGGGTGTGGGGGGGGTTAATAACACAACGGATGTGGGGGGGGGGGTTAATAACACAACGGATGTGGGGGGGGGGGTTAAAAACACAACGGATGTGGGGGGGGGTTAATAACACAACGGATGTGGGGGGGGTTAATAACACAACGGATGTGGGGGGGGGTTAATAACACAACGGATGTGGGGGGGGGTTAACACAACGGATGTGGGGGGGGGGTTAATAACACAACGGATGTGGGGGGGGGGGTTAATAACACAACGGATGTGGGGGGGGTTAATAACACAACGGATGTGGGGGGGGGGGGTTAATAACACAACGGATGGGGGGGGGGGGTTAATAACACAACGGATGTGGGGGGGGGGGGTTAATAACACAACGGATGGGGGGGGGGGTTAATAACACAACGGATGTGGGGGGGGGTTAATAACACAACGGATGTGGGGGGGTTAATAACACAACGGGTGTGATGTGGGGGGAGGTTAATAACACAACGGGTGTGATGTGGGGGGGTTAATAACACAACGGGTGTGATGTGGGGGGAGGTTAATAACACAACGGGTGTGATGTGGGGGGGGTTAATAACACAACGGGTGTGATGTGGGGGGGTTAATAACACAACGGGTGTGATGTGGGGGGGTTAATAACACAACGGGTGTGATGTGGGGGGGTTAATAACACAACGGGTGTGATGTGGGGGGAGGTTAATAACACAACGGGTGTGATGTGGGGGGGGTTAATAACACAACGGGTGTGATGTGGGGGGGTTAATAACACAACGGGTGTGATGTGGGGGGGTTAATAACACAACGGGTGTGATGTGGGGGGGTTAATAACACAACGGGTGTGATGTGGGGGGGTTAACACAACAGGTGTGATGTGGGGGGGTTAACACAACAGGTGTGATGTGGGGGGGTTAATAACACAACGGGTGTGATGTGGGGGGGTTAATAACACAACGGGTGTGATGTGGGGGGGTTAATAACACAACGGGTGTGATGTGGGGGGGTTAATAACACAACGGGTGTGATGTGGGGGGGTTAATAACACAACGGGTGTGATGTGGGGGGGGTTAATAACACAACGGGTGTGAGGTGGGGGGGTTAACACAACGGGTGTGATGTGGGGGGGTTAATAACACAACGGGTGTGATGTGGGGGGGGTTAACACAACGGGTGTGATGTGGGGGGGTTAATAACACAACGGGTGTGATGTGGGGGGGTTAAAAACACAACGGGTGTGATGTGGGGGGGTTAAAAACACAACGGGTGTGATGTGGGGGGGGTTAATACAACGGGTGTGATGTGGGGGGGTTAATAACACAACGGGTGTGATGTGGGGGGGGTTAATAACACAACGGGTGTGATGTGGGGGGGTTAATAACACAACTGGTGTGATGTGGGGGGGTTAACACAACGGGTGTGATGTGGGGGGGGTTAATAACACAACGGGTGTGATGTGGGGGGGTTAATAACACAACGGGTGTGATGTGGGGGGGTTAACACAACGGGTGTGATGTGGGGGGGTTAATAACACAACGGGTGTGATGTGGGGGGGTTAAAAACACAACGGGTGTGATGTGGGGGGGTTAAAAACACAACGGGTGTGATGTGGGGGGGTTAAAAATACAACGGGTGTGATGTGGGGGGGTTAAAAACACAACGGGTGTGATGTGGGGGGGTTAAAAACACAACGGGTGTGATGTGGGGGGGGTTAATACAACGGGTGTGATGTGGGGGGGGTTAATGACACAACGGGTGTGATGTGGGGGGGTTAATGACACAACGGGTGTGAGGTGGGGGGGGGTTAAATTCACAACGGGTGTGATGTGGGGGGGTTAATAACACAACAGGTGTGATGTGGGGGGGTAATAAAAAAACGGGTGTGATTTGGGGGGGGTTAATAACACAACGGGTGTGATGTGGGGGGGTGGGGGGGTTAATAACACAACGCGTGTGATGTGGGGGGGTTAATAACATAACGGATGTGGGGGGGGGTTAATAACACAACGGGTGTGATGTGGGGGGGGTTAATAACACAACGGGTGTGATGTGGGGGGGGGTTAATAACACAACGGGTGTGATGTGGGGGGGTTAATAACACAACGGGTTATGTGGGGGGGGTTAAAACACAACAGGTGTGATGTGGGGGGGTAAATAACACAACGGGTGTGATGTGGGGGGATTAATAACACAACGGGTGTGATGTGGGGGGGTTAAAACACAACGGGTGTGATGTGGGGGGGTGGGGGGGTTAATAACACAACGGGTGTGATGTGGGGGGTTAATAACACAACGGGTGTGATGTGGGGGGGTTAATAACATAACGGATGTGGGGGGGGTTAATAACACAACGGGTGTGATGTGGGGGGGTTAATAACACAACGGGTGTGATGTGGGGGGGGTTAATAACACAACGGGTTATGTGGGGGGGTTAATAACACAACGGGTGTGATGTGGGGGGGTTAAAACACAACAGGTGTGATGTGGGGGGGTAAATAACACAACGGGTGTGATGTGGGGGGGTAAATAACACAACGGGTGTGATGTGGGGGGATTAATAACACAACGGGTGTGATGTGGGGGGGTTAAAACACAACGGGTGTGATATGGGGGGGGTTAATAACACAACGGGTGTGATGTGGGGGGGGGTTAATAACACAACGGGTGTGATGTGTGGGGGGGGGGTTAATAACACAACGGGTGTGATGTGGGGGGGTTAATAACACAACGGGTGTGATATGGGGGGGTTAATAACACAACGGGTGTGATGTGGGGGGGTTAATAACATAACGGGTGTGATGTGGGGGGGTTAATAACACAACGGGTGTGATGTGGGGGGGTTAATAACACAACGGGTGTGATGTGGGGGGGTTAATAACACAACGGGTGTGATGTGGGGGGGTTAATAACACAACGGGTGTGATGTGGGGGGGTTAATAACACAACGGGTGTGATGTGGGGGGGTTAATAACACAACGGGTGTGATGTGGGGGGGTTAATAACACAACGGGTGTGATGTGGGGGGGTTAATAACACAACGGGTGTGATGTGGGGGGGTTAATAACACAACGGGTGTGATGTGGGGGGGGGTTAATAACACAACGGGTGTGATGTGGGGGGGTGTTAATAACACAACGGGTGTGATGTGGGGGGGGGTTAATAACACAACGGGTGTGATGTGGGGGGGGGGTTAATAACACAACGGGTGTGATGTGTGGGGGGGTTAATAACACAACGTTTGTGATGTGGGGGGGTTAATAACACAACGGGTGTGATGTGGGGGGGTTAATAACACAACGGGTGTGATGTGGGGGGGGTTAATAACACAACGGGTGTGATGTGGGGGGGTTAATAACACAACGGGTGTGATGTGGGGGGTGGGGGGGTTAATAACACTACGGGTGTGATTAGGGGGGGTTAATAACACAACGGGTGTGATGTGGGGGGGTTAATAACACAACGGGTGTGATGTGGGGGGGGGTTAAAAACACAACGGGTTTGATGTGGGGGGGGTTAATAACACAACGGGTGTGATGGGGCGGGGTTAATAACACAACGGGTGTGATGTGGGTGTTGCGTTATTGAGGAGCCGCATGTTCCCATAATGTTTCCTCCCCATGGTAACCAACCACCTCCCATAATGTTTCTTCCCCATGGTAACCAACCATTTCCCATAATGTTTCTTCCCCATGGTAACCAACCATTTCCCATAATGTTTCTTCCCCATGGTAACCAACCATTTCCCATAATGTTTCTTCCCCATGGTAACCAACCATTTCCCATAATGTTTCTTCCCCATGGTAACCAACCATTTCCCATAATGTTTCTTCCCCATGGTAACCAACCATTTCCCATAATGTTTCTTCCCCATGGTAACCAACCATTTCCCATAATGTTTCTTCCCCATGGTAACCAACCATTTCCCATAATGTTTCTTCCCCATGGTAACCAACCACCTCCCATAATGTTTCTTCCCCATGGTAACCAACCATTTCCCATAATGTTTCTTCCCCATGGTAACCAACCATTTCCCATAATGTTTCTTCCCCATGGTAACCAACCATTTCCCATAATGTTTCTTCCCCATGGTAACCAACCATTTCCCATAATGTTTCTTCCCCATGGTAACCAACCATTTCCCATAATGTTTCTTCCCCATGGTAACCAACCATTTCCCATAATGTTTCTTCCCCATGGTAACCAACCATTTCCCATAATGTTTCTTCCCCATGGTAACCAACCATTTCCCATAATGTTTCTTCCCCATGGTAACCAACCATTTCCCATAATGTTTCTTCCCCATGGTAACCAACCATTTCCCATAATGTTTCTTCCCCATGGTAACCAACCATTTCCCATAATGTTTCTTCCCCATGGTAACCAACCATTTCCCATAATGTTTCTTCCCCATGGTAACCAACCATTTCCCATAATGTTTCTTCCCCATGGTAACCAACCATTTCCCATAATGTTTCGTCCCCATGGTAACCAACCATTTCCCATAATGTTTTGTCCCCATGGTAACCAACTACCTCCCATAATGTTTCTTCCCCATGGTAACCAACCACCTCCCATAATGTTTCTTCCCCATGGTAACCAACCACCTCCCATAATGTTTCGTCCCCATGGTAACCAACCACCTCCCATAATGTTTTGTCCCCATGGTAACCAACTACCTCCCATAATGTTTTGTCCCCATGGTAACCAACCACCTCCCATAATGTTTCTTCCCCATGGTAACCACCTCCCTCCATGTTGTGCTGTAGGTTCCATGGAAGATGCTTTGGTAAAGTGATTGTTTTCATGTCAGAGTAAAGGTACAACTTGTCCCACAGCTGAAGCTAAACAGCTCTCTCTCTGTCTGTCTGTTTCAGGAGGACTTCTGCTACCCAGTAGAGTGTCAAGCTCTAACAGTAGAAGAGGTGATGCACATCAGACAGGTTCTGGTCGAAGCTGAGCTGGAGAAGTTCCAACAGTACAAAGACGTCTACAAAGCACTGAGGAAAGGAAAGGTGAGAGCTGGACCTGTCTAGATACTGTACCAGCAGGCCTGGGCCTGTCTAGATACTGTACCGGCAGGGCTGGGCCTGTCTAGATAATGTACCGGCGGGCCTGGGCCTGTCTAGATACTGTACCAGCGGGGCTGGGCCTGTCTAGATACTGTACCAGCGGGGCTGGGCCTGTCTAGATACTGTACCAGCGGGGCTGGGCCTGTCTAGATACTGTACCAGCAGGGCTGGGCCTGTCAAGATACTGTACCAGCAGGGCTGGGCCTGTCTAGATACTGTACCAGCAGGGCTGGGCCTGTCTAGATACTGTACCAGCAGGGCTGGGCCTGTCTAGATACTGTACCAGCAGGGCTGGACCTGTCTAGATACTGTACCAGCAGGCCTGGGCCTGTCTAGATACTGTACCAGCAGGGCTGGACCTGTCTATATACTGTACCGGCAGGGCTGGGCCTGTCTAGATACTGTACCAGCAGGGCTAGGCCTGGGCCTGTCTAGATACTGTACCAGCAGGGCTAGGCCTGGGCCTGTCTAGATACTGTACCAGCAGGGCTGGACCTGTCTAGATACTGTACCAGCAGGGCTAGGCCTGGGCCTGTCTAGATACTGTACCAGCAGGGCTGGGCCTGTCTAGATACTGTACCAGCAGGGCTGGGCCTGTCTAGATACTGTACCAGCTGGGCTGGGCCTGTCTAGATACTGTACCAGCTGGGCTGGGCCTGTCTAGATACTGTACCAGCTGGGCTGGGCCTGTCTAGATACTGTACCAGCAGGGCTGGGCCTGTCTAGATACTGTACCAGCAGGGCTGGGCCTGTCTAGATAGTGTACCAGCAGGGCTGGGCCTGTCTAGATAGTGTACCAGCAGGGCTGGGCCTGTCTAGATACTGTACCGGCAGGCCTGGGCCTGTCTAGATACTGTACCGGCAGGCCTGGGCCTGTCTAGATACTGTACCGGCAGGCCTGGGCCTGTCTAGATACTGTACCGGCAGGCCTGGGCCTGTCTAGATACTGTACCGGCAGGCCTGGGCCTGTCTAGATACTGTACCAGCAGGGCTGGGCCTGTCTAGATACTGTACCAACAGGGCTGGGCCTGTCTAGATACTGTACCAGCGGGCCTGGGCCTGTCTAGATACTGTACCGGTGGGGCTGGGCCTGGGCCCGTCTAGATACTGTACCAGCAGGGCTGGGCCTGTCTAGATGCTGTACCAGCAGGGCTGGTTCTGTCTAGATACTGTACCAGCAGGGCTGGTTCTGTCTAGATACTGTACCAGCAGGGCTGGTTCTGTCTAGATACTGTACCAGCAGGGTTGGGCCTGTCTAGATACTGTACCAGCAGGGTTGGGCCTGTCTAGATACTGTACCAGCAGGGTTGGGCCTGTCTAGATACTGTACCAGCAGGGTTGGGCCTGTCTAGATACTGTACCAGCAGGGTTGGGCCTGTCTAGATACTGTACCAGCAGGGCTGGGCCTGGGCCTGTCTAGATACTGTACCAGCAGGCCTGGGCCTGTCTAGATACTGTACCAGCAGGGCTGGGCCTTTGCCTGTCTAGATACTGTACCAGCAGGCCTGGGCCTGGGCCTGTCTAGATATTGTACCAGCAGGCCTGGGCCTGTCTAGATACTGTACCAGCAGGCCTGGGCCTGTCTAGATACTGTACCAGCAGGCCTGGGCCTGTCTAGATACTGTACCAGCAGGGCTGGGCCTGTCTAGATACTGTACCAGCAGGCCTGGGCCTGTCTAGATACTGTACCAGCAGGCCTGGGCCTGTCTAGATACTGTACCAGCAGGCCTGGGCCTGTCTAGATACTGTACCAGCAGGCCTGGGCCTGTCTAGATACTGTACCAGCAGGGCTGGGCCTGTCTAGATACTGTACCAGCAGGCCTGGGCCTGTCTAGATACTGTACCAGCAGGCCTGGGCCTGTCTAGATACTGTACCAGCAGGCCTGGGCCTGTCTAGATACTGTACCAGCAGGCCTGGGCCTGTCTAGATACTGTACCAGCAGGCCTGGGCCTGTCTAGATACTGTACCAGCAGGCCTGGGCCTGTCTAGATACTGTACCAGCAGGCCTGGGCCTGTCTAGATACTGTACCAGCAGGCCTGGGCCTGTCTAGATACTGTACCAGCAGGCCTGGGCCTGTCTAGATACTGTACCAGCAGGCCTGGGCCCGTCTAGATACTGTACCAGCAGGGCTAGGCCTGGGCCCGTCTAGATATTGTACCAAATCAAATGTATTTAAATAGCCCTTCGTACATAAGCTGATATCTCAAAGTGCTGTACAGAAACCCAGCCTAAAACCCCAAACAGCAAGCAATGCAGGTGTACCAGCAGGGGTGGACCTGGGCCTGTCTAGATACTGTACCAGCAGGGGTGGACCTGGGCCTGTCTAGATACTGTACCAGCAGGGGTGGACCTGGGCCTGTCTAGATACTGTACCAGCAGGGCTGGGCCTGTCTAGATACTGTACCAGCAGGGGTGGACCTGGGCCTGTCTAGACACTGTACCAGCAGGGCTAGACCTGGTTCTGTCTAGATACTGTACCGGCAGGCCTGTCTAGATACTGTACCATTTGGGCTGGGCCTGTCTAGATACTGTACCATTTGGGCTGGGCCTGTCTAGATACTGTACCGGCAGGGCTGGGCCTGTCTAGATAATGTACCGGCAGGGCTGGGCCTGTCTAGATACTGTACCGGCAGGGCTAGGCCTGGGCCTGTCTAGATACTGTACCAGCGGGGCTGGGCCTGGGCCTGTCTAGATACTGTACCAGCGGGGCTGGGCCTGGGCCTGTCTAGATACTGTACCAGCGGGGCTGGGCCTGGGCCTGTCTAGATACTGTACCAGCAGGCCTGTCTAGATACTGTACCATTTGGGCTGGGCCTGTCTAGATACTGTACCATTTGGGCTGGGCCTGTCTAGATACTGTACCATTTGGGCTGGGCCTGTCTAGATACTGTACCATTTGGGCTGGGCCTGTCTAGATACTGTACCATTTGGGCTGGGCCTGTCTAGATACTGTACCATTTGGGCTGGGCCTGTCTAGATACTGTACCGGCAGGGCTGGGCCTGTCTAGATAATGTACCGGCAGGGCTGGGCCTGTCTAGATACTGTACCGGCAGGGCTAGGCCTGGGCCTGTCTAGATACTGTACCAGCGGGGCTGGGCCTGGGCCTGTCTAGATACTGTACCAGCGGGGCTGGGCCTGGGCCTGTCTAGATACTGTACCAGCGGGGCTGGGCCTGGGCCTGTCTAGATACTGTACCGGCAGGGCTGGGCCTGTCTAGATAATGTACCGGCAGGGCTGGGCCTGTCTAGATACTGTACCGGCAGGGCTAGGCCTGGGCCTGTCTAGATACTGTACCAGCGGGGCTGGGCCTGGGCCTGTCTAGATACTGTACCAGCGGGGCTGGGCCTGGGCCTGTCTAGATACTGTACCAGCGGGGCTGGGCCTGGGCCTGTCTAGATACTGTACCAGCAGGCCTGTCTAGATACTGTACCATTTGGGCTGGGCCTGTCTAGATACTGTACCATTTGGGCTGGGCCTGTCTAGATACTGTACCATTTGGGCTGGGCCTGTCTAGATACTGTACCATTTGGGCTGGGCCTGTCTAGATACTGTACCATTTGGGCTGGGCCTGTCTAGATACTGTACCATTTGGGCTGGGCCTGTCTAGATACTGTACCGGCAGGGCTGGGCCTGTCTAGATAATGTACCGGCAGGGCTGGGCCTGTCTAGATACTGTACCGGCAGGGCTAGGCCTGGGCCTGTCTAGATACTGTACCAGCGGGGCTGGGCCTGGGCCTGTCTAGATACTGTACCAGCGGGGCTGGGCCTGGGCCTGTCTAGATACTGTACCAGCGGGGCTGGGCCTGGGCCTGTCTAGATACTGTACCAGCAGGCCTGTCTAGATACTGTACCATTTGGGCTGGTCCTGTCTAGATACTGTACCATTTGGGCTGGGCCTGTCTAGATACTGTACCAGCAGGGCTGGGCCTGTCTAGATACTGTACCAACAGGGCTAGACCTGGGCCTGTCTAGATGCTGTACCGGCGGGGCTGGGCCTGTCTAGATGCTGTACCAGCAGGGCTAGACCTGGGCCTGTCTAGATGCTGTACCGGCGGGGCTGGGCCTGTCTAGATACTGTACCAGCAGGGCTAGACCTGGGCCTGTCTAGATACTGTACCAGCAGGGCTGGACCTGTCTAGATACTGTACCAGCAGGCCTGGGCCTGTCTAGATACTGTACCAGCAGGGCTGGACCTGTCTATATACTGTACCGGCAGGGCTGGGCCTGGGCCTGTCTAGATACTGTACCGGCGGGCCTGGGCCTGTCTAAATACTGTACCAGCAGGGCTGGGCCTGTCTAGATACTGTACCAGCAGGGCTGGACCTGTCTAGATACTGTACCAGCAGGGCTAGGCCTGGGCCTGTCTAGATACTGTACCAGCAGGGCTAGGCCTGGGCCTGTCTAGATACTGTACCAGCAGGGCTGGACCTGTCTAGATACTGTACCAGCAGGGCTAGGCCTGGGCCTGTCTAGATACTGTACCAGCAGGGCTGGGCCTGTCTAGATACTGTACCAGCAGGGCTGGGCCTGTCTAGATACTGTACCAGCAGGGCTGGGCCTGTCTAGATACTGTACCAGCTGGGCTGGGCCTGTCTAGATACTGTACCAGCTGGGCTGGGCCTGTCTAGATACTGTACCAGCAGGGCTGGGCCTGTCTAGATACTGTACCAGCAGGGCTGGGCCTGTCTAGATACTGTACCAGCAGGGCTGGGCCTGTCTAGATACTGTACCAGCAGGGCTGGGCCTGTCTAGATACTGTACCGGCAGGGCTGGGCCTGTCTAGATACTGTACCGGCAGGCCTGGGCCTGTCTAGATACTGTACCGGCAGGCCTGGGCCTGTCTAGATACTGTACCGGCAGGCCTGGGCCTGTCTAGATACTGTACCGGCAGGCCTGGGCCTGTCTAGATACTGTACCGGCAGGGCTGGGCCTGTCTAGATACTGTACCAGCGGGCCTGGGCCTGTCTAGATACTGTACCGGTGGGGCTGGGCCTGGGCCCGTCTAGATACTGTACCAGCAGGGCTGGGCCTGTCTAGATGCTGTACCAGCAGGGCTGGTTCTGTCTAGATACTGTACCAGCAGGGCTGGTTCTGTCTAGATACTGTACCAGCAGGGCTGGTTCTGTCTAGATACTGTACCAGCAGGGTTGGGCCTGTCTAGATACTGTACCAGCAGGGTTGGGCCTGTCTAGATACTGTACCAGCAGGGTTGGGCCTGTCTAGATACTGTACCAGCAGGGCTGGGCCTGGGCCTGTCTAGATACTGTACCAGCAGGCCTGGGCCTGTCTAGATACTGTACTAGCAGGGCTGGGCCTGGGCCTGTCTAGATACTGTACCAGCAGGGCTAGACCTGGGCCTGTCTAGATACTGTACCAGCAGGGCTGGACCTGTCTAGATACTGTACCAGCAGGCCTGGGCCTGTCTAGATACTGTACCAGCAGGGCTGGACCTGTCTATATACTGTACCGGCAGGGCTGGGCCTGGGCCTGTCTAGATACTGTACCGGCGGGCCTGGGCCTGTCTAAATACTGTACCAGCAGGGCTGGGCCTGTCTAGATACTGTACCAGCAGGGCTGGACCTGTCTAGATACTGTACCAGCAGGGCTAGGCCTGGGCCTGTCTAGATACTGTACCAGCAGGGCTAGGCCTGGGCCTGTCTAGATACTGTACCAGCAGGGCTGGACCTGTCTAGATACTGTACCAGCAGGGCTAGGCCTGGGCCTGTCTAGATACTGTACCAGCAGGGCTGGGCCTGTCTAGATACTGTACCAGCAGGGCTGGGCCTGTCTAGATACTGTACCAGCAGGGCTGGGCCTGTCTAGATACTGTACCAGCTGGGCTGGGCCTGTCTAGATACTGTACCAGCTGGGCTGGGCCTGTCTAGATACTGTACCAGCAGGGCTGGGCCTGTCTAGATACTGTACCAGCAGGGCTGGGCCTGTCTAGATACTGTACCAGCAGGGCTGGGCCTGTCTAGATACTGTACCAGCAGGGCTGGGCCTGTCTAGATACTGTACCGGCAGGGCTGGGCCTGTCTAGATACTGTACCGGCAGGGCTGGGCCTGTCTAGATACTGTACCGGCAGGCCTGGGCCTGTCTAGATACTGTACCGGCAGGCCTGGGCCTGTCTAGATACTGTACCGGCAGGCCTGGGCCTGTCTAGATACTGTACCGGCAGGCCTGGGCCTGTCTAGATACTGTACCGGCAGGGCTGGGCCTGTCTAGATACTGTACCAGCGGGCTGGGCCTGTCTAGATACTGTACCAGCGGGCCTGGGCCTGTCTAGATACTGTACCGGTGGGGCTGGGCCTGGGCCCGTCTAGATACTGTACCAGCAGGGCTGGGCCTGTCTAGATGCTGTACCAGCAGGGCTGGTTCTGTCTAGATACTGTACCAGCAGGGCTGGTTCTGTCTAGATACTGTACCAGCAGGGCTGGTTCTGTCTAGATACTGTACCAGCAGGGTTGGGCCTGTCTAGATACTGTACCAGCAGGGTTGGGCCTGTCTAGATACTGTACCAGCAGGGTTGGGCCTGTCTAGATACTGTACCAGCAGGGCTGGGCCTGGGCCTGTCTAGATACTGTACCAGCAGGCCTGGGCCTGTCTAGATACTGTACTAGCAGGGCTGGGCCTGGGCCTGTCTAGATACTGTACCAGCAGGCCTGGGCCTGGGCCTGTCTAGATATTGTACCAGCAGGCCTGGGCCTGTCTAGATACTGTACCAGCAGGCCTGGGCCTGTCTAGATACTGTACCAGCAGGCCTGGGCCTGTCTAGATACTGTACCAGCAGGCCTGGGCCTGTCTAGATACTGTACCAGCAGGGCTGGGCCTGTCTAGATACTGTACCAGCAGGCCTGGGCCTGTCTAGATACTGTACCAGCAGGCCTGGGCCTGTCTAGATACTGTACCAGCAGGCCTGGGCCTGTCTAGATACTGTACCAGCAGGGCTGGGCCTGTCTAGATACTGTACCAGCAGGCCTGGGCCTGTCTAGATACTGTACCAGCAGGCCTGGGCCTGTCTAGATACTGTACCAGCAGGCCTGGGCCTGTCTAGATACTGTACCAGCAGGCCTGGGCCTGTCTAGATACTGTACCAGCAGGCCTGGGCCTGTCTAGATACTGTACCAGCAGGCCTGGGCCTGTCTAGATACTGTACCAGCAGGCCTGGGCCCGTCTAGATACTGTACCAGCAGGGCTAGGCCTGGGCCCGTCTAGATATTGTACCAAATCAAATGTATTTAAATAGCCCTTCGTACATAAGCTGATATCTCAAAGTGCTGTACAGAAACCCAGCCTAAAACCCCAAACAGCAAGCAATGCAGGTGTACCAGCAGGGGTGGACCTGGGCCTGTCTAGATACTGTACCAGCAGGGGTGGACCTGGGCCTGTCTAGATACTGTACCAGCAGGGGTGGACCTGGGCCTGTCTAGATACTGTACCAGCAGGGCTGGGCCTGTCTAGATACTGTACCAGCAGGGGTGGACCTGGGCCTGTCTAGACACTGTACCAGCAGGGCTAGACCTGGTTCTGTCTAGATACTGTACCGGCAGGCCTGTCTAGATACTGTACCATTTGGGCTGGGCCTGTCTAGATACTGTACCATTTGGGCTGGGCCTGTCTAGATACTGTACCGGCAGGGCTGGGCCTGTCTAGATAATGTACCGGCAGGGCTGGGCCTGTCTAGATACTGTACCGGCAGGGCTAGGCCTGGGCCTGTCTAGATACTGTACCAGCGGGGCTGGGCCTGGGCCTGTCTAGATACTGTACCAGCGGGGCTGGGCCTGGGCCTGTCTAGATACTGTACCAGCGGGGCTGGGCCTGGGCCTGTCTAGATACTGTACCAGCGGGGCTGGGCCTGGGCCTGTCTAGATACTGTACCAGCAGGCCTGTCTAGATACTGTACCATTTGGGCTGGGCCTGTCTAGATACTGTACCATTTGGGCTGGGCCTGTCTAGATACTGTACCATTTGGGCTGGGCCTGTCTAGATACTGTACCATTTGGGCTGGGCCTGTCTAGATACTGTACCATTTGGGCTGGGCCTGTCTAGATACTGTACCATTTGGGCTGGGCCTGTCTAGATACTGTACCGGCAGGGCTGGGCCTGTCTAGATACTGTACCGGCAGGGCTGGGCCTGTCTAGATAATGTACCGGCAGGGCTGGGCCTGTCTAGATACTGTACCGGCAGGGCTAGGCCTGGGCCTGTCTAGATACTGTACCAGCGGGGCTGGGCCTGGGCCTGTCTAGATACTGTACCAGCGGGGCTGGGCCTGGGCCTGTCTAGATACTGTACCAGCGGGGCTGGGCCTGGGCCTGTCTAGATACTGTACCAGCAGGCCTGTCTAGATACTGTACCATTTGGGCTGGGCCTGTCTAGATACTGTACCATTTGGGCTGGGCCTGTCTAGATACTGTACCATTTGGGCTGGGCCTGTCTAGATACTGTACCAGCAGGGTTGGGCCTGTCTAGATACTGTACCAGCAGGGTTGGGCCTGTCTAGATACTGTACCAGCAGGGTTGGGCCTGTCTAGATACTGTACCATTTGGGCTGGGCCTGTCTAGATACTGTACCAGCAGGGCTGGGCCTGTCTAGATACTGTACCAGCAGGGCTGGGCCTGTCTAGATACTGTACCATTTGGGCTGGGCCTGTCTAGATACTGTACCAGCAGGGTTGGGCCTGTCTAGATACTGTACCAGCAGGGTTGGGCCTGTCTAGATACTGTACCAGCAGGGTTGGGCCTGTCTAGATACTGTACCAGCAGGGTTGGGCCTGTCTAGATACTGTACCAGCAGGGTTGGGCCTGTCTAGATACTGTACCAGCAGGGTTGGGCCTGTCTAGATACTGTACCAGCAGGGTTGGGCCTGTCTAGATACTGTACCAGCAGGGCTGGGCCTGTCTAGATACTGTACCAGCAGGCCTGGGCCTGTCTAGATACTGTACCGGCAGGGCTGGGCCTGTCTAGATACTGTACCAGCAGGCCTGGGCCCGTCTAGATACTGTACCGGCGGGCCTGGGCCCGTCTAGATACTGTACCGGCAGGGCTGGGCCCGTCTAGATACTGTACCGGCAGGGCTGGGCCCGTCTAGATACTGTACCGGCGGGGCTGGGCCTGTCTAGATACTGTACCAGCAGGGCTGGGCCTGTCTAGATACTGTACCGGCAGGGCTGGGCCCGTCTAGATACTGTACTGGCGGGGCTGGGCCTGTCTAGATACTGTACCAGCAGGGCTGGGCCTGGGCCCGTCTAGATACTGTACCAGCAGGGCTGGGCCTGTGTAGATACTGTACCGGCGGGGCTTGGCCTGTCTAGATACTGTACCGGCGGGGCTGGGCCTGTCTAGATACTGTACCGGCAGGGCTGGGCCCGTCTAGATACTGTACCGGCGGGGCTGGGCCCGTCTAGATACTGTACCAGCAGGGCTGGGCCTGGGCCCGTCTAGATACTGTACCAGCAGGGCTGGGCCTGTGTAGATACTGTACCGGCAGGGCTGGGCCCGTCTAGATACTGTACCGGCGGGGCTGGGCCTGTCTAGATACTGTACCAGCAGGGCTAGACCTGGGCCTGTCTAGATGCTGTACCGGCGGGGCTGGGCCTGTCTAGATACTGTACCAGCAGGGCTAGACCTGGGCCTGTCTAGATGCTGTACCGGCGGGGCTGGGCCTGTCTAGATACTGTACCAGCAGGGCTAGACCTGGGCCTGTCTAGATGCTGTACCGGCGGGGCTGGGCCTGTCTAGATACTGTACCAGCAGGGCTGGGCCCGTCTAGATACTGTACCAGCAGGGCTGGGCCTGTCTAGATACTGTACCGGCAGGGCTGGGCCTGTCTAGATACTGTACCGGCAGGGCTGGGCCCGTCTAGATACTGTACCGGCGGGGCTGGGCCTGTCTAGATACTGTACCAGCAGGGCTGGGCCTGTCTAGATACTGTACCAACAGGGCTAGACCTGGGCCTGTCTAGATGCTGTACCAGCAGGGCTAGACCTGGGCCTGTCTAGATGCTGTACCGGCGGGGCTGGGCCTGTCTAGATACTGTACCAGCAGGGCTAGACCTGGGCCTGTCTAGATGCTGTACCGGCGGGGCTGGGCCTGTGTAGATACTGTACCAGCAGGGCTAGACCTGGGCCTGTCTAGATGCTGTACCGGCGGGGCTGGGCCTGTCTAGATACTGTACCAGCAGGGCTAGACCTGGGCCTGTCTAGATGCTGTACCAGCAGGGCTAGACCTGGGCCTGTCTAGATGCTGTACCGGCGGGGCTGGGCCTGTCTAGATACTGTACCAGCAGGGCTAGACCTGGGCCTGTCTAGATGCTGTACCGGCGGGGCTGGGCCTGTCTAGATACTGTACCAGCAGGGCTAGACCTGGGCCTGTCTAGATGCTGTACCGGCGGGCCTGGGCCTGTCTAGATGCTGTACCGGCGGGGCTGGGCCTGTCTAGATGCTGTACCGGCGGGGCTGGGCCTGTCTAGATGCTGTACCGGCGGGGCTGGGCCTGTCTAGATGCTGTACCGGCGGGGCTGGGCCTGTCTAGATACTGTACCGGCGGGGCTGGGCCTGCCTAGATGCTGTACCGGCGGGGCTGGGCCTGTCTAGATGCTGTACCGGCGGGGCTGGGCCTGCCTATAGAAGGGTCTGATGTGATTCCTTATTCTACAGAAAGGTTTTGTAGAACAGACATGACAATCTGAACTTTGCACAGCATTGTGTCCTCCTGGGCCTTCAAACATCACTCAACCCAATCCAATTACCACTGAACTAATTCTGAAGTAGTCCGACTGGATTATCTTGTGCCGGCCCTGTATCGCTTATTATCTTTGACTTCATATTGACTTGATCTCTGAAATAACCGTTCTCCTCCTCCTCCTCCTCCTGTAGCTGTGTTTCTCCTGTCGGACTACAAGGTTCTCCTTCTTCACCCGGTCCTACACCTGCCAGTTCTGCAAAAGGTACATTTTATAGTACAGCTGTATTTATAGTACAGTTATTTTGTAGTCAGGGGTTGGAACCAAAATCATTTTCCAATCGTTTCGTTCTGAACAAAGTAATTTTTTTTGGTTTCCGACCTGCAAAATAAAGTTCTCAACCAATTTTCGTTGACCACTTTTGGCACTTAAACACTATTTTCAGGACTACTGGATAAAAAGTATACAAAGGTACTGGAGAATCTCTTAACATTAATCAGAATGAATGAGACTTGTGTGACTGAATATTTATCTCTCTCTCTCTCCAGGCCTGTGTGCTCGCAGTGCTATAAAAAGGTGAGCCAAAGTCCTCCTCGTCCACCCATTGACCACACTAGCCCTTTAATTGTTGACAGATTAGATGTTCAGATCCTCTATCTGACCCTCTGACTCTGTCCCGTTGTTTCCAGAAGAGACTTCCATCTAAGCCGTATGCCAACCTGTCCATCTCCTCTCTGGGATCTACTACCACCATCCTACCCAGGGAGGAGGCAGAAGGGACATCAGCCTTGGACACCCCAGAGAAGCCCTCGTCCAGCCAGCGCCACAGCCTCCGGCGGACTGTCTCCGGGTACACATAACATCATTACCGGTCTTTGTGCTTAGGGATGTGACGAATAACATTTAAACTGCTAATTCCTTTTTTCGTTTAAATGATCATTTAAAATAAAGTCACAATTCAGATATGGTCCTGAGTATGACCACTAAGGGGCAGTACACTTCAATCTACTGCGGTCCTGGCTACCTACCAGACAGAGCAGTTCAATCTACTGCAGTCCTGGCTACCTACCAGACAGAGCAGTTCAATCTACTGCAGTCCTGGCTACCTACCAGAGAGAGCAGTTCAATCTACATTTACATTTACATTTAAGTCATTTAGCAGACGCTCTTATCCAGATCTACTGCAGTCCTGGCTACCTACCAGACAGAGCAGTTCAATCTACTGCAGTCCTGGCTACCTACCAGACAGAGCAGTTCAATCTACTGCAGTCCTGGCTACCTACCAGACAGAGCAGTTCAATCTGCTGCGGTCCCCCACCCACTTAGCAACGATGGTAGTAATGCTGTGTCCCCTTCTCCATGTTCTCAGTGGTCAGTACATGGGACTTCCTGTCCCACTTCTCATCAATGTGACGGCTCGTTGCTCGTTGCAGTATTGTATGACAGCGTGTTCATAGACATCCAACAGTCTCTTGTTGTTGTTTGAGAGCTTGTTGTTGTTGTTTGAGAGCTTGTTGTTGTTGTTTGAGAGCTTGTTGTTGTTTGAGAGCTTGTTGTTGTTGTTTGAGAGCTTGTTGTTGTTGTTTGAGAGCTTGTTGTTGTTGTTTGAGAGCTTGTTGTTGTTGTTTGAGAGCTTGTTGTTGTTGTTTGAGAGCTTGTTGTTGTTGTTTGAGAGCTTGTTGTTGTTGTTTGAGAGCTTGTTGTTGTTGTTTGAGAGCTTGTTGTTTGAGAGCTTGTTGTTTGAGAGCTTGTTGTTGTTTGAGAGCTTGTTGTTGTTGTTGTTGTTGTTGTTGTTTGAGAGCTTGTTGTTGTTTGAGAGCTTGTTGTTGTTTGAGAGCTTGTTGTTGTTGTTTGAGAGCTTGTTGTTGTTGTTTGAGAGCTTGTTGTTGTTGTTTGAGAGCTTGTTGTTGTTGTTTGAGAGCTTGTTGTTGTTGTTTGAGAGCTTGTTGTTGTTGTTTGAGAGCTTGTTGTTGTTGTTTGAGAGCTTGTTGTTGTTGTTTGAGAGCTTGTTGTTGTTTGAGAGGTTGTTGTTGTTGTTTGAGAGGTTGTTGTTGTTGTTTGAGAGCTTGTTGTTGTTGTTGTTGTTGTTGTTGTTTGAGAGCTTGTTGTTGTTGTTTGAGAGGTTGTTGTTGTTGTTGTTGTTGTTGTTGTTGTTGTTGTTGTTGTTGTTGTTGTTGTTGTTGTTGTTGTTGTTGTTTGAGAGCTTGTTGTTGTTGTTTGAGAGCTTGTTGTTGTTTGAGAGCTTGCGCTTTGTACTCGCAGACACAATTTCTCCATCAGGGCTGTCCAGTTTTTCAACATGGTGTTTAGTCGTCTGGTTCTAGATATGCGATATGGGTGTTGCAGCAGACATCCTGTACCCCCTAGTGACATTACATCATTCCAGTGACAGACCGGAGGGAGAGGGTTGATTGACTACAATGGTGACACTGAGAGAACATAGTTGACTGGCATCAAAATGGACGGTTGAATGGACTGATTTCAGTTAACACCTTGTTACTCAGAAGGCTACAGGGCTAGGTGGTTGGCTAGGTACCTGGTCTTGTTGGTCAGAAGGCTATAGGGCTAGGTGGTTGGTTAGGGACCTGGTCTTGTTACTCAGAAGGCTACAGGGCTAGGTGGTTGGCTAGGTACCTGGTCTTGTTGGTCAGAAGGCTACAGGGCTAGGTGGTTGGCTAGGTACCTGGTCTTGTTACTCAGAAGGCTACAGGACTAGGTGGTTGGCTAGGTACCTGGTCTTGTTGGTCAGAAGGCTATAGGGCTAGGTGGTTGGTTAGGGACCTGGTCTTGTTACTCAGAAGGCTACAGGGCTAGGTGGTTGGCTAGGTACCTGGTCTTGTTGGTCAGAAGGCTACAGGGCTAGGTGGTTGGCTAGGTACCTGGTCTTGTTACTCAGAAGGCTACAGGACTAGGTGGTTGGTTAGGGACCTGGTCTTGTTACTCAGAAGGCTACAGGGCTAGGTGGTTGGCTAGGTACCTGGTCTTGTTACTCAGAAGGCTACAGGGCTAGGTGGTTGGCTAGGTACCTGGTCTTGTTGGTCAGAAGGCTACAGGGCTAGGTGGTTGGCTAGGTACCTGGTCTTGTTACTCAGAAGGCTACAGGACTAGGTGGTTGGCTAGGTACCTGGTCTTGTTGGTCAGAAGGCTATAGGGCTAGGTGGTTGGTTAGGGACCTGGTCTTGTTACTCAGAAGGCTACAGGGCTAGGTGGTTGGCTAGGTACCTGGTCTTGTTGGTCAGAAGGCTACAGGGCTAGGTGGTTGGCTAGGTACCTGGTCTTGTTACTCAGAAGGCTACAGGGCTAGGTGGTTGGCTAGGTACCTGGTCTTGTTGGTCAGAAGGCTACAGGGCTAGGTGGTTGGCTAGGTACCTGGTCTTGTTGGTCAGAAGGCTACAGGGCTAGGTGGTTGGTTAGGGACCTGGTCTTGTTACTCAGAAGGCTACAGGGCTAGGTGGTTGGCTAGGTACCTGGTCTTGTTACTCAGAAGGCTATAGGGCTAGGTGGTTGGCTAGGGACCTGGTCTTGTTACTCAGAAGGCTACAGGGCTAGGTGGTTGGCTAGGTACCTGGTCTTGTTACTCAGAAGGCTACTTGGCTAGGTGGTTGGCTAGGGACCTGGTCTTGTTACGCAGAAGGCTACAGGGCTAGGTGGTTGGCTAGGGACCTGGTCTTGTTACTCAGAAGGCTACAGGGCTAGGTGGTTGGCTAGGTACCTGGTCTTGTTACTCAGAAGGCTATAGGGCTAGGTGGTTGGTTAGGGACCTGGTCTTGTTACTCAGAAGGCTACTTGACTAGGTACCTGGTCTTGTTACTCAGAAGGCTACAGGGCTAGGTGGTTGGCTAGGTACCTGGTCTTGTTACTCAGAAGGCTACAGGGCTAGGTGGTTGGTTAGGGACCTGGTCTTGTTACTCAGAAGGCTACTTGGCTAGGTGGTTGGCTAGGGACCTGGTCTTGTTACCCAGAAGGCTATAGGGCTAGGTAGTTGGCTAGGTGGTTGGCTAGGGACCTGGTCTTGTTACCCAGAAGGCTATAGGGCTAGGTGGTTGGCTAGGTGGTTGGCTAGGGACCTGGTCTTGTTACCCAGAAGGCTATAGGGCTAGGTGGTTGGCTAGGTGGTTGGCTAGGGACCTGGTCTTGTTACCCAGAAGGCTATAGGGCTAGGTGGTTGGCTAGGGACCTGGTCTTGTTACCCAGAAGGCTATAGGGCTAGGTGGTTGGCTAGGTGGTTGGCTAGGTGGTTGGCTAGGTACCAGCTGTACCTAAATAAAGGAGGTAGTAAAAAGGACCCTCTTGAAGTCGTTGTCGTTGTAAACGGGAATTAGTTCTCAACTGACACACCTGGTTAAATAAAGATTAAAGCGGAACCTCCTTTCCGCTCTCCTCCCCCAGGTTATCCAAACGCAAAATTGAGGGGTCTCGTGACGAGCTGGATCTTCCCAAGGAGCTGACAGAGGATTGGTGTACCATGGAGGTCTGCATCGACTGCAAGATGTTCATCTCTGAGATCATCTCCAGCAGCAAGCGCTCTCTGGCCACCAAGCGAGCCCGTCTGAAGAGGAAGACACAGTCCTTCTACTTGTCTTCAGCTAGCACAGACGACTACAGACGCTCTGAGAGGACCGTCAATGAGGTTTAGACTACAGACGCTCTGAGAGGACCGTCAACGAGGTTTAGACTACAGACCCTCTGAGAGGACCGTCAACGAGGTTTAGACTACAGACGCTCTGAGAGGACTGTCAATGAGGTTTAGACTACAAACCCTCTGAGAGGACCGTCAATGAGGTTTAGACTACAGACCCTCTGAGAGGACCGTCAATGAGGTTTAGACTACAGACGCTCTGAGAGGACCGTCAATGAGGTTTAGACTACAGACCCTCTTGAGAGGACCGTCAATGAGGTTTAGACTACAGACCCTCTTGAGAGGACCGTCAACAAGGTTTAGACTACAGACCCTCTTGAGAGGACCGTCAATGAGGTTTAGACTACAGACGCTCTGAGAGGACCGTCAATGAGGTTTAGACTACAGACCCTCTTGAGAGGACCGTCAACAAGGTTTAGACTACAGACCCTCTTGAGAGGACCGTCAACAAGGTTTAGACTACAGACCCTCTTGAGAGGACCGTCAACAAGGTTTAGACTACAGACCCTCTTGAGAGGACCGTCAATGAGGTTTAGACTACAGACCCTCTGAGAGGACCGTCAATGAGGTTTAGACTACAGACCCTCTGAGAGGACTGTCAACGAATAAAGTATCTACCACAGTATAGATGAGCTAGTAGAATATTTAACCATTTCTTATTCGCTCACGTTATGTGATTAACCCTAATATACTGAACTAATATATAAACGCAACATGCAACACTTTCAAAGAGTTTTCTGAGTTATAGTTCATAAAAAAAGTTCAGGAAATCAGTCAATTTAAATAAATAAATTAGGCCAAAATCTATGGATTTCACATGACTGGGCAGGCTGCAGCCATGGGTGGGCCTTGCAGGGCATAGGCCCAACTGCTTGGCTGCCATTTCCACCCGCTGGGGAGCCAGGCATAGCCAATCAGAATGAGTATATACTCACAAAAGGTCAGACAAATGCTCCTCAGCACCAAATACCCCCCCCCCCCCCCCCCTAGACAATCCAGCAGATGAAGAAGCCGGATGTGGAGGTCCTGGGTTGGCGTGGTTATTTGTGGTCTGCGGTAGTGAGGCCGGTTGGATGTACTGCCCAAATGGTCTAAAACGACGTTGGAGGCGGCCTCTGGTAGAGAATTGAACATTCAATTATCTGGCAACAGCTCTGCTGGACATTCCTACAGTCAGCATGCCAATTGAACGCTCCCTCAAAACACAAGACATCTGTGGCTTTGTGTTGTGACAAAACTGCACATTTAAGTGGCCTTTTATTATCCCCAGCACAAGGTGCACCTGTGTAATGATCATGATGTTTGTTTATCTTCTTGATATGCCACACCTGTCAGGTGGATGGATTATCTTGGCAAAGGACAAATGCTCACTAACAGGGATGTTACTTGAATTTGTGCAAAACATTTAGAGAAATCAGATTTTTTGTGCTTATAGAACATTTCTGGGATTTTTTTTATTTCAGCTCATGAAACATGGGACCAACACTTTACATGTTGCGGTTTTTATATTTTAGTTCAGTGTATTTAGGGGAGTTGAATTAGGGGGACCATTCACATAGCTGCTGAGATCACTGAGGTGGTCGGGCAGTCGGTGAGACCTCTAGTCCCCGTCCAGAGACAAGACGTTAATTAACAAGCCTCTAGTTTCTGTCAGACTCTGGAAGTACAGACCCTTCGACTGCGTCCCAGATGGCACCCTATTCCCTACACAGTGCACTACCATTTGGGACACTGCCCTTGTCTAACAGGCAATGCACTATAGAGCCATCAGTCAGGTCTTAGCAGGCTAGTTTCCATAGGCATGACCACTCTAGGCATTTTAATTCTAAGGTAGTCTCCCATGCCACAGCAAATAAAATTAAACCAAATGACATGCCACAGCCAATAAAATTAAACCAAATGACATGCCACAGCCAATAAAATTAAACCAAATGACACGCCACAGCCAATAAAATTAAACCAAATGTTACGCTACTCCAAATTTTTTGCCAGGTCTTGTCTTCTAAAATCGGATTGGCTGGGAAACGGGGTAAGGTCAGAGGTCAAATGATTTGGTGTGTTTTAGCCACTTGTTTACTATGACGTATTTGTATCATTTCTGTGCCTGGTGCCAAACTAAATGCCATGTCATTCTATGGACCTGTAGTATATTGGTAATAACTTGATGAGGAATTGATATAGGGATTCTAGAAGCAGAATATTGGTAATAACTTGATGAGGAATTGATATAGGGATTCTAGAAGCAGAATATTGGTAATAACTTGATGAGGAATTGATATAGGGATTCTAGAAGCAGAATATTGGCAATAACTTGATGAGGAATTGATATAGGGATTCTAGAAGCAGAATATTGGTAATAACTTGATGAGGAATTGATATAGGGATTCTAGAAGCAGAATATTGGTAATAACATGATGAGGAATTGATATGGGGATTCTAGAAGCAGAATATTGGTAATAACTTGATGAGGAATTGAAATAGGGATTCTAGAAGCAGAATTATTATTATGATTTGTTTCTTGGTTCCTAGCTGACCAATAGGATTTCAGAATGGTGTGATGTGATTGTGTACATGCTGTATTTAAAACCATCCATAATCTATTATATTCTAGTATATATAACAATGTTTTTCCAGGAATATTATCTTAAAGATTTTGTATTTCTTTTGTATGTAATATTAACGTTTATCTCCTGTCGGGGTCAGAACAGATCACATAGTCCTTCTAGAACAGTCAGGTCTGGATAGCACTTACCAATGTATTGTTGTTGAGAGGTTCCTTCTCTTTACTCATTTAATTTAAATTCTTAAATCTTTTGTTTGTTCCACGTCGTGAAGTTAGTGTGGTGTGATCCTAGAGTTAATCGTTTGTGTTAGAGCTTGGGGTTTGGAAGCAGGTGTCAGCGAAGCACATCTTTCTGAATGTACAGGGTATAATGTTTTTTAAAATATCGTATTTCAAGTACAATCTAAATCTATATACAAAGAATTTTAATGCCCCCTTTAAAATAATTATTTATTCACGCACACTATCCATACATGGTCTGCCTAGAGACCGCACATGGGCGCGTTGTCATGCATACACATAAATCCTACACACCCAATTTGCAACTTTCAAATTAATTTATTTTCTGACCCCTTGTACCAACTGCGGTAGAAAGATCAGAATTATAACAAGTTTGACATGACTACCGTCGGTATCAACCTCCCATTAAATGTTCATTTGGACACCGTGAGGAAGGAATGGTGTGTGCATTCTATAAATCTTTGGTTTTATATGACAATAAAATTCTCTTTTGAATTCTGTGTTGTAGTATTTCTGCTCTGCACTCGACGGGGTTGAAATTAGGTATTCCTTTAATAAAGTACTGTGTATGTCAGGTGTCAGTTCAACAGTTAAAAAATAAAATAAAAAATATCCCAACTTGAAATGTACACAACTGATAAAAACTACCTATCAGCCATGGATATCACCACATGATTACAGTAGTGTTTATCAGCCATGGATATCACCACATGATTACAGTAATGTTTATCAGCCATGGATATCACCACATGATTACAGTAGTGTTTATCAGCCATGGATATCACCACATGATTACAGTAATGTTTATCAGCCATGGATATCACATGATTACGGTAATGTTTATCAGCCATGGATATCACCACATGATTAAAGTAGTGTTTATCAGCCATGGATATCACATGATTACAGTAGTGTTTATCAGCCATAGATATCACCACATGATTAAAGTAGTGTTTATCAGCCATAGATATCACCATATGATTACAGTAGTGTTTATCAGCCATAGATATCACCACATGATTAAAGTAGTGTTTATCAGCCATAGATATCACCATATGATTACAGTAGTGTTTATCAGCCATGGATATCACCATATGATTACAGTAGTGTTTATCAGCCATGGATATCACCATATAATTAAAGTAGTGTTTATCAGCCATGGATATCACCATATGATTACAGTAGTGTTTATCAGCCATGGATATCACCATATGATTACAGTAGTGTTTATCAGCCATGGATATCACCATATGATTACAGTAGTGTTTATCAGCCATGGATATCACCACATGATTAAAGTAGTGTTTATCAGCCATGGATATCACCATATGATTACAGTAATGTTTATCAGCCATGGATATCACATGATTACAGTAGTGTTTATCAGCCATGGATATCACCACATGATTAAAGTAGTGTTTATCAGCCATGGATATCACCATATGATTACAGTAGTGTTTATCAGCCATAGATATCACCACATGATTACAGTAGTGTTTATCAGCCATGGATATCACATGATTACAGTAGTGTTTATCAGCCATAGATATCACCACATGATTAAAGTAGTGTTTGTCAGCCATAGATATCACCACATGATTACAGTAGTGTTTATCAGCCATGGATATCACCATATAATTAAAGTAGTGACTTGGCCTGTATTATAATATACCTGGCCTGTATTATAAAAGACCTGGCCTGTATTATAATAGACCTGTTCTATAGTATAATAGACCTGGCCTGTATTATAATATACCTGGCCTTTAGACCTAGCCTGTATTATAACAGACCTGGTCTGTTTTATAATATACCTGGTCTGTGTTATAATAGACCTGGCCTTTAGACCTGGCCTGTATTATAATAGCCCTGGCCTGTAGACCTGGCCTGTTTTATAATAGACCTGGCCTGTTTTATAAAAGACCTGGCCTGTTTTATAATAGACCTGGCCTTTAGACCTGGCCTGTATTATAATAGCCCTGGCCTGTAGACCTGGCCTGTTTTATAATAGACCTTGCCTGTATTATAATAGACCTGGCATGTATTATAATAGACCAGGCCTGTATTATAATAGACCTGGCCTGTATTATAATAGACCTGTATTATAATAGACCTGTATTATAATAGACCTGGCCTGTATTATAATAGACCTGGCCTGTATTATAATAGACCTGGCATGTATTATAATAGACCAGGCCTGTATTATAATAGACCTGGTCTGTATTATAATAAACCTGGTCTGTATTATAATAAACCTGGTCTGTATTTGAATAGACCTGGCCTGTATTATAGTAGACCTGGCCTGTATTATAATAGACCTGGCCTGTATTATAATAGACCTGGTCTGTATTGTAATAGACCTGGTCTGTATTATAATATACCTGGCCTGTATTATAATAGACCTGGCCTGTATTATACTAGACCTGGCCTGTATTATAATATACCTGGCCATTAGACCTAGCCTGTAGTATTAGACCTGGCCTGTATTATAATAGACTTGGCCTGTATTATAATAGACCTGGTCTGTTTTATAATAGACCTGGTCTGTATTATAATATACCTTGCCTGTAGACCTGGCCTGTACTAAAATAGACCCGGCCTGTATTATAAAAGACCTGGCCTGTTTTATAATAGACCTGGCCTGTAGACCTGGCCTGTTTTATAATAGACCTGGCCTGTAGACCTGGCCTGTTTTATAATAGACCTGGCCTGTATTATAATAGACCTGGCATGTATTATAATAGACCAGGCCTGTATTATAATAGACCTGGTCTGTATTATAATAAACCTGGTCTGTATTTGAATAGACCTGGCCTGTATTATAATATACCTGGCCTGTAGACCTGACCTGTATTATAATAGACCTGGCCTGTATTATAATAGACCTGGTCTGTAGACCTTGCCTGTATTATAATAGATCTGGCCTGTATTATAATAGACCTTGCCTGTATCATAATAGACCTGGCCTGTATTATAATAGATCTGGCCTGTATTATAATAGACCTTGCCTGTATCATAATAGACCTTGTCTATAGTATAATAGACCTGGCCTGTATTATAATAGACCTGGCCTGTATTATAATAGGCCTGGCATGATTTATAATAGACCTGGCCTGTATTATAACAGACCTGGTCTGTATTATAATATACCTGGCCATTAGACCTAGCCTGTAGTATTAGACCTGGCCTGTATTATAATAGACTTGGCCTGTAGACCTGGCCTGTACTAAAATAGACCCGGCCTGTATTATAAAAGACCTGACCTGTATTATAATTGACCTGACCTATATTATAATATACCTGGTCTGTAGACCTGGCCAGTAATATAATAGACTTGGCCTGTATTATAATATACCTGGATTATAATAGACCTGATCTGTTGTCCAGGACTGTATTATAATAGACCTGGCCTGTATTATAATAGCCCCTGCCTGTAGACCTGGCCTGTATTATAATATACCTGGCCTGTATTATATTAGACCTGATCTGTATTATAATTTACCTGGTTTATATTTTAATAGACCTGGCCTGTATTATATTAGACCTGGTCTATATTATAATAGACCTGGCATGTATTATAATAGACCTGGCCTGTAATATAATAGACCTGGTCTGTATTATAATAGACCTGGCCTGTATTATAATAGACCTGGCATGTATTATACTAGGTCTGGCCTGTATTATAATAGGTCTGGCCTGTATTATAATATACCTGGTCTGTATTATAATATACCTGGTCTGTAATATAATAGACCTGGCCTGTAGATCTGTTCTGTATTATAATAGACCTGGCCATTAGACCTAGCCTGTATTATAATAGACCTGGTCTGTATTGTAATATACCTGGCCTTTTTAATAATAGACCTGACCTGTTCTGTATTATAATAGACGTGGCCAGAAAAATAATAGACCACGCACTCTACACACACGTACACTGTCACGTTCCTGACCTGTTTTCTGTTATTTTTGTATGTGTTTAGTTGGTCAGGGCGTGAGTTGGGGTGGGCATTCTATGTTTTGTGTTTCTATGTTTAGGTCAGGTGTATTAGCCTTATATGGTTCTCAATCAGGGACAGGTGTTTGACGTTTCCTCTGATTGAGAACCATATAAAGGTAGGCTGTTCACACTGTTTGTTTGTGGGTGATTGTCTTCTGTGTCTGTGTATGTTGCACCACACGGGACTGTTTCGGTTTGTTCGTTCGTTTGATGTAGTCTGTACCTGTTCGTGAGTTCTTCGTGTCTTTATGTAAGTTCCATGTTCAGGTCTATCTACATCGTTCGTTTTCTTATTTTGTAGTTTGTTGAAGTGTGTTCGGTTTTCGTCTGTACTTTAATAAACTTCGTTATGTCCAAATATCACGCTGCACTTTGGTCCAATCCCTACTCCTCCTCTTCGTCTGAAGAGGAGGAGGACAGCCGTTACATACACATGGATGTTGTATTGTAGATATGTGGTAGTAGAGTAGTTTAATGTGTTGTGAAAAGTGTTATGAAATGTAATGTCATGTAATATTTTAAATTGTACAGTGGCAAGAAAAAGTATACGAACCCTTTGGAAATACCTTGATTTCTGCATAAATTGGTCAAATTTGATCTGATCTTCATCTAGGTCACAACACTAGACAAACAAAACAGTCTGCTTAAACTTATAAAACACCAAAAATTATTTTTTCTCATGTCTTTATTGAACACACCTTTATAAACATTCACAGAGCATGGCGGAAGATGTATGTGAACCCTTTGGCAGAAACATTTTCTGTATTTGCGGACCAGACCTGCACAACGGTCAGGAGGAATTTTGGACAATTCCTCTTTACAAAACTGTTTCAGTTCAGCAATATTCTTGGGATGTCTGGCGTGAACTGCTCTCTTGAGGTCATGCCACAGCATCTCAATCGGGTTGAGGTCAGGACTCTGACTGGGCCTCTCCAGAAGGCGCATTTTCTTCAGTTGAAGCCATTCTGTTGTTGATTTACTTCTGTGTTTTGGGTCGTTGTCCTGTTGCATCACCCAACTTCTGTTGAGCTTCAATTGGCGGACAGATAGCTTAACATTCTCCTGCAAAATGTCTTGATATACTTGGAAATTCATTTTTCCATATATGATCGCAAGCTGTCCTGAGGCAGCAAAGCAGCCCCAAACCATGATGCTCCCTCCACCGTACTTTACAGTTGGGATGATGTTTTGATGTTGCTGTTCTTTTCTCCACAGTGTTTCTTCCAAACAACTCAACTGTAGTTTCATCTGTCTACAGAATATTTTGTAGCGCTGTGAAACATCCAGGTGCACTTTTGCAAACTTCAGACGTGCAGCAATGTTTTTTTTGGACAGCAGTGGCTTCTTCCGTGGTGTCCTCCCATGAACACCATTCTTGTTTAGTGTTTTACGTATCGTAGACTCGTCAACAGAGATGTTGGCATGTTCCAGAGATTTCTGTAAGTCTTTAACTTACACTCTCCATTTATAGACAATTTGTCTTACCGTGGAGTGATGAACATCAAGGCTTTTAGAGATACTTTTGTTACCCTTTCCAGCTTCATGCAAATGTTATAAATCTCCTGTGAATATCAGGTTACAGTGGGTCTGCTTTACAGCGCCCTCTCTCTCCCACAGAGGGGGAGAGGAATAGAGTTGGACAGTTTTATGACGGTCGTAAATACTTTGCCTATGGGCTCTACAGGATGGAGGGGAAAGAAACCTTTTGTTACAAGGACTACAACATAAAAAGGTTGAATAATTATATTTTTAAAAATCCCAAACCGTTGGAATGGTCAGTGGGTCCTTTAAAGAACAATTGTCAGATCAGTTGTTGTTTTGGCAACTCATTAAGGACGGTATAACTACATAACTGTATCTCTGAATGTTTATATTTCCCAGTTATCAGGTTTGCTATAAGTGTTGTGGAATGTATAGGATTTAAATATGAAACTATTTGTGAGAAGACGAAATGTGATCTTGGCCTTCTAAATGAGAAAATGTTTTTTCATGTAAAGTTTGTCCAGTCAGTAACCACGTCCCCAGCTAGCTTCTGGCTAGCTTCTGGTTAGCTTCTGGCTAGCTTCTGGCTAGCTTCTGGCTAGCTTCTGGCTAGCACAGACATTATGCCAAACGTAATGGAACGTAATTCTCCCCCAAGTGTTTAAAATGACCCGCTGAAGAACTCTCTATAGACCAGTTATGTGCAGCGCCAGCTGAACACGTTACAAACGGTTAAGAAAACTACAAGAGACCAAGCAGGCCGGACGGTGTGGAACCGGATATCACGAATGGTCAGACTCTGAGACCAGATAAAACGTGGAGCGTGGCTGCATGTTGAAATGGTTAGAAAATGTTGAAACTCTGTCAAAGAAGACTACACAGAAACATCCAGTTTGCAGTTGTTTCAAGTACTTTGGTCTAGTAAACTCGACCGGGGTGGTACTTTGAAAGATCCATTCAAACGAACATTGGTATGACTGGAAGATTCGTTCTAACAGACACTCCGAGACCAACCTACTACAACTACAAAGGACATGGTGATCTCTGGTGGACAACCAGAGACTTACACAACCAGAGACTTTCTGTCAAATTACTCTCCGTAGATGGATCGAGTGTTTTCAACAGAGAGACAGCAAAGACACGTAAAAATGTACAGTGGGGCAAAAAAGTATTTAGTCAGCCACCAATTGTGCAAGTTCTCCCACTTAAAAAGATGAGAGAGGCCTGTAATTTTCATCATAGGTACACTTCAACTATGACAGACAAAATGAGAAAAAAAATCCAGAAAATCACATTGTAGGATTTTTAATTAATTTATTTACAAATTATGGTGGAAAATAAGTATTTGGTCAATAACAAAAGTTTATCTCAATACTTTGTTATATACCCTTTGTTGGCAATGACAGAGGTCAAACGTTTTCTGTAAGTCTTCACAAGGTTTTCACACTCTGTTGCTGGTATTTTGGCCCATTCCTCCATGCAGAGGATAAAATGCAAATGAATTACTTAAAAATCATACAATGTGATTTTCTGGATTTTTGTTTTTATATTCCGTCTCTCACAGTTGAAGTGTACCTATGATAAAAAATTACAGACCTCTACATGCTTTGTAAGTAGGAAAACCTGCAAAATCGGCAGTGTATCAAATACTTGTTCTCCCCACTGTACCTCGATCCCTGCGGAAGGTGAGGAGTCAGACCACATCCCTGCGGAAGGTGAGGAGTCAGACCACATCCCTGCGGAAGGTGAGGAGTCAGACCACATCACTGCGGAAGGTGAGGAGTCAGACCACATCCCTCCGGAAGGTGAGGAGTCAGACCACATCCCTGCGGAAGGTGAGGAGTCAGACCACATCCCTGCGGAAGGTGAGGAGTCAGACCACATCCCTGCGGAAGGTGAGGAGTCAGACCACATCGCTGCGGAAGGTGAGGAGTCAGACCACATCGCTGCGGAAGGTGAGGAGTCAGACCACATCGCTGCGGAAGGTGAGGAGTCAGACCACAGACCACATCCCTGCGGAAGGTGAGGAGTCAGACCACATCCCTGCGGAAGGTGAGGAGTCAGACCACAGACCACATCCCTCCGGAAGGTGAGGAGTCAGACCACATCCCTGCGGAAGGTGAGGAGTCAGACCACATCCCTGCGGAAGGTGAGGAGTCAGACCACATCCCTGCGGAAGGTGAGGAGTCAGACCACAGACCACATCCCTCCGGAAGGTGAGGAGTCAGACCACATCCCTGCGGAAGGTGAGGAGTCAGACCACATCCCTGCGGAAGGTGAGGAGTCAGACCACATCCCTGCGGAAGCTGAGGAGTCAGACCACATCCCTGCGGAAGGTGAGGAGTCAGACCACATCCCTGCGGAAGGTGAGGAGTCAGACCACATCCCTGCGGAAGGTGAGGAGTCAGACCACATCCCTGCGGAAGGTGAGGAGTCAGACCACATCCCTGCGGAAGGTGAGGGATCAGACCACATCCCTGCGGAAGGTGAGGAGTCAGACCACATCCCTGCGGAAGGTGAGGAGTCAGACCACATCCCTGCAGAAGGTGTAGTTTCCTAAAGTATGTTCCAGAAATAACATGTGTTTTTTCTCCACTGTGGTGTATATTATCAACCCAGTCTCAAGCATCAGATCATATTTTGGTAAAATCACTTTAATATTATTCATAAAGAAATAAGACATAGTTTTGTTATAAAAACACAAGTCACATGAATTAATAAATATAGACAATATAAGCATTTACACAAGTAATTCAGGATATAAAATAAATGAGAAAGAAAGAAATACATTATTTTAAAAAGTGAGTTTTTTTTTCTTCTCTTAGATAGCGTTATAGTCTATGCCGCTATATGCATAGTGCTTTGAAACGGATAGAAACCCACAGAGAAGCATGCAACAGGCTCATCTAGTCACATGACGTCTCCTGGTTCCCGTGGTAACCACCCTGTCAGGGCTACAGGGTCTGTACAATAGGTTCAAGAGTAAATTGGCACTGTAGTGCTATCTGTAGTGCTATCTGTAGTGCTATCTGTAGTGCTATCTGTAGTGCTATCGTAGTGCTATCTGTAGTGCTATCTGTAGTGCTATCTGTAGTGCTATCTGTAGTGCTATCTGTAGTGCTATCTGTAGTGCTATCTGTAGTGCTATCTGTAGTGCTATCTGTAGTGCTGCGGATAGCCTAGTAGCTGCTCGTAACAAACAAGTTATGAGGGACTGGACACAGATCGAGATGGAGGGTTGAGAAAACACTGCTGTGGAGCAGTTAGCAGTAAGACAGGCCTAGATATATAAACATATGGATATGCCTACACACACTGATGTTTCTCCTTGGTTTATAAAGCCATTGGCAGTGTCTCGCCTACTGTTGACTCACCAGCAGACCGGTACACTGCATGGCCTTCAGTGTCTAAACCTGACACAAAGCACAGGACTATAGCCTCAGCATCTCTGACTGATGCTTCTGGTAGTCAGGCTGCAGTTCTGAGTGGTCATGGGATGGCTGAGGGACAGATATGTAGTGGACTGATCGTTCCCCCCTCCAATCACCGCTACTAGAAGAACAACGCAGTCCAGTGATGTGCTGATTTGTAATGTAATATTGATTTGTAATGTAATATTGATTTGTAATGTAATATTGGTAGGATAAAGACAGATGGTTAGGCTCACTGCCTGAATACTGCATGTCTGTCAAGTCTTCTCCACAACATTTCCATTCATTATAATCCACATTATAATTCACATGTCCTGTTGCCGCTGCAGGATTAATTTATTTCTGTAGCGAACTGGTTCAAATGAAGATCCTACATCTGTAAATGTTGTTGACCACATTCTGCCAGGGTAGTAAACATAACCCATGTGGTTCAACTGGCCTTTAATGACTCGTTAGAAAGTGAACAACGGCAGATGCTTGGGAGGGAGGAATGGTTTTCTATGAATTCACTATGTCCATGTATTATCATCTGTTTACATGCTGCCCACACGTCCCTAGACTGGCAGTAGTAGTAGTGTGGTGGATGTCTCTGTGCTTGCTGCGCTGCCCACACGTCCTTAGACTGGCAGTAGTAGTAGTGTGGTGGATGTCTCTGTGCTTGCTGCGCTGCCCACACGTCCTTAGACTGGCAGTAGTAGTAGTGTGGTGGATGTCTCTGTGCTTGCTGCGCTGGTGCTGAGTTTGGAAGCAGCGTCACACCAGGGAGTGAAGGGAGATCTTACATGCATTGTTCATTCAGGGGTATAGGAAGATATGGTTTGGTAGGGTATGTTATGGTAGGGTATGTTATGGTAGGGTATAGGAAGATATGGTTTGGTAGGGTATGTTATGGTAGGGTATGTTATGGTAGGGTATAGGAAGATATGGTTTGGTAGGGTATGTTATGGTAGGGTATAGGAAGATATGTTATGGTAGGGTATGTTATGGTAGGGTATAGGAAGATATGTTATGGTAGGGTATGTTATGGTAGGGTATAGGAAGATATGTTATGGTAGGGTATGTTATGGTAGGGTATAGGAAGATATGTTATGGTAGGGTATGTTATGGTAGGGTATAGGAAGATATGGTTGGGTTGGGTATGTTATGCTAGGGTATGTTATGGTAGGTTACTGTTTGGTAGGGTATGTTATGGTAGGGTACTGTTTGGTAGGGTATATTATGGTAGAGTACTGGTTGGTAGGGTATAGGAAGATATGGTTTGGTAGGCTATGTTATGGTTGGGTATAGGAAGATATGGTTTGGTAGGGTATGTTATGGTAGGGTATAGGAGGATATGGTTTGGTAGGGTATGTTATGGTAGGGTACTGTTTGGTAGGGTATGTTATGGTAGGGTATAGGAAGATATGGTTTGGTAGGGTATGTTATGGTAGGGTATAGGAGGATATGGTTTGGTAGGGTATGTTATGGTAGGGTACTGTTTGGTAGGGTATGTTAAGGTAGGGTATAGGAGGATATGGTTTGGTAGGGTATGGTAGGGTAGGATAGGATAGGATATGGTATAGTATGGTATGTTATGGTAGGGTATAGGAAGATATGGTTTGGTAGGGTATGTTATGGTAGGGTACTGTTTGGTAGGGTATAGTATGGTAGGATATAGGAAGATATGGTTTGGTAGGGTATGTTATGGTAGGGTACTGTTTGGTAGGGTATGTTATGGTAGGGTATAGGAAGATATGGTTTGGTAGGGTATGTTATGTTATGGTAGGGTATGTTATGGTAGGGTACTGTTTGGTAGGGTAGGTTATGGTAGGGTATAGGAAGATATGGTTTGGTAGGATATGGTAGGGTAGGATATATGATATTGTAGGGTATGGTACTGTAGGATAGGGTATGGTATGGTAGGATATGGTATTGTAGGATAGGATATGGTATAGTATGGTATTGTAGGGTAGGATAGGATATGGTATAGTATGGTATTGTAGGATAGGATATGATATGGTATAGTATGGTATTGTAGGGTAGGATAGGATATGGTATAGTATGGTATTGAAGGATAGGGTAGGATAGGATATGGTATAGTATGGTATTGTAGGATGGGGTAGGATAGATATGGTATAGTATGGTATTGTAGGATAGGGTAGGATAGTATATGGTATAGTATGGTATTGTAGGATATGGTATAGTATGGTATTGTAGGATAGGGTAGGATAGGATATGGTATAGTATGGTATTGTAGGGTAGGATAGGATATGGTATAGTATGGTATTGTAGGATAGGATAGATATGGTATAGTATGGTATTGTAGGATAGGGTAGGATAGTATGGTATTGTAGGATAGGGTAGGATAGTATATGGTATAGTATGGTATTGTAGGATATGGTATAGTATGGTATTGTAGGATAGGATATGGTATAGTATGGTATTGTAGGGTAGGATAGGATATGGTATAGTATGGTATTGTAGGATAGGATAGATATGGTATAGTATGGTATTGTAGGATAGGATAGATATGGTATAGTATGGTATTGTAGGATAGGGTAGGATAGATATGGTATAGTATGGTATTGTAGGATAGGATAGATATGGTATAGTATGGTATTGTAGGATAGGGTAGGATAGTATGGTATTGTAGGATAGGGTCGGATAGATATGGTATAGTATGGTATTGTAGGATAGGATAGATATGGTATAGTATGGTATTGTAGGATAGGGTAGGATAGATATGGTATAGTATGGTATTGTAGGATAGGATATGGTATAGTATGGTATTGTAGGGTAGGATAGGATATGGTATAGTATGGTATTGTAGGATAGGATAGATATGGTATAGTATGGTATTGTAGGATAGGGTAGGATAGTATGGTATTGTAGGATAGGGTAGGATAGATATGGTATAGTATGGTATTGTAGGATAGGATAGGATATGGTATAGTATGGTAATGTAGGGTAGGATATGGTATAGTATGGTATTGTAGGATAGGGTAGGATAGATATGGTATAGTATGGTATTGTAGGATAGGATAGGATATGGTATAGTATGGTAATGTAGGGTAGGATATGGTATAGTATGGTATTGTAGGATAGGATATGGTATAGTATGGTAATGTAGGATAGGATAGGATATGGTATAGTATGGTATTGTAGGGTAGGATAGGATATGGTATAGTATGGTATTGTAGGATAGGATATGGTATAGTATGGTATTGTAGGGTAGGATAGGATATGGTATAGTATGGTAATGTAGGATAGGATAGGATATGGTATAGTATGGTATTGTAGGGTAGGATAGGTTATGGTATAGTATGGTATTGTAGGGTAGGATAGGATATGGTATAGTATGGTATTGTAGGGTAGGATAGGTTATGGTATAGTATGGTATTGTAGGGTAGGATAGGTTATGGTATAGTATGGTATTGTAGGGTATGGTATAGTATGGTATTGTAGGGTAGGATAGATATGGTATAGTATGGTATTGTAGGGTAGGATAGGATATGGTATAGTATGGTATTGTAGGATAGGGTAGGATATGGTATAGTATGGTTTTGTAGGGTAGGATAGATATGGTATAGTATGGTATTGTAGGATAGGATAGATATGGTATAGTATGGTATTGTAGGATAGGGTAGGATAGGATATGGTATAGTATGGTATTGTAGGGTAGGATAGGATATGGTATAGTATGGTATTGTAGGGTAGGATAGGATATGGTGTAGTATGGTATTGTAGGGTAGGATAGGATATGGTATTGTAGGGTAGGATAGATATGGTATAGTATGGTATTGTAGGATAGGGTAGGATAGGATATGGTATAGTATGGTATTGTAGGGTAGAATAGGATATGTGTAACGGATGTGAAATGGCTAGCTAGTTAGCGGGTGCGCGCTAGTAGCATTTCAATCAGTTACGTCACTTGCTCTGAGACTTAAGTAAGGTTTCCCCTTGCTCTGCAAGGGCCGCGGCCTTTGTGGAGCGATGGGTAACGACCGTGCTTCGTGGGCGACCGTTGTTGATGTGTGCAGAGGGTCCCAGGTTCGCGCCCGTGTCGGGGCGAGGGGACGACTTAAAGTTATACTGTTACATATGGTATAGTATGGTATTGTAGGATAGGGTAGGATATGGTAGGGTATGGTATTGTAGGATAGGATATGGTACAGTATGGTATTGTAGGATATGGTATAGTATGGTATTGTAGGGTAGGATAGATATGGTATGGTATTGTAGGATAGATATGGTATAGTATGGTATTGTAGGATAGGGTAGGATATGGTATAGTATGGTATTGTAGGGTAGGATAGATATGGTATAGTATGGTATTGTAGGGTAGGATAGGATATGGTATAGTATGGTATTGTAGGATAGGATAGGATATGGTATAGTATGGTATTGTAGGATAGGATAGATATGGTATAGTATGGTATTGTAGGATAGGGTAGGATATGGTATAGTATGGTATTGTAGGATAGGGTAGGATAGATATGGTATTGTAGGATAGGGTAGGATAGATATGGTATAGTATGGTATTGTAGGATAGGATATGGTATAGTATGGTATTGTAGGATAGGGTAGGGTATGGTCGGGAAGGGTAGGATATATGGTAGGATAAGGGAATTTGTAGGGTATGGTAGGATATGGTATTGTAGAGTATGGTAGGGTAGGGTATGGTATGGTAGGGTATGGTAGGGTATGGTAGAGTAGAGTATGGTAGGATATGGTATTGTCGGGTATGGTATGGTAGGATATATGGTATTGTCGGGTATGGTATGGTAGGATATATGGTATTGTCGGGTATGGTATGGTAGGATATATGGTATTGTCGGGTATGGTATGGTAGGGTATGGTAGGGTATGGTAGAGTAGAGTATGGTAGGATATGGTATTGTCGGGTATGGTATGGTAGGATATATGGTATTGTATGGTATGGTAGGATATATGGTATTGTAGGGTATGGTAGGATATGGTATTCTAGGGTATGGTAGGATATGGTATTGTAGGGTATGGTAGGATATGGTATTGTAGGGTATGGTATTGTAGGGTATGGTAGAATATATGGTATGGTATGGTAGGATATGGTAGAATATATGGTATGGTATGGTAGGATATGGTCAGGTATGGTATGATACAGCAATCCAACTGCAATGGATACCTAGCTATGATAAATTATTAACAGGGTGGAGCTGGAAAGATAAAAAAAAAAACGCATTGTAGACAGCGACCATACCGGTAACATTGCAGGCATTTTACTGATATCCATCATTACGATAAGTAGCCCATACTAGAGAAATGTGACGTTTGAAATGAAATAACTTTGCTAATATGGGTGATTGTTCATGGAACAATTGATGGCCACAACCATCAAACTAGCAGTAGTAGTTTAAAACCTGTTTTCAATAGGGGGTGCTGTTCAGTAGTAGTTTAAAACCTGTTCTCAATAGGGGGAGCTGTTCAGTAGTAGTTTAAAACCTGTTCTCAATAGGGGGTGCTGTTCAGTAGTAGTTTAAAACCTGTTCTCAATAGGGGGTGCTGTTCAGTAGTAGTTTAAAACCTGTTCTCAATAGGGGGTGCTGTTCAGTAGTAGTTTAAAACCTGTTCTCAATAGGGGGTGCTGTTCAGTAGTAGTTTAAAACCTGTTCTCAGTAGGGGGTGCTGTTCAGTAGTAGTTTAAAACCTGTTCTCAATAGGGGGTGCTGTTCAGTAGTAGTTTAAAACCTGTTCTCAATAGGGGGTGCTGTTCAGTAGTAGTTTAAAACCTGTTCTCAATAGGGGGTGCTGTTCAGTAGTAGTTTAAAACCTGTTCTCAATAGGGGGTGCTGTTCAGTAGTAGTTTAAAACCTGTTCTCAATAGGGGGTGCTGTTCAGTAGTAGTTTAAAACCTGTTCTCAATAGGGGGAGCTGTTCAGTAGTAGTTTAAAGAATAATAACAAAATGTGGTGCACATTAATGTTAGAAACTGTGGTGCACATTAATGTTAGAAACTGTGGTGCACATTAATGATAGAAACTTTGGTGCACATTAATGTTAGAAACTGTGGTGCACATTAATGTTAGAAACTTTGGTGCACATTAATGTTAGAAACTGTGGTGCACATTAATGTTAGAAACTGTGGTGCACATTAATGCTAGAAACTGTGGTGCACATTAATGATAGAAACTGTGGTGCACATTAATACTAGAAACTGTGGTGCACATTAATGCTAGAAACTGTGGTGCACATTAATGTTAGAAACTGTGGTGCACATTAATGTTAGAAACTGTGGTGCACATTAATGTTAGAAACTGTGGTGCACATTAATGTTAGAAACTGTGGTGCACATTAATGTTAGAAACTGTGGTGCACATTAATGCTAGAAACTGTGGTGCACATTCATGTTAGATACGGATCCTTCATTTTATCGTTATTGTAGCAATTCAGGCAATTTATGGCCATATGGATATTTTTCCTTATGATCCAGCTCTGTTACAGGGCTTCAATCATTGTTATGTTGACTTACTTAGTTTGGGTAGAGGAGCGTTGGTCTGAAATGGCACCCTTATTCCCTTGTCTTGACCAGAGCCTACCCAGTTCCCTATGTAGTGCACTAGTTCTGACCAGTTTGTACCTTATTCCCTATGTAGTGCACTAGTTCTGACCAGTTTGTACCCTATTCCCTATAGTGCACTAGTTCTGACCAGTTTGTACCCTATTCCCTATGTAGTGCACTAGTTCTGACCAGTTTGTACCCTATTCCCTATGTAGTGCACTAGTTCTGACCAGTTTGTACCCTATTCCCTATGTAGTGCACTAGTTCTGACGAGTTTGTACCCTATTCCCTCTGTAGTGCACTAGTTCTGACCAGTTTGTACCCTATTCCCTCTGTAGTGCACTAGTTCTGACCAGTAGTCGTGAATAAGGTGCCATTTCAGATGTACCCTTGGAGGAGTGTGGAGACTGAGAAATCTGTCAGTGGAGCCGCCCTCCCTCCCTCCCTCCCTCCCTCCCTCCCTCCCTCCCTCCCTCCCTGGGGCCAATGTGACACCTCTGCCTGCCAGCTGAGGTTTTTTGATTTACAACGCTACAGATGCTAGCATCAAGACCATGTCTGAGGCGTATGTTGACGTCCTGTCTGAGGCGTATGTTGACGTCCTGTGACTGTGTGAGAGAAGAGACCAACGTCTGTCTGTTCAGATGGTTTCCGATCCCATCCCAGCTGTGGTGTCCAATTATAACTACTGTGAAGGAGTAACATGACAGATAGCTAGGTTAGGAGCCTGCTAGGCTACTTTAGGAGCCCGCTATGCTAGGAGCCTGCTACGCTAGGTTAGGTTAGGAGCCCGCTAGGCTAGGAGTCCAAGGAGTTTTGGGGATGTTGTGGGTCACTCATCAGAGAGATCATATACAGTTTGTGGACCAGCTCAAATGTGACAACGGAGTGGAGAACATCGCATCTGCAAATGGAGGACAGGGAGGCAGCTGTAGAAGTCAGTCCTACTGTTCACCCTACTGTTCGACTCCAGACGACCAGCTGATGATGATAAGATGCTGTGGGTCACTCAGGGTGGGTTGGGTCTGTTGGAGACACAGACCAGAGGCAGGGAGCCGTGGTCAAACAGTTTGTACGGCAGCGTCCCCTTGGAGGTCCACACGTCCGTCTTGGGGTCGTAACACTCGAAGCAGTCCGAGTCCTCGATGGTGTCGTGCCCGTTCAGGAAGCGCCCGCCCGTCACGTACAGCTTGTTGTTGATGACCGTGGCGCTGTGGTGCATTCGCCTCTCCTTCAGGTTCTCACACTTTACAAACTTGTTGGCTTTGGTGTCGTAGGCGATCATCCGTCTAGTGTACCCTAAAAAAATGAAACATTTCCAATACACATGACTCTTATTAATTAAGGCCGCCGGCGTCCCGAATACCAGCCTATTCCCTATATAGTGCACTACTTTAGACCAGAGCCCTATGGAACCCTATTCCCTATATAGGGCACTACTTTAGACCAGAGCCCTATGGAACCCTATTCCCTATATAGTGCACTCCTTTAGACCAGAGCCCAGAGGGAACAGGGGACCATTGGGGACATAGCCTACCCACAGATTGTTCAGAATCACAACATCAAAGTAAATCGAGTTGAAAGGAGATGACTCCATTGAAGATGAAAAAAGAGAGACATGCTATCAACTCATGTGGACTGTAACAGCTGTGGATATTCTACATGATGCAAGCGGCAGTCTGTTCACCTCCAATGATGTAGATCTTATCTTCGATGACGGCAGCAGGTGCACAGACGTTCTTCACCGTCCGGGTTTCCAATCTGGACCACAGGTTCCTGGAGATGTGGTACACCTGAGAGACAGAGATACCAGAGAGAGTTTCAGTCAGTCAGTCAATGACAAGGGCCGCCAGAATACGTGTGGTGAGGCCACACCACTTTTGATTTAGTTTAATAAGGGGGAAAGTGCTGTTTTTAGACCAATTTGCCTCATGATTTGTCTCTTTGCGTATCTTGACCGATCAGATTCATGGACATCGCAGGTCTTGTGGGCCGGGCACAAAGCTCAAGGGTCAGTGCTATTGGGATGTCCCTATTCTAAACTCTAACATTAACCCATACCCTTAACCCTTACCTAACCTCTACCCTGACCCTTAACCCTTACCTAACCCCTACCCTGACCCTTAACACCTTACCTAACCCCTACCCTGACCCTTAACCCTGACCTAACCCCTACCCTGACCCTTAACCCTTACCTAACCCCTACCCTGACCCTTAACCCTTACCTAACCCCTACCCTGACCCTGACCTAACCCCTACCCTGACCCTTAACCCTTACATTAACCATTTTAGAATGGGATAGGTTCTTCCAAAGGAAACTGGACAGCACGGACAAAAGTTCAAGGTCACCTTCCTCCAGTATTGATTTAGCGTGATAACACATCACTCCTGACAGACACAACCAAAAACGTACATAAATGTAGCAGCCTATAGACCAGTAAGCGCCAACTGGTCGATCTTCAAGGCATTCTTAGTCGATCACCAAATATTTCTGTAGAAAAAACCAACGAACCATAAAGGCTTTCGATCCTTTTATTTAAATCGTGTTGAGCTGTTGCCATTAGGTGAACTTGTTTCAAAAGTCCCACGTACCGGGCAAGCAAAGTGTTCCCATGAAACAAACTCTGCCTGCCCGGCGGACCGTCAAATCTGTGACTAAATCGAGTGCACCTACTGTGCTGCCCATCAGATAGCTCACATCACCATGGCTACAGCTTCCATGACACTGGCCACAGCCAAGTCGAATAGGCTACTAACCTACGTCAGATTTAATAACTTTTAAAACCATGAACACAATACTGTCAACGAATACAGCAAAGAGCTGCTGTTTTTATGAGTGAGTTCATGTTTAAGTTTATATTCAGCACTGTCACTGCTTTTATTCAACGCTATTACAAAACGCGCTTCTCCGTACTTCCGCGCAGGCTGCAGCTGCAATGAATGAGTAGCAAAGTATCGATAGCCCTGCGTTTTATTATTATTAGCAGCTCGTCGTGTCGATTTTAATATTAATGAATATTTAACTTTCTCTGGTCACAGGAGCAACATGAATTTGTTTATGAGGCAGATGCGGTGCGACTCGAGTTTCACCATCAGGTGGAAGACGGTGTCCCCTCTCTCTGATCAGTCTCACCGGAGGAAAGGAAGGAGAGACCAGGGACCCTGAGAGGGAAAAAAAATCGTTTTGAATTGTCATCCCACTCAGAATTCCAAGTCGGAAACTCGGGCATCTTTCTGGAGCTCCAGCTTTTCGACCTGAAGATCACTGACATACCATCAGTCCAGTACAAAAAAAAGCAAATTATTTCAATTCATGCTCCACAAGTGCTAAAACAGCTGATCTATTTTGTTATCAAAGCTCGAGTTTTGAAATATAATATGGTGTGAATAACAATATTGGCAGGCCAATCATATAGCCAATATGCTGTGATAATGTATTAGACCGACTGCCCAAACCTCATTCCTACTAAACGGTTTGTGTGAGGTTAATGTAAAATAAAAAACATCTGAGCAGTAGATCTCGGTTTGCTTTTTGACTGCTAAAGTGATCTTGACAAAGGTTGGTGACCACTGCTATAGACCTAAAACATTAGCTGTATTGCATGGCAAATATAAACAATGTCTGTCAGCTTCCTAGGCAACAGCCTGGACTCAGAGGTAGATGTAACATAGTAAATGTACTAACAACAGCAGCTTCCTAGTCAACAGCCTGGACTCAGAGGTAGATGTAACATAGTAAATGTACTAACAACAGCAGCTTCATAGTCAACAGCCTGGACTGAGAGGTAGATGTAACATAGTAAATGTAAATCTCAGACACTCCAATTAGTATGATATGTTACGTTTCGTATGGTATGTTTTAATTTCTGGATGTCCATCATCCATTTCGAATGATATGTGACGAATTGCATTTTGTACAATATGTTACGAATTTGCAAATGGTATTATATGTAGCAAATCCAATTGGTTGTGGTCAACGTAAGCTAGGTGGCTAATGTTAGCTAGGGGTTAAGGTTAGCTAGGTGGCTAACGTTAGCTAGATGGCTAACGTAAGCTAGGGGTTAAGGTTAGCTAGGTGGCTAACGTAAGCTAAGGGTTAAGGTTAGTTAGGTGGCTAACGTTAGCTAGATGGCTAACGTAAGCTAGGGGTTAAGGGTAGCTAGGTGGCTAACGTAAGCTAGGGGTTAAGGTTAGCTAGGTGGCTAACGTAAGCTAGGGGTTAAGGTTAGCTAGGTGGCTAACGTAAGCTAGGGGTTAAGGTTAGCTAGGTGGCTAACGTTAGCTAGATGGCTAACGTAAGCTAGGGGTTAAGGTTAGCGGAAGGGTTAGCGAACATGCAAAGTAGCTAAAAAGTAGTAAGTAGTTGTTGATTAGCTAATGTACTCCGTGATGAGATTCGAACACGCAACCTTTGGGTTAGGGTTATATGCCCACCCATTCACCCCGACCATCCACCCTTATTTTGCCTTATTATGTAATGTTCTGTCTTGTGTAACCATACCAAACGTAACATATACTAATTTTAGTGTCCCGGTTGTACTTTACTATGTTACGTTGAGTTCATGAGACAAGCTTTCGTGTAGCCTGCTATGCGCCCTGCCCCTCTGGCCAGTGTAAACGAAGCGGTAACGTTGTGTATTTATAGCCCATTTGTTTGTGAGAAAAATGTGAACGGGATCAAATTTGGTAAATATTCAAACTTGGGCTGACGAGACTACCTATACTTTTACAATCCTAAATGATTGGAACTGGAATGAATGAATTAACACAATAGCTGACAGACTGTTAGTTAATGTGTAATTATGCCCACAGTTGCATAGGGCAGGACTACACGATGAAAAGCTGCATAAAACAAGCCCTGTGGGTTTTATGGTCCAATCATGTTGCTTTCTCTGTGTATTTAGGGTTTTCATCCTTAGCCCATATTAAATCTTTTTTACAAAACGGATAAGTCACGTCATACCGTATAGGGTCCAGAGTTTTACCTGGTTAGGTTACCAGATCAGGAAAAACTACGGGCCCCATAATTATTTTGTTCTTCGCCTCACCACTCTCTCCACCTCTGGTCAATGATATCAAAAATTAAGATCCTTAACAATCTGTCAGGCTGTTAGTGTAACAGTATAACTTTAGTCCGTCCCCTCGTCCCGACCCGGGCGCGAACCAGAGACCTTCTGCACACATCAACAACGGTCGCCCACGAAGCATCGTTACCCATCGCTCCACAAAAGCCGCGGCCCTTGCAGAGCAAGGGGAACCACTACTTCAAGGTTTCAGAGCAAGTGACGTAACCGACTGAAAGGCTGCTAGCGCGCACCGCCGCTAACTAGCTAGCCATTTCACATCCGTTACATTAGCATACACGCTAAAGGAATTGCCTCCTCCCTTCTTTGTTACAACTGTTTCTGTTCTGGATGGATTGGTTGGTTGATGGTTACCTGTATCTCCCTGACAGGGTTCTGCATGGCGTCCTCCCCTCCGAACACATAGACCCTCTGGTCGTTGGCGGCGACGGCGGGGTGCAGCACGGCGCTGGGGAGAGGAGCCATGGCCTCCCATTGGTTAAACATACTGTTGTACCTCTCCAGGGAGTTGGAGATCTGTTTGTCCACTCCGATCCCCCCCAGGACAAAGATGAAGTGGAGATGGGAGACACTCTGATGGGCGTAGCGCGGCTCCAACATGGGCTCGGCCGTCCTCCACTGGTTACAGAGACGGGTGGATTTCAATAAGGCAGCATTACATGGTATCAATAGCAGCTAAGGTCAAAATGTACCATTTTCATAAATTCACAATACAAAATAATTATCGATCAACACAATAAAATCTAATTTAAAAATACCTATTTTCTGGACAAACCGTCAGTGCTGTGGGTATGCTAGCCCCTTCATACCTGGTTGGTCTTGAGGGAGAGGGTGTAGACGGTGGCAGATACAGAGCTGTCTCCGGAGGCCATACTGAGGCTGAGCCCCCCCACCACATACAGGATGCTGTGGATACAGACGTAGGAGGCCTTGTAGAGTCGCAGGGGCAGCTTGGCCAGCCACTGCCAGCGCTGAGTCCTCTCGTCATAGAGCAGGGCTTCCCGGGATGTCTGCTCGTTATTCTTGCGCCCGCCGACCACAACGAGCGTCTCTCGGCAGGTGTAGCGGCGCGGTGTGGTCCAGAGGGGCTTCAGCTCACGACCGCACTTGGCACTGACCGAGAGCATGAGGCGACGGACGGACTCTATGATCTCAGTGCAGAGCGTGGAGGACTGCACTAGCGGGTCGTTGGCGATGAACTGGAACAGGTAGGTGGGGTGGATGTAGCGCAGACGCACCTTCCTGAAGAGGTCGGAGATGGCGCCGCGTCGGGAGAACGGGTCGTGGTGGATCCACGCCAGGAGGGTCTCAAACACCTGCGAAATGGGACTTTTAGTACTAATCTCCCGTGTTAAAAACAATCTTATTTTTATCTAATCTTATTTTTATCATGTCTCTTCTTTACTCATCTCTTCTCATCTCATATCACCTGCTCCTCCTCGGCACAGAGTCGATCATCCTCCAGGTAACACATGAGCTCCGGTAAGGAGAGCTCACAGAAGTCCTCGGAGGCAGCTACGTCTGAGAAGCTCCTCACGGCCATCTCCTTAGCCTTCTCCTTCAGACTGTCACAGTGGAGGATCTCTGACAACCTGATCATACTGAGACAGTTGTCTGGGCTCAGCTGCTCCTGAAATATATTATAATTTAACGAAGACCGTGTGTGTGCACATTATTATTATTTAGTATTTTATTTATTTATGCAGGAAAGTCCAATTGAGATAAACGTCTATTTTGCAAGGGAAGCCTGATTCACAAACACAATCAGGAGTTAGTGGCACAATCACATCAATCAATACTGCAGTTTCAAAATCAATCTGACAGTCCCAGAGTTGGCAAAAAAGCTGATTTCCATCTGTAGTCACCTGAAGGAAGGTGGAGCAGGCCTCAAACAGCCGCCCATAGTACAGCATAGAGGCTGCCTGCATTAGAGGCAGCACTATGTCCATGCTGATGGTGATGGCTCCTGTATACACATAGTCCACTATGCCACTGAGCACGTCAGGGGAGATGCCCTTCAGATCCACCCGACCCTGGCTGCTCTCCACAAAGTTACTGCAGAACATGGCCCTGAAGAATAGACATGACAAGTTACTGCAGAACATGGCCCTGAAGAATAGACATGACAAGTTACTGCAGAACATGGCCCTGAAGAATAGACATGACAAGTTACTGCAGAACATGGCCCTGAAGAATAGACATGACAAGTTACTGCAGAACATGGCCCTGAAGAATAGACATGACAAGTTACTGCAGAACATGGCCCTGAGGAATAGACATGACAAGTTACTGCAGAACATGGCCCTGAAGAATAGACATGACAAGTTACTGCAGAACATGGCCCTGAAGAATAGACATGACAAGTTACTGCAGAACATAGCCCTGAGGAATAGACATGACAAGTTACTGCAGAACATGGCCCTGAAGAATAGACATGACAAGTTACTGCAGAACATGGCCCTGAAGAATAGACATGACAAGTTACTGCAGAACATGGCCCTGAGGAATAGACATGACAAGTTACTGCAGAACATGGCCCTGAGGAATAGACATGACAAGTTACTGCAGAACATGGCCCTGAAGAATAGACATGACAAGTTACTGCAGAACATGGCCCTGAAGAATAGACATGACAAGTTACTGCAGAACATGGTCCTGAGGAATAGACATGACAAGTTACTGCAGAACATGGCCCTGAAGAATAGACATGACAAGTTACTGCAGAACATGGCCCTGAAGAATAGACATGACAAGTTACTGCAGAACATGGCCCTGAAGAATAGACATGACAAGTTACTGCAGAACATGGCCCTGAAGAATAGACATGACAAGATACTGCAGAACATGGCCCTGAAGAATAGACATGACAAGTTACTGCAGAACATGGCCCTGAAGAATAGACATGACAAGTTACTGCAGAACATGGCCCTGAGGAATAGACATGACAAGTTACTGCAGAACATGGCCCTGAGGAATAGACATGACAAGTTACTGCAGAACATGGCCCTGAAAAATAGACATGACAAGTTACTGCAGAACATGGCCCTGAAGAATAGACATGACAAGTTACTGCAGAACATGGCCCTAAAGAATAGACATGACAAGTTACTGCAGAACATGGCCCTGAGGAATAGACATGACAAGTTACTGCAGAACATGGCCCTGAAGAATAGACATGACAAGTTACTGCAGAACATGGCCCTGAGGAATAGACATGACAAGTTACTGCAGAACATGGCCCTGAAGAATAGACATGACAAGTTACTGCAGAACATGGCCCTGAAGAATAGACATGACAAGTTACTGCAGAACATGGCCCTGAGGAATAGACATGACAAGTTACTGCAGAACATGGCCCTGAGGAATAGACATGACAAGTTACTGCAGAACATGGCCCTGAGGAATAGACATGACAAGTTACTGCAGAACATGGCCCTGAGGAATAGACATGACAAGTTACTGCAGAACATGGCCCTGAAGAATAGACATGACAAGATACTGCAGAACATGGCCCTGAAGAATAGACATGACAAGTTACTGCAGAACATGGCCCTGAAGAATAGACATGACAAGTTACTGCAGAACATGGCCCTGAGGAATAGACATGACAAGTTACTGCAGAACATGGCCCTGAGGAATAGACATGACAAGTTACTGCAGAACATGGCCCTGAGGAATAGACATGACAAGTTTACTGCAGAACATGGCCCTGAAGAATAGACATGACAAGTTACTGCAGAACATGGCCCTGAGGAATAGACATGACAAGTTACTGCAGAACATGGCCCTGAAAAATAGACATGACAAGTTACTGCAGAACATGGCCCTGAAGAATAGACATGACAAGTTACTGCAGAACATGGCCCTAAAGAATAGACATGACAAGTTACTGCAGAACATGGCCCTGAGGAATAGACATGACAAGTTACTGCAGAACATGGCCCTGAAGAATAGACATGACAAGTTACTGCAGAACATGGCCCTGAGGAATAGACATGACAAGTTACTGCAGAACATGGCCCTGAAGAATAGACATGACAAGTTACTGCAGAACATGGCCCTGAAGAATAGACATGACAAGTTACTGCAGAACATGGCCCTGAGGAATAGACATGACAAGTTACTGCAGAACATGGCCCTGAGGAATAGACATGACAAGTTACTGCAGAACATGGCCCTGAAGAATAGACATGACAAGTTACTGCAGAACATGGCCCTGAAGAATAGACATGACAAGTTACTGCAGAACATGGCCCTGAGGAATAGACATGACAAGTTACTGCAGAACATGGCCCTGAAGAATAGACATGACAAGTTACTGCAGAACATGGCCCTGAAGAATAGACATGACAAGTTACTGCAGAACATGGCCCTGAGGAATAGACATGACAAGTTACTGCAGAACATGGCCCTGAAGAATAGACATGACAAGTTACTGCAGAACATGGCCCTGAAGAATAGACATGACAAGTTACTGCAGAACATGGCCCTAAAGAATAGACATGACAAGTTACTGCAGAACATGGCCCTGAAGAATAGACATGACAAGTTACTGCAGAACATGGCCCTGAGGAATAGACATGACAAGTTACTGCAGAACATGGCCCTAAAGAATAGACATGACAAGTTACTGCAGAACATGGCCCTGAAGAATAGACATGACAAGTTACTGCAGAACATGGCCCTCAAGAATAGACATGACAAGTTACTGCAGAACATGGTCCTGAGGAATAGACATGACAAGTTACTGCAGAACATGGCCCTGAAGAATAGACATGACAAGTTACTGCAGAACATGGCCCTAAAGAATAGACATGACAATAATAACAATAATAATGTATCATCTATACATACTTTTCTTTTTTTAAAGATTTTTTTCTTTTTATAAAAAAATACGAAACAAAGCATTCACACACTCTACAAAAGACACAGAGGAACACAAACATCAACAACACAAACATCAACAACACACAGAGGAACACAAACATCAACAACACACACATCAACAACACAAACATCAACAACACACAGGAGGAACACAAACATCAACATCACACAGAGGAACACAAACATCAACAACACACAGAGGAACACAAACATCAACAACACAAACATCAACAACACACAGAGGAACACAAACATCAACAACACAAACATCAACAACACAAACATCAACAACACACAGGAGGAACACAAACATCAACATCAACAACACACAGAAGAACACAAACATCATCAACACACAGAGGAACACAAACATCAACAACACAAACATCAACAACACACAGGAGGAACACAAACATCAACATCAACAACACACAGAGGAACACAAACATCAACAACACACAGAGGAACACAAACATCAACAACACAAACATCAACAACACACAGAGGAACACAAACATCAACAACACACAGAGGAACACAAACATCAACAACACAAACATCAACATCACACAGGAGGAACACAAACATCAACAACACAAACATCAACAACACACAGAGGAACACAAACATCAACAACACAAACATCAACAACACAAACATCAACAACACAAACATCAACAAAACAAACATCAACAACACAAACATCAACAACACAAACATCAACATCACACAGGAGGAACACAAACATCAACAACACAAACATCAACAACACAAACATCAACAACACAAACATCAACAACACAAACATCAACAACACAAACATCAACAACACACAGAGGAACACAAACATCAACAACACAAACATCAACAACACACAGAGGCACACAAACATCAACAACACAAACATCAAAAACACACAGAGGAACGCAAACATCAACAACACACAGAGGAACATAAACATCAACAACACAAACATCAACAACACAAACATCAACAACACACAGGAGGAACACAAACATCAACATCAACAACACACAGAGGAACACAAACATCAACAACACACAGAGGAACACAAACATCAACAACACACAGAGGAACACAAACATCAACAACACAAACATCAACATCACACAGGAGGAACACAAACATCAACAACACAAACATCAACAACACAAACATCAACAACACACAGAGGAACACAAACATCAACAACACAAACATCAACAACACAAACATCAACAACACAAACAACAACACAAACATCAACATCACAAACATCAACAACACACAGGAGGAACACAAACATCAACATCAACAACACACAGAGGAACACAAACATCAACAACACACAGAGGAACACAAACATCAACAACACAAACATCAACAACACACAGGAGGAACACAAACATCAACATCAACAACACACAGAGGAACACAAACATCAACAACACACAGGAGGAACACAAACATCAACATCAACAACACACAGAGGAACACAAACATCAACAACACACAGAGGAACACAAACATCAACAACACACAGAGGAACACAAACATCAACAACACAAACATCAACAACACACAGAGGAACACAAACATCAACAACACAAACATCAACAACACAAACATCAACAACACAAACATCAACAACACAAACATCAACGACACAAACATCAACAACACAAACATCAACATCACACAGGAGGAACACAAACATCAACAACACAAACATCAACAACACACAGAGGAACACAAACATCAACAACACAAACATCAACAACACAAACATCAACAACACAAACATCAACAACACAAACATCAACATCACACAGGAGGAACACAAACATCAACAACACAAACATCAACAACACAAACATCAACAGCACAAACATCAACACCACAAACATCAACAACACAAACATCAACAACACACAGAGGAACACAAACATCAACAACACAAACATCAACAACACACAGAGGCACACAAACATCAACAACACAAACATCAACAACACAAACATCAAAAACACACAGAGGAACGCAAACATCAACAACACACAGAGGAACATAAACATCAACAACACAAACATCAACAACACAAACATCAACAACACACAGAAAGAACACAAACATCAACATCAACAACACACAGAGGAACACAAACATCAACAACACACAGAGGAACACAAACATCAACAACACAAACATCAACAACACACAGAGGAACACAAACATCAACAACACAAACATCAACAACACACAGAGGAACACAAACATCAACAACACAAACATCAACATCACACAGGAGGAACACAAACCTCAACAACACAAACATCAACAACACAAACATCAACACACAGAGGAACACAAACATCAACAACACAAACATCAACAACACAAACATCAACAACACAAACATCAACAACACAAACATCAACATCACACAGAAGGAACACAAACATCAACAACACAAACATCAACAACACAAACATCAACAACACAAACATCAACAACACAAACATCAACAACACACAGAGGCACACAAACATCAACAACACAAACATCAACAACACAAACATCAACAACACAAACATCAACAACACACAGAGGAACACAAACATCAACAACACAAACATCAACAACACAAACATCAAAAACACACAGAGGAACGCAAACATCAACAACACACAGAGGAACATAAACATCAACAACACAAACATCAACAACACAACATCAACAACACAAGACAACACACAGAGGAACACAAACATCAACAACACAAACATCAACAACACAAGCAAATGTTGTAGTGTTCCATATTGTTGTAGTGTTCCATATTGTTATAGTGTTCCATATTGTTATAGTGTTCCATATTGTTATAGTGTTCCATATTGTTATAGTGTTCCATATTGTTATAGTGTTCCAGATTGTTATAGTGTTCCAGATTGTTATAGTGTTCCATATTGTTATAGTGTTCCATATTGTTATAGTGTTCCATATTGTTGTAGTGTTCCATATTGTTGTAGTGTTCCATATTGTTATAGTGTTCCATATTGTTGTAGTGTTCCATATTGTTGTAGTGTTCCATATTGTTGTAGTGTTCCATATTGTTGTAGTGTTCCATATTGTTGTAGTGTTCCATATTGTTGTAGTGTTCCATATTGTTGTAGTGTTCCATATTGTTGTAGTGTTACATATTTTTATAGTGTTACATATTTTTATAGTGTTCCATATTGTTGTAGTGTTCCATATTGTTGTAGTGTTCCATATTGTTGTAGTGTTAGTGTTCCATATTGTTATAGTGTTCCATATTGTTATAGTGTTCCATATTGTTATAGTGTTCCATTAGTGTTGTAGTGTTCCATAATGTATAGTGTTCCATATTGTTGTAGTGTTCCATATTGTTGTAGTGTTCCATATTGTTATAGTGTTCCATACTAGCAGTATATTGTTTAGTGTTCCATATTGTTATAGTGTTCCATATTGTTGTGTTCCATATTGTTATAGTGTTCCAGATTGTTATAGTGTTCCAGATTGTTATAGTGTTCCATATTGTTATAGTGTTCCATATTGTTATAGTGTTCCATATTGTTGTAGTGTTCCATATTGTTATAGTGTTCCATATTGTTGTAGTGTTCCATATTGTTATAGTGTTCCATATTGTTGTAGTGTTCCATATTGTTGTAGTGTTCCATATTGTTGTAGTGTTCCATATTGTTATAGTGTTCCATATTGTTGTAGTGTTCCATATTGTTATAGTGTTCCATATTGTTATAGTGTTCCATATTGTTGTAGTGTTCCATATTGTTGTAGTGTTCCATATTGTTGTAGTGTTCCATATTGTTGTAGTGTTCCATAATGTTGTAGTGTTACATATTGTTGTAGTGTTCCATATTGTTGTAGTGTTCCATATTGTTGTAGTGTTCCATATTGTTGTAGTGTTCCATATTGTTGTAGTGTTCCATATTGTTATAGTGTTCCATATTGTTGTAGTGTTCCATATTGTTGTAGTGTTCCATATTGTTGTAGTGTTCCATATTGTTGTAGTGTTCCATATTGTTGTAGTGTTCCATATTGTTGTAGTGTTCCATATTGTTGTAGTGTTCCATATTGTTGTAGTGTTCCATATTGTTGTAGTGTTCCATATTGTTATAGTGTTCCATATTGTTGTAGTGTTCCATATTGTTATAGTGTTCCATATTGTTGTAGTGTTCCATATTGTTATAGTGTTCCATATTGTTGTAGTGTTCCATATTGTTATAGTGTTCCAGATTATGTAGTGTTCTAAACTATGAAGTTGTTCATGTTCTTAGCTGTATCCTTTGAAAACAGACACATAAAAGATTCTGGGGATGAGCATGCACATCTTCAATATGTACCCATTGTTCCTCTTTAGTACATTTAACTATTTGTCTCAAGTTAATAGGGCTAGGCGTCCCGCTAGCGGGACAACTTCCGGTGAAACTGGAGGGCGTGCTATTCAAATAAATAATCATAAAAATTACGGATATTAAACATTTAGGTACATATGTGTCTTATATCAGTTGAAAGTTTAAATTCTTGTTAATCTAACTGCACTAACAGCGAATAGCGAAAACATATCATGCGATTGTTTGAGGCCGGCGCCCCACATCAAAATATTTTTCCACCGGCACAGGTTTCATAAATTCACAAATAGCGATTAAATATTCACTTAGTTTTTGAAAACCTTCCTCTGATTTGTCATCCAAAGGGTTCCAGCTATAACATGTAGTGTTGTTTTGTTAGATAAAATCCTTCTTTATATCCCAAAAGGTCTGTTTAGTTGGCGCCATCGATTTGAGTATTCCACTCGTTCAACTTGCAGAGAAAGGAATCCGAAAATCTACCCCTAAACTTTGTTTCAACAAGTCAAAATACATTTCTATTTACTCCTCAGATTCCCTAAAATGTAATCAAATGATAATATTTTTAACAGAAAGAAGTATGTTCAATAGGATACCGATTTTAGCAGGTGCGTCCTGTCTTCATGCGCAAACGAATTTCCAAGACTGTGTCCCTGTACTAAAACTGATATTTCTCATTCGTTTTTGAAGTTACAAGCCTGAAACATTGAACATAGACTGCTGACACCCTGTGGAAGCCATAGGAATTGCATCCATGCTGATTTTCAATATGACCTTATACTTGCCATTCTAAGAGGATGGTCTCTCAAAAAAAATTCTGGGTGATTATTCTCCTACCATATCTATTGTGTTATATTCTCCTACATTATTTTAATATTTCTACAAACTTCAACGTGCTTTCTATCCAATGCTACCAATTATATGCATATCCTGGCTTTAGGGCCTGAGCAACAGGCAGTTTACTTTGGGCACGTCATTCAGGCGGAAATTGAGGGGGGAAAAGTGGCCTAGCGCTAAGTTAATTAAAGCCTTGGGTGGCAAGTTGATACAATTCCAAGTCTGGGAGGTTAAAACCACCCTCAGACTAAGGAAGATGTTCAACTCTTCATTATATTCTGAGTTCTATTTGCCCATATAAAGTCTATTATGGCAGAGTCGACTTTAACTGGGGGCAGTATTGAGTAGCTTGGATGAATAAGTAAACTGCCTGCTACTCAGTCCCAGAAGCTAGAATATGCATATTATTAGTAGATGTAGATAGAAAACACTCTGAAGTTTCGAAAACTGTTTGAATGATGTCTGTGAGTATAACAGAACTCATATGGCAGGCAAAAACCTGAGAAAAAATCCAACCAGGAAGTGGGAAATCTGAGGTTTGTAGGTTTAAGTCTTTGTCTATCCAATATACAGTGTCTATAGGGTCAAATTGCACTTCCTAAGGCTTCCGCTAGACGTCAACAGTCTTTAGAACCTTGTTTGATGCTTCTACTGTGAGAAATGAGGGAAGGAGAGTTCTTTGAGTCAGGTGTCTGGCATGAGCTGGCCACGCGCGCTCCCGTGAGAGCGACCTGCGTTCCATCGCATTTCTGAAGACGAAGGAATTCTCTGGTTGGAACATTATTGAAGATTTGTTAAAAACATCCTAAAGATTGATTCTATACATCGTTTGACATGTTTCTACAAACTGTAATGGAATTTTTTGACTTTTCGTCTGACCTGTGTGTCATCATTTTGGATTTTGGAACTAAACGCACAAACAAAAAGGAGGTATTTGGACATAAATTATGAACGTTATCGAACAAAACAAACATTTATTGTGGAACTGGGATTCCTGGGAGTGCATTCTGATGAAGATCATCAAAAATAAGGGAATATTTATAATACTATTTCTGACTAATGCTAACCATGTGTATGTGACCAGTAACATCTGCTAACCATGTGTATGTGACCATTAACATCTGCTAACCATGTGACCATTAACATCTGCTAACCATGTGTATGTGACCAATAACATCTGCTAACCATGTGTATGTGACCAATAACATCTGCTAACCATGTGTATGTGACCAGTAACATCTGCTAACCATGTGTATGTGACCAGTAACATCTGCTAACCACGTGTATGTGACCATTAACATCTGCTAACCATGTGTATGTGACCATTAACATCTGCTAACCATGTGACCAATAACATCTGCTAACCATGTGTATGTGACCAATAACATCTGCTAACCATGTGTATGGGACCAATAACATCTGCTAACCATGTGACCATTAACATCTGCTAACCATGTGACCATTAACATCTGCTAACCATGTGTATGTGACCGTTAACATCTGCTAACCATGTGTATGTGACCATTAACATCTGCTAACCATGTGTATGGGACCAATAACATCTGCTAACCATGTGACCAATAACATCTGCTAACCATGTGACCAATAACATCTGCTAACCATGTGACCAATAACATCTGCTAACCATGTGACCAATAACATCTGCTAACCATGTGTATGTGACCAATAACATCTGCTAACCATGTGTATGTGACCAATAACATCTGCTAACCATGTGTATGTGACCAATAACATCTGCTAACCATGTGACCAATAACATCTGCTAACCATGTGCATGTGACCAATAACATCTGCTAACCATGTGTATGTGACCAATAACATCTGCTAACCATGTGTATGTGACCAATAACATCTGCTAACCATGTGTATGTGACCAATAACATCTGCTAACCATGTGTATGTGACCAATAACATCTGCTAACCATGTGACCAATAACATCTGCTAACCATGTGTATGTGACCAATAACATCTGCTAACCATGTGACCAATAACATCTGCTAACCATGTGTATGTGACCAATAACATCTGCTAACCATGTGACCAATAACATCTGCTAACCATGTGACCAATAACATCTGCTAACCATGTGACCAATAACATCTGCTAACCATGTGACCAATAACATCTGCTAACCATGTGACCAATAACATCTGCTAACCATGTGACCAATAACATCTGCTAACCATGTGACCAATAACATCTGCTAACCATGTGACCAATAACATCTGCTAACCATGTGTATGTGACCAATAACATCTGCTAACCATGTGACCAATAACATCTGCTAACCATGTGTATGGGACCATTAACATCTGCTAACCATGTGTATGTGACCAATAACATCTGCTAACCATGTGACCAATAACATCTGCTAACCATGTGACCAATAACATCTGCTAACCATGTGACCAATAACATCTGCTAACCATGTGACCAATAACATCTGCTAACCATGTGACCAATAACATCTGCTAACCATGTGACCAATAACATCTGCTAACCATGTGACCAATAACATCTGCTAACCACGTGACCAATAACATCTGCTAACCACGTGACCAATAACATCTGCTAACCATGTGACCAATAACATCTGCTAACCATGTGTATGTGACCAATAACATCTGCTAACCATGTGACCAATAACATCTGCTAACCATGTGACCAATAACATCTGCTAACCATGTGACCAATAACATCTGCTAACCATGTGACCATTAACATCTGCTAACCATGTGACCATTAACATCTGCTAACCATGTGACCAATAACATCTGCTAAATATGTGTATGTGACCAATAACATCTGCTAACCATGTGACCAATAACATCTGCTAACCATGTGACCAATAACATCTGCTAACCATGTGACCAATAACATCTGCTAACCATGTGTATGTGACCATTAACATCTGCTAACCATGTGTATGTGACCATTAACATCTGCTAACCATGTGTATGTGACCATTAACATCTGCTAACCATGTGTATGTGCCCATTAACATCTGCTAACCATGTGTATGTGACCAATAACATCTGCTAACCATGTGTATGTGACCAATAACATCTGGTAACCATGTGTATGTGACCAATAACATCTGCTAACCATGTGACCAATAACATCTGATAACCATGTGACCAATAACATCTGCTAACCATGTGTATGTGACCATTAACATCTGCTAACCATGTGTATGTGACCATTAACATCTGCTAACCATGTGTATGTGACCATTAACATCTGCTAACCATGTGTATGTGACCAATAACATCTGCTAACCATGTGTATGTGACCAGTAACATCTGCTAACCATGTGTATGTGACCAATAACATCTGCTAACCATGTGTATGTGACCAGTAACATCTGCTAACCATGTGTATGTGACCAATAACATCTGCTAACCATGTGTATGTGACCAATACAATTAGATTTAATTTGATTTGAGCAGAAGGTGGCAGCAGAGCCTCTCCAACCCAACTCCTCTTTAAATATTCAACGTCAAAAACATTTTAATGTAACAAAAACCCCACATTTAGTTGACAGTCTCTTTAGGTTGCTGGAGCCTATGCACAAACCATGTAGCTAGTTAGACTTCTTTAATTTAATTTATTTTATTTTATTTGGATCAAAGTTAACCTCGTCTGTTCCGTCTATCACTGAAGAACCTAATCAAACATTTTAACAGATGAGGGCAGCGGACCATCCCATTGAATGGTAGGATCATAGTATACATACGTAGTTATTGTATACATCACATATATAGAGCATGTGGATTGAGCAGACGTTTTAGCAGAGAACAAGGTATTTATTTCTTCACTGTTTTAGGGCTTTTAAGCTCCAACTCGTCTCCTAATGTACCAAAAGCCTGTGGATTATGTATATACATACACATGACAATACATTGGAGAAAGACTGCCACTTACAGTGCTTTAGAGAAAGTATTACACACCCCTTGACAATTTCCACATTTTGTTGTGCTACAGCCTGGATTTAAAATGGATTCAATTGTCACTGGCCAACACACAATACACCAACAGGCCTACACACAATACACCAACAGGCCTACACACAATACACCAACAGGCCTACACACAATACACCAACAGGCCTACACACAATACACCAACAGGCCTACACACAATACACCAACAGGCCTACACACAATACCCCAACGGGCCTACACACAATACACCAACAGGCCTACACACAATACACCAACAGGCCTACACACAATACACCAACAGGCCTACACACAACACCCCAACAGGCCTACACACAATACCCCAACAGGCCTACACACAATACACCAACAGGCCTACACACAATACCCCAACGGGCCTACACACAATACACCAACAGGCCTACACACAATACACCAACAGGCCTACACACAATACACCAACAGGCCTACACACAACACCCCAACAGGCCTACACACAATACCCCAACAGGCCTACACACAACACCCCATAATGTTAAAGTGGAATTATGTTTTTAGAAATGTTTACAAATGAATTAAAAATGAAAAGCTGAAATGTCTTGAGACAATAAGTATTCAACCCCTTTGTTATGGCAAGGAGCCTAAATAATTTCAGGAGTAAAAATGTTCCTTAACAAGTCACATAATAAGTGTCATGGACTCACTCTGTGTGCAATAATAGTGTTTAACTTGATTTCTGAATGACTACCTCATCTCTGTACCCCATACATACAATTATCTGGAAGGTCACTCAGTCGAACAGTGAATTACAAGGGTACCTACTGGTATACAGGTTAAAACACATACAATTATCTGGAAGGTCACTCAGTCGAACAGTGAATTACAAGGGTACCTACTGGTATACAGGTTAAAACACATACAATTATCTGTAAGGTCCCTCAGTCGAACAGTGAATTACAAGGGTACCTACTGGTATACAGGTTAAAACACATACAATTATCTGTAAGGTCTCTCAGTCGAACAGTGAATTACAAGGGTACCTACTGGTATACAGGTTAAAACACATACAATTATCTGTAAGGTCTCTCAGTCGAGCAGTGAATTACAAGGGTCAGGGTTAGGGTTAGGATTAGGGTTACCTACTGGTATACAGGTTAAAACACATACAATTATCTGGTTGGTTCCTCAATAGAGAATTACATTTCGACCACAAAGACCAGGGAGGTTTTCCAAATGCCTCACAGAGAAGCGCTCCTATCGGTAGATGGATTAAATAAAAATAAAAAAGCAGACATTGAATATCCCTTTGAGCATGGTGAAGATTTTAATTACACTTTGGAAGGTATATCAATACACCCAGTCACGACAAAGATTGTCACGACTTCTACCGAAGTCGTTGCCTCTCCTTGTCCGGGCGGTGTTCGGCGGTCGACTTCACCGGTCTTCTAGCCATCATCGATCCATTTTTCATTTTCCATTGGTTTTGTCTTGTCTTTCCACACACCTGTTGTCAATCCCATTCATTACCTGTTGTGTATTTAACCCTCTGTTTCCCTTCATGTGTTTGTCAGAGATTGTTGTATGTCAAGTGTTGTTTTATTAGTGTATATGTGTGCGACGGGTCCTCGTACCCATTTTATTTTGATATATATATATTACTCGTGTTTGGAGCATTTCATGGACGTTTATTAAAAGTCTCCATATACACTTCGTTTACTCTCCTGCGTCTGACTTCCCTGCCACCTATACACACGACGTTGACAGAATCTCTGACCTTAAAAAATGAAGTCAGCAGGAGGAGGCACTTCGCTAATGGAGGTTGAGGAACGCGTCCTGAAACAAGCGGAGGAGATTGACAGTCTGTGCGCTGCCATGGATCGCATTGTCCAGAGTATGGACCGCTGGGAGAGACAGGGAGCTTTTCCAGTACCTCCACCACCACCTGGAATTCCTTTGAACGTTTTTTCTCCTCCGGAACAGAACAGGATCCAGTTATCCCTACCCACGGGATACAATGGAGATACTGCCAGCTGCCAGGGTTTTCTCCTAAAACTGAACTTGTATCTGGCCACGGTCTCTCCAGTACCATCAGACCGTGAGAAAAGCTCCGCCCTCATCTCATGCCTTACCGGGAAAGCCCTGGAGTGGGCCAACGCTGTGTGTGGAGAGGATAAGGCGTTGGACCATTTTGAGGAGCTCATCTGCCATTTCCGGAAGGTATTCGACCAACCATCCGAAGGCAGAGCAGCAGGTGAGCTCCTCTATCATCTGAGGCAGGGGAAGAGGAGTGCTCAGGAGTTCGCGTTGGAATTTAGGACTTTGGCTGCCGGCGCTGGATGGAGCGACAGGGCCCTGATCGACCACTACCGTTGTAGTCTACGCGAGGACGTCCGTCGGGAGCTGGCCTGTAGAGACACCACCCTCAACTTCGACCAGCTGGTGGATATGTCCATCAGGCTGGACAACATGCTGGCTACTCGGGGACGTCTAGATCGGGGTCTGGTTGTTCCATCCTCCCGCACTCTCTCTCCCGAACCTATGGAATTGGGAGGGATGGTGCGCAGGGAGACCGGAGGGGGTACCCGCTCGAGCACCATCTATGATCGCAGAGATCACACTGCTGATCGGTGCCGGGTTGGTTCCTCTGGGAATAGAGAAGGCAGGCAGGGCACTCTGGCATCACCCCAGGTGAGTAGGCACCATACTCATCCAGAGCCCTCTGCTGCACTTATGTTTGTCTCTGTCACCTTTCCGGATTTTTCCCTGCATTCCCAGTATAAGGCGCTAGTAGATTCAGGCGCGGCTGGGAATTTCATTAATAAAAATTTTGCTCATAGTTTAGGGATTCCTGTTGTTTCTGTGGATATGCCTTTCCCTATTCATGCCTTAGATAGTCGACCAATAGGGTCAGGGTTTATCAGGGAGGTCACCGCACCTTTGTCTATGATAACGCAGGAGGGTCACAAGGAGAAGATTAGTCTTTTCCTTATTGATTCCCCTGCGTATTCTGTGGTGTTAGGCCTACCCTGGTTAACTACTCATAACCCCACTGTTTCTTGGCCACAGAGGGCTCTCACGGGGTGGTCGCGAGAGTGCTCAGGTAGGTGTGTAGGGGTTTCCGTTGGTGCTACTACGGTGGAAAGTCCAGACCAGGTTTCCACCGTGCGCATTCCCCCAGAATATGCCGATTTGGCACTCGCCTTCTGTAAAAAGAAGGCGACTCAATTACCACCCCATCGACAGGGGGATTGTGCGATAGATCTCCTGGTAGACGTTGCATATCCCAGGAGTCACGTGTATCCTCTGTCGCAAGCGGAGACAGTGGCTATGGATAATTATATCTCTGAATCCCTGCGTCAGGGGTTCATTCAGCCATCCATTTCACCCGCCTCTTCGAGTTTCTTTTTTGTGAAGAAGAAGGATGGCGGTTTACGCCCGTGCATTGATTATCGAGACCTTAATAAAATCACGGTAAAATATAGTTACCCGCTACCTTTGATCAATACAGTAATGGAGTCAATGCGCGGGGCCCGCTTCTTCACAAAATTGGATCTCAGGAGTGCGTACAATCTGGTGCGTATTAGGAGGGGTGATGAGTGGAAGACGGCATTTAGCACCACCTCAGGTCATTATGAGTACCTGGTCATGCCATATGGGTTGATGAATGCTCCATCAGTCTTCCAATCGTTTGTAGATGAGATCTTCAGGGACCTGAACGGGCAGGGTGTAGTGGTGTATATCGATGATATTTTGATATACTCTGCTACACGCGCTGAGCATGTGTCCTTGGTGCGCAGGGTGCTTGGTCGCCTGTTGGAGCATGATTTATATGTCAAGGCTGAGAAATGCTTGTTCTTCTAACAATCCATCTCCTTCCTAGGGCATCAGATTTCCACTTCAGGAGTGGAGATGGAGAGCGACCGCATTACAGCCGTGCGTAATTGGCCGACTCCAACCACGGTAAAGGAGGTGCAGCGTTTTTTAGGGTTTGCCAATTACTACCGGAGATTTATCCGGGGTTTTGGTCAGGTTGCAGCTCCCATTACCTCACTGCTAAAGGGGGGACCGGTGCGCTTGCAGTGGTCGGCCGAGACGAATAGGGCTTTTGGTAAACTGAAGGCTCTGTTTACCTCGGCGCCTGTGTTGGCTCATCCGGATCCCTCTTTGCCATTCATAGTAGAGGTGGACGCATCCGAAGCTGGGATAGGAGCAGTGCTCTCTCAGCGTTCGGGTGTGCCACCAAAGCTTCGCCCCTGTGCTTTCTTTTCGAAGAAGCTCAGCCCGGCGGAGCGTAACTATGATGTGGGGGACCGAGAGCTGTTAGCTGTCGTAAAAGCCTTGAAGGTGTGGAGGCATTGGCTTGAGGGGGCTAATCACCCTTTTCTCATCTGGACTGACCACCGCAATCTGGAGTACATCCGGCAGGCGAAGAGACTAAATCCTCGCCAGGCAAGGTGGGCCATGTTTTTCACTCGTTTTGTGTTTACGCTTACTTACAGACCAGGCTCCCAGAACGTCAAGGCAGACGCATTGTCTCGGCTGTATGACACAGAGGAGCGACCCATGGATCCCACTCCCATAGTCCCAGAGTCGTGTTTGGTGGCGCCAGTAGTGTGGGAGCTGGACGCGGACATTGAGCGGGCGTCACGTGCAGAGCCCTCTCCTCCTGAGTGTCCAGCTGGTCGTCTGTACGTTCCGTCTGCTGTCCGCGACCGATTGATCTATTGGGCTCACACATCACCCTCCTCTGGTCATCCTGGGATAGGTCGGACGATGCGCTGTCTTGATGGGAGGTACTGGTGGCCCACTTTAGCTAAGGACGTGAGGATTTATGTTTCCTCCTGTTCGGTGTGCGCCCAGTGCAAGGCTCCTAGACACCTGCCTAGAGGTAAGCTTTTACCTTTACCCGTTCCTCAACGGCCGTGGTCGCACCTGTCAGTGGATTTTGTGACTGATCTTCCACCTTCACAGGGTTACACCACGATCCTGGTCGTTGTGGATCGGTTCTCTAAGTCCTGTCGTCTTCTCCCTTTGCCCGGTCTCCCTACGGCCTTACAAACTGCGGAGGCTCTGTTTACACATGTTTTCCGGCATGATGGGGTGCCTGAGGATATAGTGTCTGATCGGGGTCCCCAGTTTACGTCAAGGGTCTGGAAGGCGTTCATGGAACGTCTGGGGATCTCGGTTAGTCTTACCTCAGGTTTTCACCCCGAGAGTAATGGGCAGGTGGAGAGAGTTAACCAGGATGTGGGCAGGTTTCTGCGGTCCTATTGCCAGGACCGGCCAGGGGAGTGGGCGAAGTTCGTGCCCTGGGCAGAGATAGCCCAGAACTCGCTACGTCACTCCTCCACTAACCTTACCCCTTTTCAATGTGTATTAGGGTATCAGCCGGTTCTGGCTCCTTGGCATCAGAGTCAGACCGAAGCTCCTGCGGTGGACAATTGGTTTCGGCACGCTGAGGAAACTTGGGAGGCAGCTCACGTCCACCTTCAGCGTGCCATAAGGCGCCAGAAAATTGGCGCAGACCGTCGCCGCAGTGAGGCCCCGGTGTTCGTACCAGGGGACAGGGTCTGGCTCTCGACCCGAAACCTGCCCCTCCGCCTGCTCTGTCGGAAGCTGTGTCCGCGGTTTGTGGGGCCGTTTAAAGTCCTGAGGAGAGTGAACGAGGTATGTTATAGATTACAACTGCCCACTAATTACCGTATTAACCCCTCGTTCCATGTGTCTCTCCTCAGGCCGGTGGTGGCTGGCCCGCTCCAGGAGGCTGAAGTGCGTGAAGTTCCTCCGCCTCCTCTAGACATCGAGGGGGTCCCGGCGTACGCTATTCGATCCATTTTGGATTCGAGACGTCGGGCGAGGGGCCTTCAGTACCTCGTGGACTGGGAGGGGTACGGGCCGGAGGAGAGATGCTGGGTTCCGGTGGAGGACGTTTTAGATCCTTCCATGTTAAAAGAATTCCACCGCCTCCATCCGGATCGCCCTGCACCTCGCCCTCTGGGTCGTCCCCGATGCCGGTGTCGACGCGCTGCTGGAGCCGCGCGTCAGGGGGGGGGTAATGTCACGACTTCTGCCGAAGTCGTTGCCTCTCCTTGTCCGGGCGGTGTTCGGCGGTCGACTTCACCGGTCTTCTAGCCATCATCGATCCATTTTTAATTTTCCATTGGTTTTGTCTTGTCTTTCCACACACCTGTTGTCAATCCCATTCATTACCTGTTGTGTATTTAACCCTCTGTTTCCCTTCATGTGTTTGTCAGAGATTGTTGTATGTCAAGTGTTGTTTTATTAGTGTATAGGTGTGCGACGGGTCCTCGTACCCATTTTATTTTGATATATATATATTACTCGTGTTTGGAGCATTTCATGGACGTTTATTAAAAGTCTCCATATACACTTCGTTTACTCTCCTGCGTCTGACTTCCCTGCCACCTATACACACGACGTTGACAAAGATACAGGCTCAGTAGTTGGAGAGGAAGGAAATTGCTCAGAGATTTCACCATGAGGCCAATGGTGACTTGAATACAGTTACAGAGTTTAATGGCTGTGATGGGAGAAAACTGAGGATGGATCAACAACATTGTAGTTACTCCACAATACTAACCTAAATGACAGAGTGAATAGAAGGAAGCCTGTACAGTATAAAAATATTCCAAAACATTAATCCTGTTTGCAAATAAGACACTAAAGTAAATCTGCAAAAAATGTAGCTAAGAAATTAACTTTTTGTCCTGAATACAAAGCGTTATGTTTGGGGCAAATCCAACACATCACTGATTACCACTCTTCATATTTTCAAGTATGATGGTGGCTGCAACATGTTATGGGTATGCTTGCAATCGTTTAGGACTAGGGAGTTGTTTAGGATAAAAAATACACGGAATGGAGCTAAGCACAGACAAAATTTGGAGGAAAACCTGGTTCAGTCTGCTTTCCAACAGACACTGGGAGACAAATTCACCTTTCAGCAGGACAATAACCTAAAACACAGGCAACATCCTAGAGGAAAACCTGGTTCAGTCTGCTTTCCAACAGACACCGGGAGACAAATGTACCTTTCAGCAGGACAATAACCTAAACAACAGGCAACATCCTAGAGGAAAACCTGGTTCAGTCTGCTTTCCAACAGACACCGGGAGACAAATGTACCTTTCAGCAGGACAATAACCTAAACCACAGGCAACATCCTAGAGAAAACCCTGGTTCAGTTTGCTTTCCAACAGACACCGGGAGACAAATGTACCTTTCAGCAGGACAATAACCTAAACCACAGGCAACATCCTAGAGAAAACCCTGGTTCAGTTTGCTTTCCAACAGACACCGGGAGACAAATGTACCTTTCAGCAGGTCAATAACCTAAACCACAAAGCCAAATAACATTGGAGTTGCTTACCAAGATGACAGTGAACATTCCTGAATGGCCAAATTACAGTTGAGTTGAATCAGCTTGAAAATATATGGCAAGACAGGAAAATGGCTGTCTAGCAATGATCAACAACCAACTTGACAAACATTGAAGACTACCCAGAAAGCACCACCCAGAATGTCTCACAGCTGTAATCACTGCCAAAGGTGATTCTGACATATATTGCCTTATGTAAATGAGATATTAGTGTATTTAAAAAAAAATATTAGCAAAAAAATTCTAAAAACATGTTTTCACTTTGCCGTTATGTGTGTAGATGGGTGAGACAAAAAATCTATTTAATCCATTTTAAAGTCAGTCTGTAACAACAAAATGTGGAATATGTTAATGTGGGAAATACCTTCAAAAGGCCTGGTAAGTATTGTGGTCAGTTTGTAGTACCTTGTGAATTAAATAATACTATACAGTGTATTCTGAAAGTATTCAGACCCCTTCACCTTTTCCACATTTTGTTACATTACATCCTTATTCTAAAATTGATTAAATTCTAGATTTTTTCCCTCATCAATCTACACACAATTCCCCATAATGACAAAGCAAAAACAGGTTTTTAGAAATACCTTATTTACATTAGTATTCAGACCCTTTGCTAGGAGAAATTGAGCTCAGCTGCATCCTGTTTCCATTGATCATTCTTGAGATGTTTCTACAACTTGATTGGAGTCCACCTGTGGTAAATTCAATTGATTGGACATGATTTAGAAAAGGCACACACCTGTCTATATAAGGTCCCACAGTTGACGGTGCATGGTAGAGCAAAAACCAAGCCATGAGGTCGAAGGAATTGTCCGTAGAGCTCAGAGACAGGATTGTGTCGAAGCACAGATCTGGTGAAGGGTACCCAAAAATGTCTGTAACAGTGAAGGTCCCCAAGAACACAGTGGTCTCCATCATTCTTAAATGGAAAAAGTTTGGAACCACCAAGACTCTTCCCAGAGCTGGCTGTCCGGCCAAACTGAGCAATCAGGGGAGAAGGGATGTCATAAGGTGAATGCACCAATTTGTAAGTCGCTCTGGATAAGAGCGTCTGCTAAATGACTTAAATGTAATGTAAATGAAGGGCCTTGGTCAGGGAGGTGACCAAGAACCCGGTGGTCACTATGACAGAGCTACAGAGTTCCTTTGTGGAGATGGGAGAACCTTCCAGAATGACAACCATCTCTGCAGCACTCCATGGTAGAGTGGCCATAGACATTCCTCAGTAAAAGGCACATGACAGCCCGCTTGGAGTTTGCCAAAAGGCACCTCAAGACTCTCACAAACCTGACACCATCCCTAAGGTGAAGCATGGTGGTAGCAGCATCATGTTGTGGGGATATTTTTCAGCGGCAGGGACTGGGAGACTAATCAGGATCGAAGGAAAGATGAACAGAGCAAAGTACAGAGAGATCCTTGATGAAAACCTGCTCCAGAGCGCTCCGGACCTCAGACTGGGGCGAAGGGTCACCTTCCAACAGGACAACGACCCTAAGCACACAGTCAAAACAATGCAGGAGTGGCTTTGGGACAAGTCTCTGAATGTCTTTGAGTGGCCCAGCCAGAGCCCGGACTTGAACCCGATCGAACAACTCTGGAGAGACCTGAAAATAGCTGTGCAGCGATGCTCCCCATCCAACCTGACAGAGCTTGAGAGGATCTGCAGAGAAGAACGGGAGAAACTCCCCAAATCCCCAAATACAGATGTGCCAAGCTTGTAGAGTCATACGCAAGAAGACCCAAGGCTGTAATTGCTGCCAAAGGTGCTTCAACAAAGTACTGAGTAAAGGGTCTAAATAGTAAAAAAAAAAAATGTCCTTTATATAACTAGGCAAGTCAGTGAAGAACAAATTAATATTTACAATGACGGCCTACCAGGGAACTGCCTTGTTCAGGGGCAGAAGGACAGATTTTTACCTCGTCATCTCAGGGATGCTGAATAAATAATACATACATAAGTATGATATTTAATTTGATAAATGTCCTATAATTTCTAACAAACTGGTTTTGCTTTGTCATTACAAGGTATTGTGTGTAGATTGATGAGGAAATAAGACTAGTTAATCAATTTTGGAATAAGGCTGTAACGTAACAAAAATGTGGGAAAACTCAAGGGGTCTGAATACTTTCAGAATGTCCCAATCCATCAGATAGAACACATCTCCACTCTCACCAATAACCACCATTGAATTTTAGCTATGATGGCAAACAAAGAATAATAATGTCTCGACATCCTCTCTTAATCTGTCCAGTTTTACTCCCCCCTTTACCGAAACCCAAGCCAAGCTTGTCCCACCCTCCCCCCTTTACCCCACCAAAGCCAAGTTTGTCCCAACCTCTCATCTTTTCACACCCTCCCTTCCACTTAGATATACTTACACCCATCAATCCATCAAGTAACTCATCCATTCTCCTTCATTCACACACAACATATAACCTATGCCTCCACACACCCATTCTCTCCCGCCCTCCTACACATATTCACCATCCCTCACACTCCCATTCATAAGCACACACACACACACACACACACACACACACGTGCCCCACAGACAGACAGTTCTGTAGTCGTGTTGTGTTTGGTGAGTTCTGTAGTCATGTTGTGCTAGGTGAGGTTCTGTAGTCGTGTTGTGTTTGGTGAGGTTCTGTAGTCGTGTTGTGTTTGGTGAGTTCTGTAGTCGTGTTGTGCTTGGTGAGGTTCTGTAGTCGTGTTGTGCTTGGTGAGGTTCTGTAGTCGTGTTGTGTTTGGTGAGGTTCTGTAGTCGTGTTGTGCTTGGTGAGGTTCTGTAGTCGTGTTGTGCTTGGTGAGGTTCTGTAGTCGTGTTGTGCTTGGTGAGGTTCTGTAGTCGTGTTGTGCTTGGTGAGGTTCTGTAGTCGTGTTGTGTTTGGTGAGGTTCTGTAGTCGTGTTGTGCTAGGTGAGTTCTGTAGTCGTGTTGTGCTAGGTGAGGTTCTGTAGTCGTGTTGTGCTAGGTCAGGTTCTGTAGTCGTGTTGTACTAGGTGAGTTCTGTAGTCGTGTTGTGCTAGGTGAGGTTCTGTAGTCGTGTTGTGTTTGGTGAGGTTCTGTAGTCGTGTTGTGCTAGGTGAGGTTCTCTAGTCGTTTTGTGCTAGGTGAGTTCTGTAGTCGTGTTGTGTTTGGTGAGTTCTGTAGTCGTGTTGTGCTAGGTGAGGTTCTGTAGTCGTGTTGTGCTAGGTGAGGTTCTGTAGTCGTGTTGTGTTTGGTGAGTTCTGTAGTCGTGTTGTGCTAGGTGAGGTTCTGTAGTCGTGTTGTGTTTGGTGAGTTCTGTAGTCGTGTTGTGCTAGGTGAGGTTCTGTAGTCGTGTTGTGTTTGGTGAGTTCTGTAGTCATGTTGTGTTTGGTGAGTTCTGTAGTCGTGTTGTGTTTGGTGAGTTCTGTAGTCGTGTTGTGTTTGGTGAGTTCTGTAGTCGTGTTGTGTTTGGTGAGTTCTGTAGTCGTGTTGTGTTTGGTGAGGTTCTGTAGTCGTGTTGTGCTAGGTGAGTTCTGTAGTCGTGTTGTGCTTGGTGAGTTCTGTAGTTGTGTTGTGCTAGGTGAGGTTCTGTAGTCGTGTTGTGCTAGGTGAGGTTCTGTAGTCGTGTTGTGCTTGGTGAAGTTCTGTAGTCGTGTTGTGCTTGGTGAGGTTCTGTAGTCGTGTTGTGCTAGGTGAGGTTCTGTAGTCGTGTTGTGCTAGGTGAGGTTCTGTAGTCGTGTTGTGCTAGGTGAGGTTCTGTAGTCGTGTTGTGCTAGGTGATTTCTGTAGTCGTGTTGTGTTTGGTGAGGTTCTGTAGTCATGTTGTGCTAGGTGAGTTCTGTAGTCGTGTTGTGCTTGGTGAGGTTCTGTAGTCGTGTTGTGCTAGGTGAGTTCTGTAGTCGTGTTGTGTTTGGTGAGGTTCTGTAGTCGTGTTGTGTTTGGTGAGTTCTGTAGTCGTGTTAGGTGAGTTTCTGTAGTCGGGTTGTCTTCTGCTCTCTGTATAATGAATCAATGAGTTTGTACTGTGTTGTAGCTGACCTGAAGTATAGGCTGGAGGACACCAGTACGTTCCTATGGCAGGGGATCTCTGTGTTTTCTGAACAGAGCAGCACGTCAGTTAGGATCCTCTCCTGTCTCAGGCTGTTCAGCTGGGACAGCAGGAGGGAAGACAGCTCTGGGTCTCTAAACGGGAACACCTCAAGGGTCTTCAGGGACGCACAGAGAGCCATTCTGTTAAAGGGAGAGAGGGAGAATAACTGTATTGAATGGTTTTATGAGCATTTTACCAGAGTTGGGGTCAATTTTTGTTCAATATAAATATGAGAATGACACAAATATACATTTTCACAAAGTCTGCTGCCTCAGTTTGTATGATTGCAATTTGCATATACTCCAGAATGTTATGAAGAGTGATCAGATGATTTGCAATTAAGTGGACAAGGCTGGAGATCACTCTGTCATGCTGATTGAGTTCAAATAACAGACTGGAAGCTTCAAAAGGAGGGTGGTGCATGGAATCATTGTTCTTCCTCTGTCAACCGTGGTTACCTGCAAGGAAACACGTGCCGTCATCATTGCTTTGCACAAAAAGGGCTTCACAGGCAAGGATATTGCTGCCAGTAAGATTGCACCTAAATCAACCATTTATCGGATCGTCAAAAACTTAAAGGAGAGCGGTTCAATTGTTGTGAAGGAGGCTTCAGGGCACCCAAGAAAGTCCAGCAAGCGCCAGGACCGTCTCCTAAAGTTGATTCAGCTGTGGGGATCGGGGCACCACCAGTACAGAGCTTGCTCAGGAATGGCAGCAGGCAGGTGTGAGTGCATCTGCACGCACAGTGAGGCGAAGACTTTTGGAGGATGGCCTGGTGTCAAGAAGGGCATCAAAGAAGCCACTTCTCTCCAGGAAAAACATCAGGGCAGACTGATATTCTGCAAAAGGTACAGGGATTGGACTGCTGAGGACTGGGGTCAAGTAATTTTCTCTGATGAATCCACTTTCCGATTGTTTGGGGCATCCGGGAAAAGCTTGTCCGGACATGACAAGGTGAGCGCTACCATCAGTCCTGTATCATGCCAACAGTAGAGCATCCCGAAACCATTCATGTGTGGAGTTGCTTCTCAGCCAAGGGAGTGGACTCACTCACAATTTTGCCTAAGAACACAGCCATGAATAAAGAATGGTACCAACACATCCTCCGAGAGCAATTTCTCCCAACCACCGAGGAACAGTTTGGTGACGAACGATGCCTTTTCCAGCATGATGGAGCACCTTGCCATAAGGCAAAAGTGATAACTAAGTGGCTCGGGGAACAAAACATCGATATTTTGGGTCCATGGCCAGGAAACTCCCCAGACCTTAATCCCATTGAGAACTTGTGGTCAATCCTCAAGAGGCGGTTGGACAAACAAAAACCCACAAATTCTGACAAACTCCAAGCATTGCCATCAGTCAGGATGTGGCCCAGAAGTTAATTGACAGCATGCCAGAGCGGATTGCAGAGGTCTTGATAAAGAAGGGTCATCACTGCAAATATTGACTCTTTGCATCAACTTCATGTAATTGTCAATAAAAGCCTTTGACACTTATGAAATACTTGTAATTATACTTCAGTATTCCATAGTAACATCTGACAAAAATATCTAAAGACACTGAAGCAGCAAACTTGTGGAAATTAATATTTGTGTCATTCTCAAAACTTTTGGCCACGACTGGACACACAATACGCCATATAATGATAAAGTAAATACGTTTTTAGAAAATGTTGGCAAATTTATTGAAAATGAAATACAGAAATTTCTTATTTACATAGGTATTCAAACCCCCGAGTCAATACTTTGTAGAAGCACCTTTGGCAGCGATTACAGTTGTGAGTCTTTCTGGGTAAGTCTCTAAGAGCTTTCCACACCCCTTCGGAAGCACCTTTGGCAGCGATTACAGTTGTGAGTCTTTCTGGGTAAGTCTCTAAGAGCTGGGAGTCTTTCTGGGTAAGTCTCTAAGAGCTGTGAGTCTTTCTGGGTAAGTCTCTAAGAGCTGGGAGTCTTTCTGGGTAAGTCTCTAAGAGCTGTGAGTCTTTCTGGGTAAGTCTCTAAGAACTGTCCACACCCCTTCGGAAGCACCTTTAGCAGAGATTACAGTTGTGAGTCTTTCTGGATAAGTCTCTAAGAGCTGTGAGTCTTTCTGGGTAAGTCTCTAAGAGCTTTCCACACCTGGATTGGACAATATTTGCACATTACTCTTTGTTTAATTCTTCAAGCTCTGTCAAGTTGGTTGTTGATCATTGCTAGACAGCCATTTTCAAGTTTTGCCATAGATTTTCAAGCAGATTTAAGTCAACTGTAACCACTCAGGAACATTCACTGTCATCTTGGTAAGCAACTCCAGTGAATATTTGGCCTTGTGTTTTAGGTTATTGTCCTGCTGAAAGGTACATTTGTCTCCCAGTGTCTGTTGGAAAGCAGACTGAACCAGGTTATCCTCTAGGATTTTGCCTGTGCTTATCTCTATTCAGTTTATTTTTTTATCCTAAACAACTCCCTAGTCCTTGTCGATGACAAGCATATCCATAACATGAAGCAGCCACCATGCTTGAAAATATGAAGAGTGGTAATCAGTGATGTGTTGGATTTGCCCCAAACACAACGCTTTGTATTCAGGACATAAAGTACATTTCTTTGCTTTATATTTTGCAGTTTTACTTTAGTGCCTTAATGCATGTTCAGGAATATTTTTATTCTATACATGCTTCCTTCTTTTCACTCTGTCATTTAGGTTAGTGTTGTGGAGTAACTACAATGTTGTTGATCCATCCTCAGTTTTCTCCCATCACAGCCATTAAACTCTGTAACTGTTTTGAAGTCACCATCGGCCTCATGGTGAAATCCCTGAGCGGTTTCCTTCCTCTCCGGTAATTGAGTTAGGAAGGATGTCTGTATCTTTGTAGTGACTGGGTGTATTGATACACCATCCAAAGTGTAAGTAATAACTTCACCATGCTCAAGGGGATATTCAATATTTGCTTCTTATTTAATTTTTACCCAGAATAAATACATTGGAAAACCTCCCTGGTCATTATGGTTGAATCGCCGTGTTTGGAGGAAGAAGAAGGATGAGTACAACCCCAAGAACACCATCCCAACCGTGAAGCATGGAGGTGGAAACATCATTCTTTGGGGATTCTTTTCTGCAAAGGGGACAGGACGAGTGCACTGTATTGAGGGGAGGATGGATGGGGCCATGTATCGCGAGATCTTGGCCAACAATCTCCTTCCCTCAGTAAGAGCATTGAAGATGGGTCGTGGCTGGGTCTTCCAGCATGACAACGACCCGAAACACACAGCCAGGGCAACTAAGGAGTGGCTTCATAAGAAGCATCTCAAGGTTCTGGAGTAGCCTTGCCAGTCTCCAGACCTGAACCCAATAGAAAATCTTTGGAGGGAGCTGAAAGTCCGTATTGCCCAGCGACAGCCCCGAAACCTGAAGGATCTGGAGAAGGTCTGTATGGAGGAGTGGGCCAAAATCCCTGCTGCAGTGTGTGCAAACCTGGTCAAGAACTACAGGAGACGTATGATCTCTGTAATTGCAAACAAAGGTTTCTGTACCAAATATTAAGTTCTGCGTTTCTAATGTATCAAATACTTATGTAATGCAATAAAATGCAAATTAATTACTTAAAAATCAAACAATGTGGTTTTCTGGATTTTTGTTTTAGATTCCGTCTCTCACCGTTGAAGTGTACCTATGATAAAAAATTACAGACCTCTACATGCTTTGTAAGTAGGAAAACCTGCAAAATCGGCAGTGTATCAAATACTTGTTCTCCCAACTGTATATGTGAAATAATCTGTCTGTAAACAATTGGTGGAAAAACTACTTGAGTCATGCACAAAGTAGATGTCCTAACCGACTTGCCAAAACTATAGTTTGTTTAACAAGACATTTGTGGAGTGGTTGAAAAACGAGTTTTAATGCCTCCAACCTAAGTGGATGTAAACTTCAGACTTCAACTGTACATCACATGTCTGTCAATTTTTTGGTCCATAAATGAACTGGTATACTTTTGATTGATCACAATTTTCTTTAACCAATGATGGTCTTTAATGCCGACAGACAAGTTCATTACATTTTCCCTTCCATTTTCTTCTTCCTTTGCTTTTCTTTGCTGTGATGCTGCAATTATGGGTGTGAATACTTTTTGCAGGGACTGTATATCAATTTTAAAAAAAATTTTATGTTAAATTTAATTTTATTGTTTAAAGAAATGATGAAATAGATTGGTGTGGTTTTTTATTCACTATCTAACCTTGGGGTTGTTGAATGACAGACATGTATTTGTTTAAAATCATCACTTGATTTAATTTCAGACATAAAAAATCGTACTGTATATCTGCCTGAGAAAGAAGTGGTGCCGGTTATACAGTCAAATGGAACAAATAAATACTTTTTTTTATAAAGAACTTTACATTTGTAACATCATCTGTAAAACATTAATATTTAAATACAGTAATATTATATTTTTAGAAATTTAAGTCATTTAGCAGATGCTCTAATCCAGAGAGATTTACTATAAATGCATTAATTTTAAAATAGCTAGGTGAGACAACCATATTTCACAATATTTTCCATAACCAAAAAAATATAGTATTTTCATATGTTTCAAGCTGGTGGACAAAAACCTAAAGTAAAAGATGTAAGATTTTAACTTAAGAACGGGAAGCATAGAAATAGAGTACACAGAACAGATCTACCGCTTCTTAGACTGGCTTTCAATGAGAATGATAGATCTATAACTCATAGAACAGATCTACCAATTCTTAGACTGGTTTTCAATGAGAATAACAGATCTATAACTCACATTTCTATGTGAATTTGGTCAGTTCACCCTAAAAGTTTGGGATGTTCCTGCATCTGCAAGAACCCCTCTTTATACTTTTATTGGTCTATGACTCCGGTACAGAGGTGGGAGACGGAGGTGCTCCAGTGCAGTAGATGGCAGTAATGCACCATAACATTGGATGCCAACCGCCGATAAACTCCATAGAAGATGAGGCGTGGGTGACAATGGTGGCTAGCTATAGCTTGTACAGGTTATTGAAAAAGTTACTGCAGCTTTACTTCTGACCAGGGTCCTTACTCACTACTTCTAACCAGGGTCCTTACTCACTACTTCTAACCAGGGTCCTTACTCACTACTTCTAACCAGGGTCCTTACTCACTACCTCTAACCAGGGTCCTTACTCACTACTTCTAACCAGGGTCCTTACTCACTACCTCTAACCAGGGTCCTTACTCACTACCTCTAACCAGGGTCCTTACTCACTACTTCAGACCAGGGTCCTTACTCACTACTTCTAACCAGGGTCCTTACTCACTACTTCTAACCAGGGTCCTTACTCACAACTTCAGACCAGGGTCCTTACTCACTACCTCTAACCAGGGTCCTTACTCAATACTTCTAACCAGGGTCCTTACTCACTACTTCAGACCAGGGTCCTTACTCACTACCTCTAACCAGGGTCCTTACTCACTACTTCTAACCAGGGTCCTTACTCACTACTTCAGACCAGGGTCCTTACTCACTACTTCTAACCAGGATCCTTACTCACTACCTCTAACCAGGGTCCTTACTTACTACTTCAGACCAGGGTCCTTACTCACTACTTCAGACCAGGGTCCTTACTCACTACCTCTAACCAGGGTCCTTACTCACTACTTCTAACCAGGGTCCTTACTCACTACTTCAGACCAGGGTCCTTACTCACTACCTCTAACCAGGGTCCTTACTCACTACCTCTAACCAGGGTCCTTACTCACTACTTCTAACCAGGGTCCTTACTCACTACTTCTGACCAGGGTCCTTACTCACTACTTCTAACCAGAGTCCTTACTCACTACTTCAGACCAGGGTCCTTACTCACTACTTCTGACCAGGGTCCTTACTCACTAACTCTAACCAGGGTCCTTACTCACTACTTCAGACCAGGGTCCTTACTCACTACTCCTGACCAGGGTCCTTACTCACTACTTCAGACCAGGGTCCTTACTCACTACTTCAGACCAGGGTCCTTACTCACTACTTCTAACCAGGGTCCTTACTCACTACTTCTAACCAAGGTCCTTACTCACTACTTCTAACCAGGGTCCTTACTCACTACTTCAGACCAGGGTCCTTACTCACTACTTCAAACCAGGGTCCTTACTCACTACCTCTAACCAGGGTCCTTACTCACTACTTCAGACCAGGGTCCTTACTCACTACTTCAGACCAGGGTCCTTACTCACTACTTCTGACCAGGGTCCTTACTCACTACTTCAGACCAGGGTCCTTACTTACTACTTCAGACCAGGGTCCTTACTCACTACTTCTGACCAGGGTCCTTACTCACTACCTCTAACCAGGGTCCTTACTCACTACTTCTAACCAGGGTCCTTACTCACTACTTCAGACCAGGGTCCTTACTCACTACCTCTAACCAGGGTCCTTACTCACTACCTCTAACCAGGGTCCTTACTCACTACTTCTAACCAGGGTCCTTACTCACTACTTCTGACCAGGGTCCTTACTCACTACTTCTAACCAGAGTCCTTACTCACTACTTCAGACCAGGGTCCTTACTCACTACTTCAGACCAGGGTCCTTACTCACTACTCCTGACCAGGGTCCTTACTCACTACTTCTAACCAGGGTCCTTACTCACTACTTCTGACCAGGGTCCTTACTCACTACTTCAGACCAGGGTCCTTACTCACTACTTCTAACCAGGGTCCTTACTCACTACTTCAGACCAGGGTCCTTACTCACTACTTCAGACCAGGGTCCTTACTCACTACCTCTAACCAGGGTCCTTACTCACTACTTCTAACCAGGGTCCTTACTCACTACTTCTGACCAGGGTCCTTACTCACTACTTCTAACCAGGGTCCTTACTCACTACCTCTAACCAGGGTCCTTACTCACTACTTCGAACCAGGGTCCTTACTCACTACTTCTGACCAGGGTCCTTACTCACTACTTCTGACCAGGGTCCTTACTCCCTACCTATAACCAGGGTCCTTATTCACTACTTCAGACCAGGGTCCTTACTCACTACTTCAGACCAGGGTCTTTACTCACTACTTCTAACCAGGGTCCTTACTCACTACTTCAGACCAGGGTCCTTACTCACTACCTCTAACCAGGGTCCTTACTCACTACCTCTAACCAGGGTCCTTACTCACTACTTCTAACCAGGGTCCTTACTCACTACCTCTAACCAGGGTCCTTACTCACTACTTCAGACCAGGGTCCTTACTCACTATTTAAGACCAGGGTCCTTACTCACTACTTCAGACCAGGGTCCTTACTCACTACCTCTAACCAGGGTCCTTACTCACTACCTCTAACCAGGGTCCTTACTCACTACCTCTAACCAGGGTCCTTACTCACTACTTCTAACCAGGGTCCTTACTCACTACTTCAGACCAGGGTCCTTACTTACTACTTCAGACCAGGGTCCTTACTCACAACTTCTGACCAGGGTCCTTACTCACTACTTCTAACCAGGGTCCTTACTCACTACTTCAGACCAGGGTCCTTACTCACTACTTCTAACCAGGGTCCTTACTCACTACCTCTAACCAGGGTCCTTACTCACTACTTCAGACCAGGGTCCTTACTCACTACTTCAGACCAGGGTCCTTACTCACTACCTCTAACCAGGGTCCTTACTCACTACTTCTAACCAGGGTCCTTACTCACTACTTCAGACCAGGGTCCTTACTCACTACCTCTAACCAGGGTCCTTACTCACTACCTCTAACCAGGGTCCTTACTCACTACTTCTAACCAGGGTCCTTACTCACTACTTCTGACCAGGGTCCTTACTCACTACTTCTAACCAGGGTCCTTACTCACTACTTCAGACCAGGGTCCTTACTCACTACTTCTGACCAGGGTCCTTACTCACTACCTCTAACCAGGGTCCTTACTCACTACTTCAGACCAGGGTCCTTACTCACTACTCCTGACCAGGGTCCTTACTCACTACTTCAGACCAGGGTCCTTACTCACTACTTCAGACCAGGGTCCTTACTCACTACTTCTAACCAGGGTCCTTACTCACTACTTCTAACCAAGGTCCTTACTCACTACTTCTAACCAGGGTCCTTACTCACTACTTCAGACCAGGGTCCTTACTCACTACTTCAGACCAGGGTCCTTACTCACTACCTCTAACCAGGGTCCTTACTCACTACTTCAGACCAGGGTCCTTACTCACTACTTCAGACCAGGGTCCTTACTCACTACTTCTGACCAGGGTCCTTACTCACTACTTCAGACCAGGGTCCTTACTCACTACTTCTAACCAGGGTCCTTACTCACTACTTCAGACCAGGGTCCTTACTCACTACTTCAGACCAGGGTCCTTACTCACTACCTCTAACCAGGGTCCTTACTCACTACTTCTAACCAGGGTCCTTACTCACTACTTCTGACCAGGGTCCTTACTCACTACTTCTAACCAGGGTCCTTACTCACTACCTCTAACCAGGGTCCTTACTCACTTCTTCTAACCAGGGTACTTACTCACTACTTCTGACCAGGGTCCTTACTCACTACTTCAGACCAGGGTCCTTACTCACTACTTCTAACCAGGGCCCTTACTCACTACCTCTAACCAGGGTCCTTACTCACTACTTCAGACCAGGGTCCCTACTCACTACTTCAGACCAGGGTCCTTACTCACTACTTCTAACCAGGGTCCTTACTCACTACTTCTAACCAGGGTCCTTACTCACTACCTCTAACCAGGGTCCTTACTCACTACTTCAGACCAGGGTCCTTACTCACTACTTCTAACCAGGGTCCTTACTCACTACCTCTAACCAGGGTCCTTACTCACTACCTCTAACCAGGGTCCTTACTCACTACTTCTGACCAGGGTCCTTACTCACTACCTATAACCAGGGTCCTTATTCACTACTTCAGACCAGGGTCCTTACTCACTACTTCAGACCAGGGTCCTTACTCACTACCTCTAACCAGGGTCCTTACTCACTACTTCTGACCAGGGTCCTTACTCACTACTTCAGACCAGGGTCCTTACTCACTACCTCTAACCAGGGTCCTTACTCACTACCTCTAACCAGGGTCCTTACTCACTACTTCAGACCAGGGTCCTTACTCACTACTTCAGACCAGGGTCCTTACTCACTACCTCTAACCAGGGTCCTTACTCACTACCTCTAACCAGGGTCCTTACTAACTACTTCAGACCAGGGTCCTTACTCACTACCTCTAACCAGGGTCCTTACTCACTACTTCAGACCAGGGTCCTTACTCACTACTTCAGACCAGGGTCCTTACTCACTACTTCAGACCAGGGTCCTTACTCACTACTTCTTACCAGGGTCCTTACTCACTACCTCTAACCAGGGTCCTTACTCACTAACTCTAACCAGGGTCCTTACTCACTACCTCTAACCAGGGTCCTTACTCACTACTTCTAACCAGGGTCCTTACTCACTACTTCTGACCAGGGTCCTTACTCACTACTTCAGACCAGGGTCCTTACTCACTACCTCTAACCAGGGTCCTTACTCACTACCTCTAACCAGGGTCCTTACTCACTACTTCTGACCAGGGTCCTTACTCACTACCTCTAACCAGGGTCCTTACTCACTACCTCTAACCAGGGTCCTTACTCACTACTTCTGACCAGGGTCCTTACTCACTACCTCTAACCAGGGTCCTTACTCACTACTTCTAACCAGGGTCCTTACTCACTACTTCAGACCAGGGTCCTTACTCACTACTTCTAACCAGGGTCCTTACTCACTACCTCTAACCAGGGTCCTTACTCACTACTTCTGACCAGGGTCCTTACTCACTACCTCTAACCAGGGTCCTTACTCACTACCTCTAACCAGGGTCCTTACTCATTACTTCTAACCAGGGTCCTTACTCACTACTTCTAACCAGGGTCCTTACTCACTACCTCTAACCAGGGTCCTTACTCACTACCTCTAACCAGGGTCCTTACTCACTACTTCTAACCAGGGTCCTTACTCACTACTTCAGACCAGGGTCCTTACTCACTACTTTAGACCAGGGTCCTTACTCACTACTTTAGACCAGGGTCCTTACTCACTACTTCTAACCAGGGTCCTTACTCACTACTTCTAACCAGAGTCCTTACTCACTACCTCTAACCAGGGTCCTTACTCACTACTTCAGACCAGGGTCCTTACTCACTACTTCTGACCAGGGTCCTTACTCACTACTTCTAACCAGGGTCCTTACTCACTACTTCTAACCAGGGTCCTTACTCACTACTTCAGACCAGGGTCCTTACTCACTACCTCTAACCAGGGTCCTTACTCACTACCTCTAACCAGGGTCCTTACTCACTACTTCTAACCAGGGTCCTTACTAACTACTTCTGACCAGGGTCCTTACTCACTACTTCTAACCAGGGTCCTTACTCACTACTTCAGACCAGGGTCCTTACTCACTACTTCTGACCAGGGTCCTTACTCACTACCTCTAACCAGGGTCCTTACTCACTACTTCAGACCAGGGTCCTTACTCACTACTCCTGACCAGGGTCCTTACTCACTACTTCAGACCAGGGTCCTTACTCACTACTTCAGACCAGGGTCCTTACTCACTACTTCTAACCAGGGTCCTTACTCACTACTTCTAACCAAGGTCCTTACTCACTACTTCTAACCAGGGTCCTTACTCACTACTTCAGACCAGGGTCCTTACTCACTACTTCAGACCAGGGTCCTTACTCACTACCTCTAACCAGGGTCCTTACTCACTACTTCTGACCAGGGTCCTTACTCACTACTTCAGACCAGGGTCCTTACTCACTACCTCTAACCAGGGTCCTTACTCACTACCTCTAACCAGGGTCCTTACTCACTACTTCAGACCAGGGTCCTTACTCACTACTTCAGACCAGGGTCCTTACTCACTACCTCTAACCAGGGTCCTTACTCACTACCTCTAACCAGGGTCCTTACTAACTACTTCAGACCAGGGTCCTTACTCACTACCTCTAACCAGGGTCCTTACTCACTACTTCAGACCAGGGTCCTTACTCACTACTTCAGACCAGGGTCCTTACTCACTACTTCAGACCAGGGTCCTTACTCACTACTTCTTACCAGGGTCCTTACTCACTACCTCTAACCAGGGTCCTTACTCACTAACTCTAACCAGGGTCCTTACTCACTACCTCTAACCAGGGTCCTTACTCACTACTTCTAACCAGGGTCCTTACTCACTACTTCTGACCAGGGTCCTTACTCACTACTTCAGACCAGGGTCCTTACTCACTACCTCTAACCAGGGTCCTTACTCACTACCTCTAACCAGGGTCCTTACTCACTACTTCTGACCAGGGTCCTTACTCACTACCTCTAACCAGGGTCCTTACTCACTACCTCTAACCAGGGTCCTTACTCACTACTTCTGACCAGGGTCCTTACTCACTACCTCTAACCAGGGTCCTTACTCACTACTTCTAACCAGGGTCCTTACTCACTACTTCAGACCAGGGTCCTTACTCACTACTTCTAACCAGGGTCCTTACTCACTACCTCTAACCAGGGTCCTTACTCACTACTTCTGACCAGGGTCCTTACTCACTACCTCTAACCAGGGTCCTTACTCACTACCTCTAACCAGGGTCCTTACTCATTACTTCTAACCAGGGTCCTTACTCACTACTTCTAACCAGGGTCCTTACTCACTACCTCTAACCAGGGTCCTTACTCACTACCTCTAACCAGGGTCCTTACTCACTACTTCTAACCAGGGTCCTTACTCACTACTTCAGACCAGGGTCCTTACTCACTACTTTAGACCAGGGTCCTTACTCACTACTTTAGACCAGGGTCCTTACTCACTACTTCTAACCAGGGTCCTTACTCACTACTTCTAACCAGAGTCCTTACTCACTACCTCTAACCAGGGTCCTTACTCACTACTTCAGACCAGGGTCCTTACTCACTACTTCTGACCAGGGTCCTTACTCACTACTTCTAACCAGGGTCCTTACTCACTACTTCTAACCAGGGTCCTTACTCACTACTTCAGACCAGGGTCCTTACTCACTACCTCTAACCAGGGTCCTTACTCACTACCTCTAACCAGGGTCCTTACTCACTACTTCTAACCAGGGTCCTTACTAACTACTTCTGACCAGGGTCCTTACTCACTACTTCTAACCAGGGTCCTTACTCACTACTTCAGACCAGGGTCCTTACTCACTACTTCTGACCAGGGTCCTTACTCACTACCTCTAACCAGGGTCCTTACTCACTACTTCAGACCAGGGTCCTTACTCACTACTCCTGACCAGGGTCCTTACTCACTACTTCAGACCAGGGTCCTTACTCACTACTTCAGACCAGGGTCCTTACTCACTACTTCTAACCAGGGTCCTTACTCACTACTTCTAACCAAGGTCCTTACTCACTACTTCTAACCAGGGTCCTTACTCACTACTTCAGACCAGGGTCCTTACTCACTACTTCAGACCAGGGTCCTTACTCACTACCTCTAACCAGGGTCCTTACTCACTACTTCAGACCAGGGTCCTTACTCACTACTTCAGACCAGGGTCCTTACTCACTACTTCTGACCAGGGTCCTTACTCACTACTTCAGACCAGGGTCCTTACTCACTACTTCTTTCCAGGGTCCTTACTCACTACTTCAGACCAGGGTCCTTACTCACTACTTCAGACCAGAGTCCTTACTCACTACTTCTAACCAGGGTCCTTACTCACTACTTCTGACCAGGGTCCTTACTCACTACTTCTAACCAGGGTCCTTACTCACTACCTCTAACCAGGGTCCTTACTCACTACTTCTAACCAGGGTCCTTACTCACTACTTCAGACCAGGGTCCCTACTCACTACTTCAGACCAGGGTCCTTACTCACTACTTCTAACCAGGGTCCTTACTCACTACTTCTAACCAGGGTCCTTACTCACTACCTCTAACCAGGGTCCTTACTCACTACCTCTAACCAGGGTCCTTACTCACTACTTCTGACCAGGGTCCTTACTCCCTACCTATAACCAGGGTCCTTATTCACTACTTCAGACCAGGGTCCTTACTCACTACTTCAGACCAGGGTCCTTACTCACTACCTCTAACCAGGGTCCTTAATCACTACTTCTGACCAGGGTCCTTACTCACTACTTCAGACCAGGGTCCTTTCTCACTACCTCTAACCAGGGTCCTTACTCACTACCTCTAACCAGGGTCCTTACTCACTACTTCAGACCAGGGTCCTTACTCACTACTTCAGACCAGGGTCCTTACTCACTACCTCTAACCAGGGTCCTTACTCACTACCTCTAACCAGGTTCCTTACTCACTACTTCAGACCAGGGTCCTTACTCACTACTTCAGACCAGGGTCCTTACTCACTACTTCTGACCAGGGTCCTTCCTCACTACTTCAGACAAGGGTCCTTACTCACTACTTCAGACCAGGGTCCTTACTCACTACCTCTAACCAGGGTCCTTACTCACTACTTCAGACCAGGGTCCTTACTCACTACTTCAGACCAGGGTCCTTACTCACTACTTCTGACCAGGGTCCTTACTCACTACCCCTAACCAGGGTCCTTACTCACTACCTCTAACCAGGGTCCTTACTCACTACCTCTAACCAGGGTCCTTACTCACTACTTCTAACCAGGGTCCTTACTCATAACTTCTGACCTGGGTCCTTACTCACTACCTCTAACCAGGGTCCTTACTCACTACTTCAGACCAGGGTCCTTACTCACTACTTCAGACCAGGGTCCTTACTCACTACTTCAGACCAGGGTCCTTACTCACTACCTCTAACCAGGGTCCTTACTCACTACCTCTAGCCAGGGTCCTTACTCACTACTTCTGACCAGGGTCCTTACTCACTACCTCTAACCAGGGTCCTTACTAACTACCTCTAACCAGGGTCCTTACTCACTACTTCTGACCAGGGTCCTTACTCACTACCTCTAACCAGGGTCCTTACTCACTACTTCAGACCAGGGTCCTTACTCACTACTTCAGACCAGGGTCCTTACTCACTACTTCTAACCAGGGTCCTTACTCACTACCTCTAACCAGGGTCCTTACTCACTACTTCTGACCAGGGTCCTTACTCACTACCTCTAACCAGGGTCCTTACTCACTACCTCTAACCAGGGTCCTTACTCATTACTTCTAACCGGGGTCCTTACTCACTACTTCTAACCGGGGTCCTTACTCACTACCTCTAACCGGGGTCCTTACTCACTACCTCTAACCAGGGTCCTTACTCACTACTTCTAACCAGGGTCCTTACTCACTACTTCAGACCAGGGTCCTTACTCACTACTTTAGACCAGGGTCCTTACTCACTACTTCTAACCAGGGTCCTTACTCACTACCTCTAACCAGGGTCCTTACTCACTACTTCTAACCAGTGTCCTTACTCACTACCTCTAACCAGGGTCCTTACTCACTACTTCTGACCAGGGTCCTTACTCACTACTTCTAACCAGGGTCCTTACTCACTACTTCTAACCAGGGTCCTTACTCACTACCTCTAACCAGGGTCCTTACTCACTACTTCAGACCAGGGTCCTTACTCACTACTTCTGACCAGGGTCCTTACTCACTACCTCTAACCAGGGTCCTTACTCACTACCTCTAACCAGGGTCCTTACTCATTACTTCTAACCAGGGTCCTTACTCACTACTTCTAACCAGGGTCCTTACTCACTACCTCTAACCAGGGTCCTTACTCACTACCTCTAACCAGGGTCCTTACTCACTACCTCTAACCAGGGTCCTTACTCACTACCTCTAACCAGGGTCCTTACTCACTACTTCTAACCAGGGTCCGTACTCACTACTTCAGACCAGGGTCCTTACTCACTACTTTAGACCAGGGTCCTTACTCACTACTTCTAACCAGGGTCCTTACTCACTACCTCTAACCAGGGTCCTTACTCACTACTTCAGACCAGTGTCCTTACTCACTACCTCTAACCAGGGTCCTTACTCACTACTTCTGACCAGGGTCCTTACTCACTACTTCTAACCAGGGTCCTTACTCACTACTTCTAACCAGGGTCCTTACTCACTACCTCTAACCAGGGTCCTTACTCACTACTTCAGACCAGGGTCCTTACTCACTACTTCTGACCAGGGTCCTTACTCACTACTTCAGACCAGGGTCCTTACTCACTACCTCTAACCAGGGTCCTTACTCACTACTTCTAACCAGGGTCCTTACTCACTACTTCAGACCAGGGTCCTTACTCACTACTTCTAACCAGGGTCCTTACTCACTACCTCTAACCAGGGTCCTTACTCACTACTTCTAACCAGGTTCCTTACTCACTACTTCTAACCAGGGTCCTTACTCACTACTTCTAACCAGGGTCCTTACTCACTACTTCTAACCAGGGTCCTTACTCACTACTTCAGACCAGGGTCCTTACTCACTTCTTCTGACCAGGGTTCTTACTCACTACTTCAGACCAGGGTCCTTACTCACTACCTCTAACCAGGGTCCTTACTCACTACTTCAGACCAGGGTCCTTACTCACTACTTCTGACCAGGGTCCTTACTCACTACTTTAGACAAGGGTCTTTACTCACTACCTCTAACCAGGGTCCTTACTCACTACTTCATACCAGGGTCCTTACTCACTACTTCAGACCAGGGTCCTTACTCACTACCTCTAACCAGGGTCCTTACTCACTACCTCTAACCAGGGTCCTTACTCACTACTTCTGACCAGGGTCCTTACTCACTACTTCAGACCAGGGTCCTTAATCACTACTTCTAACCAGGGTCCTTACTCACTACTTCTAACCAGGGTCCTTACTCACTACTTCTGACCAGGGTCCTTACTCACTACTTCTAACCAGGGTCCTTACTCACTACTTCTGACCAGGGTCCTTACTCACTACTTCAGACCAGGGTCCTTACTCACTACTTTAGACCAGGGTCCTTACTCACTTCTTCAGACCAGGGTCCTTACTCACTTCTTCAGACCAGGGTCCTTACTCACTACCTCTAACCAGGGTCCTTACTCACTAGTTCAGACCAGGGTCCTTACTCACTACTTCAGACCAGGGTCCATACTCACTACTTTAGACCAGGGTCCTTACTCACTACTTCTAACCAGGGTCCTTAATCACTACTTCTAACCAGGGTCCTTACTCACTACCTCTAACCAGGGTCCTTACTCACTACTTCAGACCAGGGTCCTTACTCACTACTTCTGACCAGGGTCCTTACTCACTACTTCAGACCAGGGTCCTTACTCACTACCTCTAACCAGGGTCCTTACTCACTACTTCTAACCAGGGTCCTTACTCACTACTTCTGACCAGGGTCCTTACTCACTACTTCAGACCAGGGTCCTTACTCACTACTTCTAACCAGGGTCCTTACTCACTACTTCTAACCAGGGTCCTTACTCACTACTTCTAACCAGGGTCCTTACTCACTACTTCTAACCAGGGTCCTTACTCACTACTTCTAACCAGGGTCCTTACTCACTACCTCTAACCAGGGTCCTTACTCACTACTTCAGACCAGGGTCCTTACTCACTACTTCAGACCAGGGTCCTTACTCACTACTTTAGACCAGGGTCCTTACTCTCTACTTTAGACCAGGGTCCTTACTCACTACTTCTAACCAGGGTCCTTACTCACTACTTCTGACCAGGGTCCTTACTCACTACTTCTAACCAGGGTCCTTACTCACTACTTCTAACCAGGGTCCTTACTCACTACCTCTAACCAGGGTCCTTACTCACTACTTCAGACCAGGGTCCTTACTCACTACTTCTGACCAGGGTCCTTACTCACTACTTCAGACCAGGGTCCTTACTCACTACCTCTAACCAGGGTCCTTACTCACTACTTCTAACCAGGGTCCTTACTCACTACTTCTGACCAGGGTCCTTACTCACTACTTCAGACCAGGGTCCTTACTCACTACTTCTAACCAGGGTCCTTACTCACTACCTCTAACCAGGGTCCTTACTCACTACTTTTAACCAGGGTCCTTACTCACTACTTCTAACCAGGGTCCTTACTCACTACTTCTAACCAGGGTCCTTACTCACTACTTCTAACCAGGGTCCTTACTCACTACCTCTAACCAGGGTCCTTACTCACTACTTCAGACCAGGGTCCTTACTCACTACTTCTGACCAGGGTCCTTACTCACTACTTTAGACCAGGGTCCTTACCCACTACCTCTAACCAGGGTCCTTGTCACTACTTCAGACCAGGGTCCTTACTCACAACTTCAGACCAGGGTCCTTACTCACTACCTCTAACCAGGGTCCTTACTCACTACCTCTAACCAGGGTCCTTACTCACTACTTCTGACCAGGGTCCTTACTCACTACTTCAGACCAGGGTCCTTACTCACTACTTCAGACCAGGGTCCTTACTCACTTCTTCAGACCAGGGTCCTTACTCACTACCTCCAACCAGGGTCCTTACTCACTACTTCAGACCAGGGTCCTTACTCACTACTTCAGACCAGGGTCCTTACTCACTACTTTAGACCAGGGTCCTTACTCACTACTTCTAACCAGGGACCTTACTCACTACCTCTAACCAGGGTCCTTACTCACTACTTCTAACCAGTGTCCTTACTCAATACCTCTAACCAGGGTCCTTATTCACTACTTCTGACCAGGGTCCTTACTCACCACTTCAGACCAGGGTCCTTACTCACCACTTCAGACCAGGGTCCTTACTCACTACCTCTAACCAGGGTCCTTACTCACTACTTCTAACCAGGGTCCTTACTCACTACTTCTGACCAGGGTCCTTACTCACTACTTCTAACCAGGGTCCTTACTCACTACTTCAGACCAGGGTCCTTACTCACTACCTCCAACCAGGGTCATTACTCACAACTTCTAACCAGGGTCCTTACTCACTACTTCTGACCAGGGTCCTTACTCACTACCTCTAACCAGGGTCCTTACTCACTACCTCTAACCAGGGTCCTTACTCACTACCTCTAACCAGGGTCCTTACTCACTACTTTAGACCAGGGTCCTTACTCACTACTTCTAACCAGGGTCCTTACTCACTACTTCTGACCAGGGTCCTTACTCACTACTTCTAACCAGGGTCCTTAATCACTACTTCTAACCAGGGTCCTTACTCACTACCTCTAACCAGGGTCCTTACTCACTACTTCAGACCAGGGTCCTTACTCACTACTTCTGACCAGGGTCCTTACTCACTACTTCAGACCAGGGTCCTTACTCACTACCTCTAACCAGGGTCCTTACTCACTACTTCTAACCAGGGTCCTTACTCACTACTTCTGACCAGGGTCCTTACTCACTACTTCAGACCAGGGTCCTTACTCACTACTTCTAACCAGGGTCCTTACTCACTACCTCTAACCAGGGTCCTTACTCACTACTTCTAACCAGGGTCCTTACTCACTACTTCTAACCAGGGTCCTTACTCACTACTTCTAACCAGGGTCCTTACTCACTACTTCTAACCAGGGTCCTTACTCACTACCTCTAACCAGGGTCCTTACTCACTACTTCAGACCAGGGTCCTTACTCACTACTTCTGACCAGGGTCCTTACTCACTACTTTAGACCAGGGTCCTTACCCACTACCTCTAACCAGGGTCCTTGTCACTACTTCAGACCAGGGTCCTTACTCACAACTTCAGACCAGGGTCCTTACTCACTACCTCTAACCAGGGTCCTTACTCACTACCTCTAACCAGGGTCCTTACTCACTACTTCTGACCAGGGTCCTTACTCACTACTTCAGACCAGGGTCCTTACTCACAACTTCAGACCAGGGTCCTTACTCACTTCTTCAGACCAGGGTCCTTACTCACTACCTCCAACCAGGGTACTTACTCACTACTTCAGACCAGGGTCCTTACTCACTACTTCAGACCAGGGTCCTTACTCACTACTTTAGACCAGGGTCCTTACTCACTACTTCTAACCAGGGACCTTACTCACTACCTCTAACCAGGGTCCTTACTCACTACTTCTAACCAGTGTCCTTACTCACTACCTCTAACCAGGGTCCTTATTCACTACTTCTGACCAGGGTCCTTACTCACCACTTCAGACCAGGGTCCTTACTCACCACTTCAGACCAGGGTCCTTACTCACTACCTCTAACCAGGGTCCTTACTCACTACTTCTAACCAGGGTCCTTACTCACTACTTCTGACCAGGGTCCTTACTCACTACTTCTAACCAGGGTCCTTACTCACTACTTCAGACCAGGGTCCTTACTCACTACCTCCAACCAGGGTCATTACTCACTACTTCTAACCAGGGTCCTTACTCACTACTTCTGACCAGGGTCCTTACTCACTACCTCTAACCAGGGTCCTTACTCACTACCTCTAACCAGGGTCCTTACTCACTACCTCTAACCAGGGTCCTTACTCACTACTTCTAACCAGTGTCCTTACTCACTACCTCTAACCAGGGTCCTTATTCACTACTTCTGACCAGGGTCCTTACTAACCACTTCAGACCAGGGTCCTTACTCACCACTTCAGACCAGGGTCCTTACTCACCACTTCAGACCAGGGTCCTTACTCACTACCTCTAACCAGGGTCCTTACTCACTACTTCTAACCAGGGTCCTTACTCACTACTTCTAACCAGGGTCCTTACTCACTACTTTAGACCAGGGTCCTTACTCACTACCTCTAACCAGGGTCCTTACTCACTACTTCAGACCAGGGTCCTTACTCACTACTTCAGACCAGGGTCCTTACTCACTACCTCTAACCAGGGTCCTTACTCACTACCTCTAACCAGGGTCCTTACTCACTACTTCTAACCAGGGTCCTTACTCACTACTTCAGACCAGGGTCCTTACTCACTACTTCAGACCAGGGTCCTTACTCACTTCTTCAGACCAGGGTCCTTACTCACTACCTCTAACCAGGGTCCTTACTCACTACTTCAGACCAGGGTCCTTACTCACTACTTCAGACCAGGGTCCTTACTCACTACTTTAGACCAGGGTCCTTACTCACTACTTCTAACCAGGGACCTTACTCACTACCTCTAACCAGGGTCCTTACTCACTACTTCTAACCAGTGTCCTTACTCACTACCTCTAACCAGGGTCCTTATTCACTACTTCTGACCAGGGTCCTTACTCACCACTTCAGACCAGGGTCCTTACTCACCACTTCAGACCAGGGTCCTTACTCACTACCTCTAACCAGGGTCCTTACTCACTACTTCTAACCAGGGTCCTTACTCACTACTTCTGACCAGGGTCCTTACTCACTACTTCTAACCAGGGTCCTTACTCACTACTTCAGACCAGGGTCCTTACTCACTACCTCCAACCAGGGTCATTACTCACTACTTCTAACCAGTGTCCTTACTCACTACTTCTGACCAGGGTCCTTACTCACTACTTCTGACCAGGGTCCTTACTCACTACTTCTAACCAGGGTCCTTACTCACTACTTCAGACCAGGGTCCTTACTCACTACTTCTGACCAGGGTCCTTACTCACTACTTCTGACCAGGGTCCTTACTCACTACTTCTAACCAGGGTCCTTACTCACTACCTCTAACCAGGGTCCTTACTCACTACCTCTAACCAGGGTCCTTACTCACTACTTCAGACCAGGGTCCTTACTTACTACTTCAGACCAGGGTCCTTACTCACTACCTCTAACCAGGGTACTTACTCACTACCTCTAACCAGGGTCCTTACTCACTACCTCTAACCAGGGTCCTTACTCACTACCTCAGACCAGGGTCCTTACTCACTACTTCTAACCAGGGTCCTTACTCACTACTTCTAACCAGGGTCCTTACTCACTACCTCTAACCAGGGTCCTTACTCACTACTTCTAACCAGGGTCCTTACTCACTACCTCTATCCAGGGTCCTTACTCACTACTTCTAACCAGGGTCCTTACTCACTACTTCTAACCAGGGTCCTTACTCACTACTTCTGACCAGGGTCCTTACTCACTACCTCTAATCAGGGTCCTTACTCACTACTTCAGAGCAGGGTCCTTACTCACTACTTCTAACCAGGGTCCTTACTCACTACCTCTAACCAGGGTCCTTACTCACTACTTCTAACCAGGGTCCTTACTCACTACTTCTAACCAGGGTCCTTACTCACTACTTCAGACCAGGGTCCTTAATCACTACCTCTAACCAGGGTCCTTACTCACTACTTCAGACCCGGGTCCTTACTCACTACCTCTAACCAGGGTCCTTACTCACTACCTCTAACCAGGGTCCTTACTCACTACTTCTAACCAGGGTCCTTACTCACTACTTCAGACCAGGGTCCTTACTCACTACCTCTAACCAGGGTCCTTACTCACTACTTCTAACCAGGGTCCTTACTCACTACCTCTAACCAGGGTCCTTACTCACTACCTCTAACCAGGGTCCTTACTCAGTACTTCAGACCAGGGTCCTTACTCACTACTTCTAACCAGGGTCCTTACTCACTACCTCTAACCAGGGTCCTTACTCAATACTTCTAACCAGGGTCCTTACTCACTACTTCAGACCAGCGTCCTTACTCACTACCTCTAACCAGGGTCCTTACTCACTACCTCTAACCAGGGTCCTTACTCACTACCTCTAACCAGGGTCCTTACTCACTACCTCTAACCAGGGTCCTTACTCACTACTTCAGACCAGGGTCCTTACTCACTACTTCTAACCACGGTCCTTACTCACTACTTCAGATCAGGGTCCTTACTCACTACTTCTAACCAGGGTCCTTACTCACTACTTCAGACCAGGGTCCTTACTCACTACTTCAGAACAGGGTCCTTACTCACTACTTCAGACCAGGGTCCTTACACACTGCCTCTAACCAGGGTCCTTACTCACTACTTCTAACCAGGGTCCTTACTCACTACTTCTAACCAGGCTCCTTACTCACTACCTCTAACCAGGGTCCTTACTCACTGCCTCTAACCAGGGTCCTTACTCACTACCTCTAACCAGGGTCCTTACTCACTACCTCTAACCAGGGTCCTTACTCACTACTTCTAACCAGGGTCCTTACTCACTACCTCTAACCAGGGTCCTTACTCACTACCTCTAACCAGGGTCCTTACTCACTACCTCTAACCAGGGTCCTTACTCACTACTTCTAACCAGGGTCCTTACTCACTACCTCTAACCAGGGTCCTTACTCACTACTTCAGACCAGGGTCCTTCCTCACTACTTCTAACCAGGGTCCTTACTCACTACTTCTAACCAGGGTCCTTACTCACTACTTCTAACCAGGGTCCTTACTCACTACCTCTAACCAGGGTCCTTACTCACTACTTCAGACCAGGGTCCTTACTCACTACTTCTAACCAGGGTCCTTACTCACTACTTCAGACCAGGGTCCTTACTCACTACTTCTAACCAGGGTCCTTACTCACTACCTCTAACCAGGGTCCTTACTCACTAATTCTAACCAGGGTCCTTACTCACTACTTCTAACCAGGGTCCTTACTCACTACTTCTAACCAGGGTCCTTACTCACTACTTCAGACCAGGGTCCTTACTCACTACTTCTAACCAGGGTCCTTACTCACTACTTCTAACCAGGGTCCTTACTCACTACTTCAGACCAGGTTCCTTACTCACTACCTCTAACCAGGGTCCTTACTCACTACTTCTGACAAGGGTCCTTACTCACTACTTCTGACCAGGGTCCTTCCTCACTACCTCTAACCAGGGTCCTTACTCACTACTTCAGACCAGGGTCCTTCCTCACTACTTCTAACCAGGGTCCTTACTCACTACTTCTAACCAGGGTCCTTACTCACTACTTCTAACCAGGGTCCTTACTCACTACCTCTAACCAGGGTCCTTACTCACTACTTCAGACCAGGGTCCTTACTCACTACTTCTAACCAGGGTCCTTACTCACTACCTCTAACCAGGGTCCTTACTCACTACTTCTAACCAGGGTCCTTACTCACTACTTCTAACCAGGGTCCTTACTCACTACTTCTAACCAGGGTCCTTACTCACTACTTCAGACCAGGGTCCTTACTCACTACTTCTAACCAGGGTCCTTACTCACTACCTCTACCCAGGGTCCTTACTCACTACTTCAGACCAGGGTCCCTACTCACTACTTCAGACCAGGGTCCTTACTCACTACTTCTAACCAGGGTCCTTACTCACTACTTCTAACCAGGGTCCTTACTCACTACCTCTAACCAGGGTCCTTACTCACTACTTCTGACCAGGGTCCTTACTCCCTACCTATAACCAGGGTCCTTATTCACTACTTCAGACCAGGGTCCTTACTCACTACTTCAGACCAGGGTCCTTACTCACTACTTCTGACCAGGGTCCTTACTCACTACTTCAGACCAGGGTCCTTACTCACTTCTTCAGACCAGGGTCCTTACTCACTACCTCTAATCAGGGTCCTTACTCACTACTTCTGACCAGGGTCCTTACTCACTACTTCAGACCAGGGTCCTTACTCACTACCTCTAACCAGGGTCCTTACTCACTACCTCTAACCAGGGTCCTTACTCACTACTTCAGACCAGGGTCCTTACTCACTACTTCAGACCATGGTCCTTACTCACTACCTCTAACCAGGGTCCTTACTCACTACCTCTAACCAGGGTCCTTACTCACTACTTCAGACTAGGGTCCTTACTCACTACTTCTGACCAGGGTCCTTACTCACTACTTCAGACCAGGGTCCTTACTCACTACTTCTGACCAGGGTCCTTACTCACTACTTCAGACCAGGGTCCTTACTCACTACTTCAGACCAGGGTCCGTACTCACTACTTCTGAACCAGGGTCCTTACTCACTACTTCTGACCAGGGTCCTTACTCACTACCTCTAACCAGGGTCCTTACTCACTACCTCTAACCAGGGTCCTTAATCACTACCTCTAACCAGGGTCCTTACTCACTACTTCTAACCAGGGTCCTTACTCACTACTTCTGACCAGGGTCCTTACTCACTACCTCTAACCAGGGTCCTTACTCACTACTTCAGACCAGGGTCCTTACTCACTACTTCAGACCAGGGTCCTTACTCACTACTTCAGACCAGGGTCCTTACTCACTACCTCTAACCAGGGTCCTTACTCACTACCTCTAACCAGGGTCCTTACTCACTACTTCAGACTAGGGTCCTTACTCACTACTTCTGACCAGGGTCCTTACTCACTACTTCAGACCAGGGTCCTTACTCACTACTTCTGACCAGGGTCCTTACTCACTACTTCAGACCAGGGTCCTTACTCACTACTTCAGACCAGGGTCCGTACTCACTACTTCTGAACCAGGGTCCTTACTCACTACTTCTGACCAGGGTCCTTACTCACTACCTCTAACCAGGGTCCTTACTCACTACCTCTAACCAGGGTCCTTAATCACTACCTCTAACCAGGGTCCTTACTCACTACTTCTAACCAGGGTCCTTACTCACTACTTCTGACCAGGGTCCTTACTCACTACCTCTAACCAGGGTCCTTACTCACTACTTCAGACCAGGGTCCTTACTCACTACTTCAGACCAGGGTCCTTACTCACTACTTCAGACCAGGGTCCTTACTCACTACCTCTAACCAGGGTCCTTACTCACTACCTCTAACCAGGGTCCTTACTCACTACTTCTGACCAGGGTCCTTACTCACTACCTCTAACCAGGGTCCTTACTCACTACCTCTAACCAGGGTCCTTACTCACTACTTCTGACCAGGGTCCTTACTCACTACCTCTAAACAGGGTCCTTACTCACTACTTCTAACCAGGGTCCTTACTCACTACTTCAGACCAGGGTCCTTACTCACTACTTCTAACCAGGGTCCTTACTCACTACCTCTAACCAGGGTCCTTACTCACTACTTCTGACCAGGGTCCTTACTCACTACCTCTAACCAGGGTCCTTACTCACTACCTCTAACCAGGGTCCTTACTCATTACTTCTAACCAGGGTCCTTACTCACTACTTCTAACCAGGGTCCTTACTCACTACCTCTAACCAGGGTCCTTACTCACTACCTCTAACCAGGGTCCTTACTCACTACTTCTAACCAGGGTCCTTACTCACTACTTCAGACCAGGGTCCTTACTCACTACTTCTAACCAGGGTCCTTACTCACTACCTCTACCCAGGGTCCTTACTCACTACTTCAGACCAGGGTCCCTACTCACTACTTCAGACCAGGGTCCTTACTCACTACTTCTAACCAGGGTCCTTACTCACTACTTCTAACCAGGGTCCTTACTCACTACCTCTAACCAGGGTCCTTACTCACTACCTCTAACCAGGGTCCTTACTCACTACTTCTGACCAGGGTCCTTACTCCCTACCAATAACCAGGGTCCTTATTCACTACTTCAGACCAGGGTCCTTACTCACTACTTCAGACCAGGGTCCTTACTCACTACTTCTGACCAGGGTCCTTACTCACTACTTCAGACCAGGGTCCTTACTCACTTCTTCAGACCAGGGTCCTTACTCACTACCTCTAACCAGGGTCCTTACTCACTACTTCTGACCAGGGTCCTTACTCACTACTTCAGACCTGGGTCCTTACTCACTACCTCTAACCAGGGTCCTTACTCACTACTTCTAACCAGGGTCCTTACTCACTACTTCAGACCAGGGTCCTTACTCACTACTTCTGACCAGGGTCCTTACTCACTACTTCAGACCAGGGTCCTTACTCACTACTTCTGACCAGGGTCCTTACTCACTACTTCAGACCAGGGTCCTTACTCACTACTTCAGACCAGGGTCCTTACTCTACTTCTAACCAGGGTCCTTACTCACTACTTCTAACCAGGGTCCTTACTCACTACTTCAGACCAGGGCCCTTACTCACTACTTCTGACCAGGGTTCTTACTCACTACTTCTGACCAGGGTCCTTACTCACTACCTCTAACCAGGGTCCTTACTCACTACCTCTAACCAGGGTCCTTAATCACTACTTCTAACCAGGGTCCTTACTCACTACCTCTAACCAGGGTCCTTACTCACTACTTCTGACCAGGGTCCTTACTCACTACCTCTAACCAGGGTCCTTACTCACTACTTCTAACCAGGGTCCTTACTCACTACTTCAGACCAGGGTCCTTACTCACTACTTCTAACCAGGGTCCTTACTCACTACTTCAGACCAGGGTCCTTACTCACTACCTCCAACCAGGGTCATTACTCACTACTTCTAACCAGGGTCCTTTCTCACTACTTCTGACCAGGGTCCTTACTCACTACCTCTAACCAGGGTCCTTACTCACTACCTCTAACCAGGGTCCGTACTCACTACCTCTAACCAGGGTCCTTACTCACTACTTCAGACCAGGGTCCTTACTTACTACTTCAGACCAGGGTCCTTACTCACTACCTCTAACCAGGGTACTTACTCACTACCTCTAACCAGGGTCCTTACTCACTACCTCTAACCAGGGTCCTTACTCACTACCTCAGACCAGGGTCCTTACTCACTACTTCTAACCAGGGTCCTTACTCACTACTTCTAACCAGGGTCCTTACTCACTACCTCTAACCAGGGTCCTTACTCACTACTTCTAACCAGGGTCCTTACTCACTACCTCTAACCAGGGTCCTTACTCACTACTTCTAACCAGGGTCCTTACTCACTACTTCTAACCAGGGTCCTTACTCACTACTTCTGACCAGGGTCCTTACTCACTACCTCTAATAAGGGTCCTTACTCACTACTTCAGAGCAGGGTCCTTACTCACTACTTCTAACCAGGGTCCTTACTCACTACCTCTAACCAGGGTCCTTACTCACTACTTCTAACCAGGGTCCTTACTCACTACTTCTAACCAGGGTCCTTACTCACTACTTCAGACCAGGGTCCTTACTCACTACCTCTAACCAGGGTCCTTACTCACTACTTCAGACCAGGGTCCTTACTCACTACCTCTAACCAGGGTCCTTACTCACTACCTCTAACCAGGGTCCTTACTTACTACTTCTAACCAGGGTCCTTACTCACTACTTCAGACCAGGGTCCTTACTTACTACCTCTAACCAGGGTTCTTACTCACTACTTCTAACCAGGGTCCTTACTCACTACCTCTAACCAGGGTCCTTACTCACTACCTCTAACCAGGGTCCTTACTCACTACTTCAGACCAGGGTCCTTACTCACTACTTCTAACCAGGGTCCTTACTCACTACTTCTAACCAGGGTCCTTACTCACTACTTCTAACCAGGGTCCTTACTCACTACTTCTGACCAGGGTCCTTACTCACTACCTCTAACCAGGGTCCTTACTCACTACTTTTAACCAGGGTCCTTACTCACTACTTCAGACCAGCGTCCTTACTCACTACCTCTAACCAGGGTCCTTACTCACTACCTCTAACCAGGGTCCTTACTCACTACCTCTAACCAGGGTCCTTACTCACTACCTCTAACCAGGGTCCTTACTCACTACTTCAGACCAGGGTCCTTACTCACTACTTCTAACCACGGTCCTTACTCACTACTTCAGATCAGGGTCCTTACTCACTACTTCAGACCAGGGTCCTTACTCACTACTTCTGACCAGGGTCCTTACTCACTACCTCTAACCAGGGTCCTTACTCACTACCTCTAACCAGGGTCCTTACTCACTACTTCTAACCAGGGTCCTTACTCACTACTTCAGAACAGGGTCCTTACTCACTACTTCAGACCAGGGTCCTTACACACTACCTCTAACCAGGGTCCTTACTCACTACTTCTAACCAGGGTCCTTACTCACTACTTCTAACCAGGGTCCTTACTCACTACCTCTAACCAGGGTCCTTACTCACTGCCTCTAACCAGGGTCCTTACTCACTACCTCTAACCAGGGTCCTTACTCACTACCTCTAACCAGGGTCCTTACTCACTACTTCTAACCAGGGTCCTTACTCACTACCTCTAACCAGGGTCCTTACTCACTACCTCTAACCAGGGTCCTTACTCACTACCTCTAACCAGGGTCCTTACTCACTACCTCTAACCAGGGTCCTTACTCACTACTTCAGACCAGGGTCCTTACTCACTACCTCTAACCAGGGTCCTTACTCACTACCTCTAACCAGGGTCCTTACTCACTACTTCTGACCAGGGTCCTTACTCACTACCTCTAACCAGGGTCCTTACTCACTACTTCTAACCAGGGTCCTTACTCACTACTTCTAACCAGGGTCCTTACTCACTACCTCTAACCAGGGTCCTTACTCACTACCTCTAACCAGGGTCCTTACTCACTACTTCTGACCAGGGTCCTTACTCCCTACCTATAACCAGGGTCCTTACTCACTACTTCAGACCAGGGTCCTTACTCACTACTTCTGACCAGGGTCCTTACTCACTACTTCAGACCAGGGTCCTTACTCACTTCTTCAGACCAGGGTCCTTACTCACTACCTCTAATCAGGGTCCTTACTCACTACTTCTGACCAGGGTCCTTACTCACTACTTCAGACCAGGGTCCTTACTCACTACCTCTAACCAGGGTCCTTACTCACTACCTCTAACCAGGGTCCTTACTCACTACTTCAGACCAGGGTCCTTACTCACTACTTCAGACCATGGTCCTTACTCACTACCTCTATCCAGGGTCCTTACTCACTACCTCTAACCAGGGTCCTTACTCACTACTTCAGACCAGGGTCCTTACTCACTACTTCAGACTAGGGTCCTTACTCACTACTTCTGACCAGGGTCCTTACTCACTACTTCAGACCAGGGTCCTTACTCACTACTTCAGACCAGGGTCCTTACTCACTACCTCTAACCAGGGTCCTTACTCACTACTTCTAACCAGGGTCCTTACTCACTACTTCAGACCAGGGTCCTTACTCACTACTTCTGACCAGGGTCCTTACTCACTACTTCTGACCAGGGTCCTTACTCACTACCTCTAACCAGGGTCCTTACTCACTACCTCTAACCAGGGTCCTTAATCACTACCTCTAACCAGGGTCCTTACTCACTACTTCTAACCAGGGTCCTTACTCACTACTTCTGACCAGGGTCCTTACTCACTACCTCTAACCAGGGTCCTTACTCACTACTTCAGACCAGGGTCCTTACTCACTACTTCAGACCAGGGTCCTTACTCACTACTTCAGACCAGGGTCCTTACTCACTACTTCAGACCAGGGTCCTTACTCACTTCTTCAGACCAGGGTCCTTACTCACTACCTCTAACCAGGGTCCTTACTCACTACTTCTGACCAGGGTCCTTACTCACTACTTCAGACCTGGGTCCTTACTCACTACCTCTAACCAGGGTCCTTACTCACTACCTCTAACCAGGGTCCTTACTCACTACTTCAGACCAGGGTCCTTACTCTCTACTTCAGACCAGGGTCCTTACTCACTACTTCTGACCAGGGTCCTTACTCACTACTTCAGACCAGGGTCCTTACTCACTACTTCAGACCAGGGTCCTTACTCAATACTTCTAACCAGGGTCCTTACTCACTACTTCTAACCAGGGTCCTTACTCACTACTTCAGACCAGGGCCCTTACACACTACTTCTGACCAGGGTCCTTACTCACTACTTCTGACCAGGGTCCTTACTCACTACCTCTAACCAGGGTCCTTACTCACTACCTCTAACCAGGGTCCTTAATCACTACCTCTAACCAGGGTCCTTACTCACTACTTCTAACCAGGGTCCTTACTCACTACTTCTGACCAGGGTCCTTACTCACTACCTCTAACCAGGGTCCTTACTCACTACTTCTAACCAGGGTCCTAACTCACTACTTCTGACCAGGGTCCTTACTCACTACTTCTAACCAGGGTCCTTACTCACTACTTCTAACCAGGGTCCTTACTCACTACTTCAGACCAGGGTCCTTACTCACTACCTCCAACCAGGGTCATTACTCACTACTTCTAACCAGGGTCCTTACTCACTACTTCTGACCAGGGTCCTTACTCACTACCTCTAACCAGGGTCCTTACTCACTACCTCTAACCAGGGTCCGTACTCACTACCTCTAACCAGGGTCCTTACTCACTACTTCAGACCAGGGTCCTTACTAACTACTTCAGACCAGGGTCCTTACTCACTACCTCTAACCAGGGTACTTACTCACTACCTCTAACCAGGGTCCTTACTCACAACCTCTAACCAGGGTCCTTACTCACTACCTCAGACCAGGGTCCTTACTCACTACTTCTAACCAGGGTCCTTACTCACTACTTCTAACCAGGGTCCTTACTCACTACCTCTAACCAGGGTCCTTACTCACTACTTCTAACCAGGGTCCTTACTCACTACCTCTAACCAGGGTCCTTACTCACTACTTCTAACCAGGGTCCTTACTCACTACTTCTAACCAGGGTCCTTACTCACTACTTCTGACCAGGGTCCTTACTCACTACCTCTAATCAGGGTCCTTACTCACTACTTCAGAGCAGGGTCCTTACTCACTACTTCTAACCAGGGTCCTTACTCACTACCTCTAACCAGGGTCCTTACTCACTACTTCTAACCAGGGTCCTTACTCACTACTTCTAACCAGGGTCCTTACTCACTACTTCAGACCAGGGTCCTTACTCACTACCTCTAACCAGGGTCCTTACTCACTACTTCAGACCAGGGTCCTTACTCACTACCTCTAACCAGGGTCCTTACTCACTACCTCTAACCAGGGTCCTTACTTACTACTTCTTACCAGGGTCCTTACTCACTACTTCAGACCAGGGTCCTTACTCACTACCTCTAACCAGGGTCCTTACTCACTACTTCAGACCAGGGTCCTTACTCACTACCTCTAACCAGGGTCCTTACTCACTACCTCTAACCAGGGTCCTTACTCACTACTTCAGACCAGGGTCCTTAGTCACTACTTCAGACCAGGGTCCTTACTCACTACCTCTAACCAGGGTCCTTACTCACTACTTCTAACCAGGGTCCTTACTCACTACTTCAGACCAGCGTCCTTACTCACTACCTCTAACCAGGGTCCTTACTCACTACCTCTAACCAGGGTCCTTACTCACTACCTCTAACCAGGGTCCTTACTCACTACCTCTAACCAGGGTCCTTACTCACTACTTCAGACCAGGGTCCTTACTCACTACTTCTAACCAGGGTCCTTACTCACTACCTCTAACCAGGGTCCTTACTTACTACTTCTAACCAGGGTCCTTACTCACTACTTCAGACCAGGGTCCTTACTCACTACCTCTAACCAGGGTCCTTACTCACTACTTCTAAGCAGGGTCCTTACTCACTACCTCTAACCAGGGTCCTTACTCACTACCTCTAACCAGGGTCCTTACTCACTACTTCAGACCAGGGTCCTTACTCACTACTTCAGACCAGGGTCCTTACTCACTTCCTCTAACCAGGGTCCTTACTCACTACCTCTAACCAGGGTCCTTACTCACTACCTCTAACCAGGGTCCTTACTCACTACTTCTAACCACGGTCCTTACTCACTACTTCAGATCAGGGTCCTTACTCACTACTTCAGACCAGGGTCCTTACTCACTACCTCTAACCAGGGTCCTTACTCACTACCTCTAACCAGGGTCCTTACTCACTACCTCTAACCAGGGTCCTTACTCACTACTTCTAACCACGGTCCTTACTCACTACCTCTAACCAGGGTCCTTACTCACTACTTCAGACCAGGGTCCTTACTCACTACTTCTAACCAGGGTCCTTACTCACTACTTCAGAACAGGGTCCTTACTCACTACTTCAGACCAGGGTCCTTACACACTACCTCTAACCAGGGTCCTTACTCACTACTTCTAACCAGGGTCCTTACTCACTACTTCTAACCAGGGTCCTTACTCACTACCTCTAACCAGGGTCCTTACTCACTGCCTCTAACCAGGGTCCTTACTCACTACCTCTAACCAGGGTCCTTACTCACTACCTCTAACCAGGGTCCTTACTCACTACTTCTAACCAGGGTCCTTACTCACTACCTCTAACCAGGGTCCTTACTCACTACCTCTAACCAGGGTCCTTACTCACTACCTCTAACCAGGGTCCTTACTCACTACCTCTAACCAGGGTCCTTACTCACTACCTCTAACCAGGGTCCTTACTCACTACTTCTAACCAGGGTCCTTACTCACTACTTCAGACCAGGGTCCTTACTCACTCCTTCAGACCAGGGTCCTTCCTAACTACTTCTAACCAGGGTCCTTACTCACTACTTCAGACCAGGGTCCTTACTCACTACTTCTGACCAGGGTCCTTACTCACTACCTCTAACCAGGGTCCTTACTCACTACTTCAGACCAGGGTCCTTACTCACTACTTCTAACCAGGGTCCTTACTCACTACCTCTAACCAGGGTCCTTACTCACTACTTCAGACCAGGGTCCTTCCTCACTACTTCTAACCAGGGTCCTTACTCACTACTTCTAACCAGGGTCCTTACTCACTACTTCTAACCAGGGTCCTTACTCACTACCTCTAACCAGGGTCCTTACTCACTACTTCAGACCAGGGTCCTTACTCACTACTTCTAACCAGGGTCCTTACTCACTACCTCTAACCAGGGTCCTTACTCACTACTTCTAACCAGGGTCCTTACTCACTACTTCTAACCAGGGTCCTTACTCACTACTTCTAACCAGGGTCCTTACTCACTACTTCAGACCAGGGTCCATACTCACTACTTCTAACCAGGGTCCTTACTCACTACCTCTACCCAGGGTCCTTACTCACTACTTCAGACCAGGGTCCCTACTCACTACTTCAGACCAGGGTCCTTACTCACTACTTCTAACCAGGGTCCTTACTCACTACTTCTAACCAGGGTCCTTACTCACTACCTCTAACCAGGGTCCTTACTCACTACTTCTGACCAGGGTCCTTACTCCCTACCTATAACCAGGGTCCTTATTCACTACTTCAGACCAGGGTCCTTACTCACTACTTCAGACCAGGGTCCTTACTCACTACTTCTGACCAGGGTCCTTACTCACTACTTCAGACCAGGGTCCTTACTCACTTCTTCAGACCAGGGTCCTTACTCACTACCTCTAATCAGGGTCCTTACTCACTACTTCTGACCAGGGTCCTTACTCACTACTTCAGACCAGGGTCCTTACTCACTACCTCTAACCAGGGTCCTTACTCACTACCTCTAACCAGGGTCCTTACTCACTACTTCAGACCAGGGTCCTTACTCACTACTTCAGACCATGGTCCTTACTCACTACCTCTAACCAGGGTCCTTACTCACTACCTCTAACCAGGGTCCTTACTCACTACTTCAGACTAGGGTCCTTACTCACTACTTCTGACCAGGGTCCTTACTCACTACTTCAGACCAGGGTCCTTACTCACTACCTCTGACCAGGGTCCTTACTCACTACTTCAGACCAGGGTCCTTACTCACTACTTCAGACCAGGGTCCGTACTCACTACTTCTGAACCAGGGTCCTTACTCACTACTTCTGACCAGGGTCCTTACTCACTACCTCTAACCAGGGTCCTTACTCACTACCTCTAACCAGGGTCCTTAATCACTACCTCTAACCAGGGTCCTTACTCACTACTTCTAACCAGGGTCCTTACTCACTACTTCTGACCAGGGTCCTTACTCACTACCTCTAACCAGGGTCCTTACTCACTACTTCAGACCAGGGTCCTTACTCACTACTTCAGACCAGGGTCCTTACTCACTACTTCAGACCAGGGTCCTTACTCACTACCTCTAACCAGGGTCCTTACTCACTACCTCTAACCAGGGTCCTTACTCACTACTTCTGACCAGGGTCCTTACTCACTACCTCTAACCAGGGTCCTTACTCACTACCTCTAACCAGGGTCCTTACTCACTACTTCTGACCAGGGTCCTTACTCCCTACCTATAACCAGGGTCCTTATTCACTACTTCAGACCAGGGTCCTTACTCACTACTTCAGACCAGGGTCCTTACTCACTACTTCTGACCAGGGTCCTTACTCACTACTTCAGACCAGGGTCCTTACTCACTTCTTCAGACCAGGGTCCTTACTCACTACCTCTAATCAGGGTCCTTACTCACTACTTCTGACCAGGGTCCTTACTCACTACTTCAGACCAGGGTCCTTACTCACTACCTCTAACCAGGGTCCTTACTCACTACCTCTAACCAGGGTCCTTACTCACTACTTCAGACCAGGGTCCTTACTCACTACTTCAGACCATGGTCCTTACTCACTACCTCTAACCAGGGTCCTTACTCACTACCTCTAACCAGGGTCCTTACTCACTACTTCAGACTAGGGTCCTTACTCACTACTTCTGACCAGGGTCCTTACTCACTACTTCAGACCAGGGTCCTTACTCACTACTTCTGACCAGGGTCCTTACTCACTACTTCAGACCAGGGTCCTTACTCACTACTTCAGACCAGGGTCCGTACTCACTACTTCTGAACCAGGGTCCTTACTCACTACTTCTGACCAGGGTCCTTACTCACTACCTCTAACCAGGGTCCTTACTCACTACCTCTAACCAGGGTCCTTAATCACTACCTCTAACCAGGGTCCTTACTCACTACTTCTAACCAGGGTCCTTACTCACTACTTCTGACCAGGGTCCTTACTCACTACCTCTAACCAGGGTCCTTACTCACTACTTCAGACCAGGGTCCTTACTCACTACTTCAGACCAGGGTCCTTACTCACTACTTCAGACCAGGGTCCTTACTCACTACCTCTAACCAGGGTCCTTACTCACTACCTCTAACCAGGGTCCTTACTCACTACTTCTGACCAGGGTCCTTACTCACTACCTCTAACCAGGGTCCTTACTCACTACCTCTAACCAGGGTCCTTACTCACTACTTCTGACCAGGGTCCTTACTCACTACCTCTAAACAGGGTCCTTACTCACTACTTCTAACCAGGGTCCTTACTCACTACTTCAGACCAGGGTCCTTACTCACTACTTCTAACCAGGGTCCTTACTCACTACCTCTAACCAGGGTCCTTACTCACTACTTCTGACCAGGGTCCTTACTCACTACCTCTAACCAGGGTCCTTACTCACTACCTCTAACCAGGGTCCTTACTCATTACTTCTAACCAGGGTCCTTACTCACTACTTCTAACCAGGGTCCTTACTCACTACCTCTAACCAGGGTCCTTACTCACTACCTCTAACCAGGGTCCTTACTCACTACTTCTAACCAGGGTCCTTACTCACTACTTCAGACCAGGGTCCTTACTCACTACTTCTAACCAGGGTCCTTACTCACTACCTCTACCCAGGGTCCTTACTCACTACTTCAGACCAGGGTCCTTACTCACTACTTCAGACCAGGGTCCTTACTCACTACTTCTAACCAGGGTCCTTACTCACTACTTCTAACCAGGGTCCTTACTCACTACCTCTAACCAGGGTCCTTACTCACTACCTCTAACCAGGGTCCTTACTCACTACTTCTGACCAGGGTCCTTACTCCCTACCAATAACCAGGGTCCTTATTCACTACTTCAGACCAGGGTCCTTACTCACTACTTCAGACCAGGGTCCTTACTCACTACTTCTGACCAGGGTCCTTACTCACTACTTCAGACCAGGGTCCTTACTCACTTCTTCAGACCAGGGTCCTTACTCACTACCTCTAACCAGGGTCCTTACTCACTACTTCTGACCAGGGTCCTTACTCACTACTTCAGACCTGGGTCCTTACTCACTACCTCTAACCAGGGTCCTTACTCACTACCTCTAACCAGGGTCCTTACTCACTACTTCAGACCAGGGTCCTTACTCACTACTTCAGACCATGGTCCTTACTCACTACTTCAGACCAGGGTCCTTACTCACTACCTCTAACCAGGGTCCTTACTCACTACCTCTAACCAGGGTCCTTACTCACTACTTCAGACCAGGGTCCTTACTCACTACTTCAGACCAGGGTCCTTACTCACTACTTCTAACCAGGGTCCTTACTCACTACTTCAGACCAGGGTCCTTACTCACTACCTCTAACCAGGGTCTTTACTCACTAATTCTAACCAGGGTCCTTACTCACTACCTCTAACCAGGGTCCTTACTCACTACTTCAGACCAGGGTCCTTACTCACTACTTCTAACCAGGGTCCTTACTCACTACTTCTGACCAGGGTCCTTACTCACTACCTCTAACCAGGGTCCTTACTCACTACTTCAGACCAGGGTCCTTACTCACTACCTCTAACCAGGGTCCTTACTCACTACTTCTAACCAGGGTCCTTCCTCACTACTTCTAACCAGGGTCCTTACTCACTACTTCAGACCAGGGTCCTTACTCACTACTTCAGACCAGGGTCCTTACTCACTACTTCTAACCAGGGTCCTTACTCACTACTTCTAACCAGGGTCCTTACTCACTACTTCAGACCAGGGCCCTTACTCACTACTTCTGACCAGGGTTCTTACTCACTACTTCTGACCAGGGTCCTTACTCACTACCTCTAACCAGGGTCCTTACTCACTACCTCTAACCAGGGTCCTTAATCACTACCTCTAACCAGGGTCCTTACTCACTACCTCTAACCAGGGTCCTTACTCACTACTTCTGACCAGGGTCCTTACTCACTACTTCTGACCAGGGTCCTTACTCACTACCTCTAACCAGGGTCCTTACTCACTACCTCTAACCAGGGTCCTTAATCACTACCTCTAACCAGGGTCCTTACTCAATACTTCTAACCAGGGTCCTTACTCACTACTTCTGACCAGGGTCCTTACTCACTACCTCTAACCAGGGTCCTTACTCACTACTTCTAACCAGGGTCCTTACTCACTACTTCAGACCAGGGTCCTTACTCACTACTTCTAACCAGGGTCCTTACTCACTACTTCAGACCAGGGTCCTTACTCACTACCTCCAACCAGGGTCATTACTCACTACTTCTGACCAGGGTCCTTACTCACTACCTCTAACCAGGGTCCTTACTCACTACCTCTAACCAGGGTCCGTACTCACTACCTCTAACCAGGGTCCTTACTCACTACTTCAGACCAGGGTCCTTACTTACTACTTCAGACCAGGGTCCTTACTCACTACCTCTAACCAGGGTACTTACTCACTACCTCTAACCAGGGTCCTTACTCACTACCTCTAACCAGGGTCCTTACTCACTACCTCAGACCAGGGTCCTTACTCACTACTTCTAACCAGGGTCCTTACTCACTACTTCTAACCAGGGTCCTTACTCACTACCTCTAACCAGGGTCCTTACTCACTACTTCTAACCAGGGTCCTTACTCACTACCTCTAACCAGGGTCCTTACTCACTACTTCTAACCAGGGTCCTTACTCACTACTTCTAACCAGGGTCCTTACTCACTACTTCTGACCAGGGTCCTTACTCACTACCTCTAATCAGGGTCCTTACTCACTACTTCAGAGCAGGGTCCTTACTCACTACTTCTAACCAGGGTCCTTACTCACTACCTCTAACCAGGGTCCTTACTCACTACTTCTAACCAGGGTCCTTACTCACTACTTCTAACCAGGGACTTACTCACTACTTCAGACCAGGGTCCTTACTCACTACCTCTAACCAGGGTCCTTACTCACTACTTCAGACCAGGGTCCTTACTCACTACTTCAGACCAGGGTCCTTACACACTACCTCTAACCAGGGTCCTTACTCACTACTTCTAACCAGGGTCCTTACTCACTACTTCTAACCAGGGTCCTTACTCACTACCTCTAACCAGGGTCCTTACTCACTGCCTCTAACCAGGGTCCTTACTCACTACCTCTAACCAGGGTCCTTACTCACTACCTCTAACCAGGGTCCTTACTCACTACTTCTAACCAGGGTCCTTACTCACTACCTCTAACCAGGGTCCTTACTCACTACCTCTAACCAGGGTCCTTACTCACTACCTCTAACCAGGGTCCTTACTCACTACCTCTAACCAGGGTCCTTACTCACTACTTCAGACCAGGGTCCTTACTCACTACCTCTAACCAGGGTCCTTACTCACTACCTCTAACCAGGGTCCTTACTTACTACTTCAGACCAGGGTCCTTCCTCACTACTTCTAACCAGGGTCCTTACTCACTACTTCTAACCAGGGTCCTTACTCTCTACTTCTAACCAGGGTCCTTACTCACTACCCCTAACCAGGGTCCTTACTCACTACTTCAGACCAGGGTCCTTACTCACTACTTCTAACCAGGGTCCTTACTCACTACTTCAGACCAGGGTCCTTACTCACTACTTCTAACCAGGGTCCTTACTCACTACCTCTAACCAGGGTCCTTACTCACTACTTCTAACCAGGGTCCTTACTCACTACTTCTAACCAGGGTCCTTACTCACTACTTCTAACCAGGGTCCTTACTCACTACTTCTAACCAGGGTCCTTACTCACTACCTCTACCCAGGGTCCTTACTCACTACTTCAGACCAGGGTCCCTACTCACTACTTCAGACCAGGGTCCTTACTCACTACTTCTAACCAGGGTCCTTACTCACTACTTCTAACCAGGGTCCTTACTCACTACCTCTAACCAGGGTCCTTACTCACTACCTCTAACCAGGGTCCTTACTCACTACTTCTGACCAGGGTCCTTACTCCCTACCTATAACCAGGGTCCTTATTCACTACTTCAGACCAGGGTCCTTACTCACTACTTCAGACCAGGGTCCTTACTCACTACTTCTGACCAGGGTCCTTACTCACTACTTCAGACCAGGGTCCTTACTCACTTCTTCAGACCAGGGTCCTTACTCACTACCTCTAATCAGGGTCCTTACTCACTACTTCTGACCAGGGTCCTTACTCACTACTTCAGACCAGGGTCCTTACTCACTACCTCTAACCAGGGTCCTTACTCACTACCTCTAACCAGGGTCCTTACTCACTACTTCAGACCAGGGTCCTTACTCACTACTTCAGACCATGGTCCTTACTCACTACCTCTAACCAGGGTCCTTACTCACTACCTCTAACCAGGGTCCTTACTCACTACTTCAGACCAGGGTCCTTACTCACTACTTCAGACTAGGGTCCTTACTCACTAGTTCTGACCAGGGTCCTTACTCACTACTTCAGACCAGGGTCCTTACTCACTACTTCAGACCAGGGTCCTTACTCACTACCTCTAACCAGGGTCCTTACTCACTACTTCTAACCAGGGTCCTTACTCACTACTTCAGACCAGGGTCCTTACTCACTACTTCTGACCAGGGTCCTTACTCACTACTTCTGACCAGGGTCCTTACTCACTACCTCTAACCAGGGTCCTTACTCACTACCTCTAACCAGGGTCCTTACTCACTACCTCTAACCAGGGTCCTTAATCACTACCTCTAACCAGGGTCCTTACTCACTACTTCTAACCAGGGTCCTTACTCACTACTTCTGACCAGGGTCCTTACTCACTACCTCTAACCAGGGTCCTTACTCACTACTTCAGACCAGGGTCCTTACTCACTACTTCAGACCAGGGTCCTTACTCACTACTTCAGACCAGGGTCCTTACTCACTACTTCAGACCAGGGTCCTTACTCACTTCTTCAGACCAGGGTCCTTACTCACTACCTCTAACCAGGGTCCTTACTCACTACTTCTGACCAGGGTCCTTACTCACTACTTCAGACCTGGGTCCTTACTCACTACCTCTAACCAGGGTCCTTACTCACTACCTCTAACCAGGGTCCTTACTCACTACTTCAGACCAGGGTCCTTACTCACTACTTCAGACCATGGTCCTTACTCACGACCTCTAACCAGGGTCCTTACTCACTACTTCAGACCAGGGTCCTTACTCTCTACTTCAGACCAGGGTCCTTACTCACTACTTCTGACCAGGGTCCTTACTCACTACCTCTAACTAGGGTCCTTACTTACTACCTCTAACCAGGGTCCGTACTCACTACCTCTAACCAGGGTCCTTACTCACTACTTCAGACCAGGGTCCTTACTTACTACTTCAGACCAGGGTCCTTACTCACTACCTCTAACCAGGGTACTTACTCACTACCTCTAACCAGGGTCCTTACTCACTACCTCTAACCAGGGTCCTTACTCACTACCTCAGACCAGGGTCCTTACTCACTACTTCTAACCAGGGTCCTTACTCACTACTTCTAACCAGGGTCCTTACTCACTACCTCTAACCAGGGTCCTTACTCACTACTTCTAACCAGGGTCCTTACTCACTACCTCTAACCAGGGTCCTTACTCACTACTTCTAACCAGGGTCCTTACTCACTACTTCTAACCAGGGTCCTTACTCACTACTTCTGACCAGGGTCCTTACTCACTACCTCTAATCAGGGTCCTTACTCACTACTTCAGAGCAGGGTCCTTACTCACTACTTCTAACCAGGGTCCTTACTCACTACCTCTAACCAGGGTCCTTACTCACTACTTCTAACCAGGGTCCTTACTCACTACTTCTAACCAGGGTCCTTACTCACTACTTCAGACCAGGGTCCTTACTCACTACCTCTAACCAGGGTCCTTACTCACTACTTCAGACCAGGGTCCTTACTCACTACCTCTAACCAGGGTCCTTACTCACTACTTCAGACCAGGGTCCTTACTCACTACCTCTAACCAGGGTCGTTACTCACTACCTCTAACCAGGGTCCTTACTCACTACTTCAGACCAGGGTCCTTACTCACTACTTCTAACCAGGGTCCTTACTCACTACCTCTAACCAGGGTCCTTACTCACTACTTCTAACCAGGGTCCTTACTCACTACTTCAGACCAGCGTCCTTACTCACTACCTCTAACCAGGGTCCTTACTCACTACCTCTAACCAGGGTCCTTACTCACTACCTCTAACCAGGGTCCTTACTCACTACCTCTAACCAGGGTCCTTACTCACTACTTCAGACCAGGGTCCTTACTCACTACTTCTAACCAGGGTCCTTACTCACTACCTCTAACCAGGGTCCTTACTTACTACTTCTAACCAGGGTCCTTACTCACTACTTCAGACCAGGGTCCTTACTCACTACCTCTAACCAGGGTCCTTACTCACTACTTCTAACCAGGGTCCTTACTCACTACCTCTAACCAGGGTCCTTACTCACTACCTCTAACCAGGGTCCTTATTCACTACTTCAGACCAGGGTCCTTACTCACTACTTCAGACCAGGGTCCTTACTCACTTCCTCTAACCAGGGTCCTTACTCACTACCTCTAACCAGGGTCCTTACTCACTACCTCTAACCAGGGTCCTTACTCACTACTTCTAACCACGGTCCTTACTCACTACTTCAGATCAGGGTCCTTACTCACTACTTCAGACCAGGGTCCTTACTCACTACCTCTAACCAGGGTCCTTACTCACTACCTCTAACCAGGGTCCTTACTCACTACCTCTAACCAGGGTCCTTACTCACTACTTCTAACCACGGTCCTTACTCACTACCTCTAACCAGGGTCCTTACTCACTACTTCAGACCAGGGTCCTTACTCACTACTTCTAACCAGGGTCCTTACTCACTACTTCAGAACAGGGTCCTTACTCACTACTTCAGACCAGGGTCCTTACACACTACCTCTAACCAGGGTCCTTACTCACTACTTCTAACCAGGGTCCTTACTCACTACTTCTAACCAGGGTCCTTACTCACTACCTCTAACCAGGGTCCTTACTCACTGCCTCTAACCAGGGTCCTTACTCACTACCTCTAACCAGGGTCCTTACTCACTACCTCTAACCAGGGTCCTTACTCACTACTTCTAACCAGGGTCCTTACTCACTACCTCTAACCAGGGTCCTTACTCACTACCTCTAACCAGGGTCCTTACTCACTACCTCTAACCAGGGTCCTTACTCACTACCTCTAACCAGGGTCCTTACTCACTACCTCTAACCAGGGTCCTTACTCACTACTTCTAACCAGGGTCCTTACTCACTACTTCAGACCAGGGTCCTTACTCACTACTTCAGACCAGGGTCCTTCCTAACTACTTCTAACCAGGGTCCTTACTCACTACTTCTAACCAGGGTCCTTACTCACTACTTCAGACCAGGGTCCTTACTCACTACTTCTAACCAGGGTCCTTACTCACTACCTCTAACCAGGGTCCTTACTCACTACTTCTAACCAGGGTCCTTACTCACTACTTCTAACCAGGGTCCTTACTCACTACTTCTAACCAGGGTCCTTACTCACTACTTCAGACCAGGGTCCTTACTCACTACTTCTAACCAGGGTCCTTACTCACTACCTCTACCCAGGGTCCTTACTCACTACTTCAGACCAGGGTCCCTACTCATTACTTCAGACCAGGGTCCTTACTCACTACTTCTAACCAGGGTCCTTACTCACTACTTCTAACCAGGGTCCTTACTCACTACCTCTAACCAGGGTCCTTACTCACTACCTCTAACCAGGGTCCTTACTCACTACTTCAGACCAGGGTCCTTACTCACTACTTCAGACCAGGGTCCTTACTCACTACTTCTGACCAGGGTCCTTACTCCCTACCTATAACCAGGGTCCTTATTCACTACTTTAGACCAGGGTCCTTACTCACTACTTCAGACCAGGGTCCTTACTCACTACTTCTGACCAGGGTCCTTACTCACTACTTCAGACCAGGGTCCTTACTCACTTCTTCAGACCAGGGTCCTTACTCACTACCTCTAATCAGGGTCCTTACTCACTACTTCTGACCAGGGTCCTTACTCACTACTTCAGACCAGGGTCCTTACTCACTACCTCTAACCAGGGTCCTTACTCACTACCTCTAACCAGGGTCCTTACTCACTACTTCAGACCAGGGTCCTTACTCACTACTTCAGACCATGGTCCTTACTTACTACCTCTAACCAGGGTCCTTACTCACTACCTCTAACCACGGTCCTTACTCACTACTTCTAACCAGGGTCCTTACTCACTACTTCAGACCAGGGTCCTTACTCACTACTTCTGACCAGGGTCCTTACTCACTACTTCTGACCAGGGTCCTTACTCACTACCTCTAACCAGGGTCCTTACTCACTACCTCTAACCAGGGTCCTTAATCACTACCTCTAACCAGGGTCCTTACTCACTACTTCTAACCAAGGTCCTTACTCACTACTTCTGACCAGGGTCCTTACTCACTACCTCTAACCAGGGTCCTTACTCACTACTTCAGACCAGGGTCCTTACTCACTACTTCAGACCAGGGTCCTTACTCACTACTTCAGACCAGGGTCCTTACTCACTACCTCTAACCAGGGTCCTTACTCACTACCTCTAACCAGGGTCCTTACTCACTACTTCTGACCAGGGTCCTTACTCACTACCTCTAACCAGGGTCCTTACTCACTACCTCTAACCAGGGTCCTTACTCACTACTTCTGACCAGGGTCCTTACTCACTACCTCTAACCAGGGTCCTTACTCACTACTTCTAACCAGGGTCCTTACTCACTACTTCAGACCAGGGTCCTTACTCACTACTTCTAACCAGGGTCCTTACTCACTACCTCTAACCAGGGTCCTTACTCACTACTTCTGACCAGGGTCCTTACTCACTACCTCTAACCAGGGTCCTTACTCACTACCTCTAACCAGGGTCCTTACTCACTACTTCTAACCAGGGTCCTTACTCACTACTTCTAACCAGGGTCCTTACTCACTACCTCTAACCAGGGTCCTTACTCACTACTTCTAACCAGGGTCCTTACTCACTACTTCAGACCAGGGTCCTTACTCACTACTTCTAACCAGGGTCCTTACTCACTACCTCTACCCAGGGTCCTTACTCACTACCTCTACCCAGGGTCCTTACTCACTACTTCAGACCAGGGTCCTTACTCACTACTTCTAACCAGGGTCCTTACTCACTACTTCTAACCAGGGTCCTTACTCACTACCTCTAACCAGGGTCTTTACTCACTACCTCTAACCAGGGTCCTTACTCACTACTTCTGACCAGGGTCCTTACTCCCTACCTATAACCAGGGTCCTTATTCACTACTTCAGACCAGTGTCCTTACTCACTACTTCTGACCAGGGTCCTTACTCACTACTTCAGACCAGGGTCCTTACTCACTTCTTCAGACAAGGGTCCTTACTCACTACCTCTGATCAGGGTCCTTACTCACTACTTCTGACCAGGGTCCTTACTCACTACTTCAGACCAGGGTCCTTACTCACTACCTCTAACCAGGGTCCTTACTCACTACCTCTAACCAGGGTCCTTACTTACTACTTCAGACCAGGGTCCTTACTCACTACTTCAGACCATGGTCCTTACTCACTACCTCTAACCAGGGTCCTTACTCACTACCTCTAACCAGGGTCCTTACTCACTACTTCAGACCAGGGTCCTTACTCACTACTTCAGACTAGGGTCCTTACTCACTACTTCTGACCAGGGTCCTTACTCACTACTTCAGACCAGGGTCCTTACTCACTACTTCAGACCAGGGTCCTTACTCACTACCTCTAACCAGGGTCCTTACTCACTACTTCTAACCAGGGTCCTTACTCACTACTTCAGACCAGGGTCCTTACTCACTACTTCTGACCAGGGTCCTTACTCACTACTTCAGACCAGGGTCCTTACTCACTACTTCTGACCAGGGTCCTTACTCACTACTTCTGACCAGGGTCCTTACTCACTACCTCTAACCAGGGTCCTTACTCACTACCTCTAACCAGGGTCCTTAATCACTACCTCTAACCAGGGTCCTTACTCACTACTTCTAACCAGGGTCCTTACTCACTACTTCTGACCAGGGTCCTTACTCACTACCTCTAACCAGGGTCCTTACTCACTACTTCAGACCAGGGTCCTTACTCACTACTTCAGACCAGGGTCCTTACTCACTACTTCAGACCAGGGTCCTTACTCACTACCTCTAACCAGGGTCCTTACTCACTACCTCTAACCAGGGTCCTTACTCACTACTTCTGACCAGGGTCCTTACTCACTACCTCTAACCAGGGTCCTTACTCACTACTTCTAACCAGGGTCCTTACTCACTACTTCAGACCAGGGTCCTTACTCACTACTTCTAACCAGGGTCCTTACTCACTACCTCTAACCAGGGTCCTTACTCACTACTTCTGACCAGGGTCCTTACTCACTACCTCTAACCAGGGTCCTTACTCACTACCTCTAACCAGGGTCCTTACTCATTACTTCTAACCAGGGTCCTTACTCACTACCTCTAACCAGGGTCCTTACTCACTACTTCTAACCAGGGTCCTTACTCACTACTTCAGACCAGGGTCCTTACTCACTACTTCTAACCAGGGTCCTTACTCACTACCTCTACCCAGGGTCCTTACTCACTACTTCAGACCAGGGTCCCTACTCACTACTTCAGACCAGGGTCCTTACTCACTACTTCTAACCAGGGTCCTTACTCACTACTTCTAACCAGGGTCCTTACTCACTACCTCTAACCAGGGTCCTTACTCACTACCTCTAACCAGGGTCCTTACTCACTACTTCTGACCAGGGTCCTTACTCACTACTTCTGACCAGGGTCCTTACTCACTACTTCAGACCAGGGCCCTTACTCACTTCTTCAGACCAGGGTCCTTACTCACTACCTCTAACCAGGGTCCTTACTCACTACTTCTGACCAGGGTCCTTACTCACTACTTCAGACCAGGGTCCTTACTCACTACCTCTAACCAGGGTCCTTACTCACTACCTCTAACCAGGGTCCTTACTCACTACTTCTGACCAGGGTCCTTACTCACTACTTCAGACCAGGGTCCTTACTCACTACTTCTAACCAGGGTCCTTACTCACTACTTCAGACCAGGGTCCTTACTCACTACTTCTAACCAGGGTCCTTACTCACTACCTCTACCCAGGGTCCTTACTCACTACTTCAGACCAGGGTCCCTACTCACTACTTCAGACCAGGGTCCTTACTCACTACTTCTAACCAGGGTCCTTACTCACTACTTCTAACCAGGGTCCTTACTCACTACCTCTAACCAGGGTCCTTACTCACTACCTCTAACCAGGGTCCTTACTCACTACTTCTGACCAGGGTCCTTACTCCCTAACTATAACCAGGGTCCTTATTCACTACTTCTAACCAGGGTCCTTACTCACTACTTCAGACCAGGGTCCTTACTCACTACTTCTGACCAGGGTCCTTACTCACTACTTCAGACCAGGGCCCTTACTCACTTCTTCAGACCAGGGTCCTTACTCACTACCTCTAACCAGGGTCCTTACTCACTACTTCTGACCAGGGTCCTTACTCACTACTTCAGACCAGGGTCCTTACTCACTACCTCTAACCAGGGTCCTTACTCACTACCTCTAACCAGGGTCCTTACTCACTACTTCAGACCAGGGTCCTTACTCACTACTTCTGACCAGGGTCCTTACTCACTACTTCAGACCAGGGTCCTTACTCACTACTTCTGACCAGGGTCCTTACTCACTACTTCTGACCAGGGTCCTTACTCACTACCTCTAACCAGGGTCCTTACTCACTACCTCTAACCAGGGTCCTTAATCACTACCTCTAACCAGGGTCCTTACTCACTACTTCTAACCAGGGTCCTTACTCACTACTTCTGACCAGGGTCCTTACTCACTACCTCTAACCAGGGTCCTTACTCACTACTTCAGACCAGGGTCCTTACTCACTACTTCAGACCAGGGTCCTTACTCACTACTTCAGACCAGGGTCCTTACTCACTACCTCTAACCAGGGTCCTTACTCACTACCTCTAACCAGGGTCCTTACTCACTACTTCTGACCAGGGTCCTTACTCACTACCTCTAACCAGGGTCCTTACTCACTACTTCTAACCAGGGTCCTTACTCACTACTTCAGACCAGGGTCCTTACTCACTACTTCTAACCAGGGTCCTTACTCACTACCTCTAACCAGGGTCCTTACTCACTACCTCTAACCAGGGTCCTTACTCACTACCTCTAACCAGGGTCCTTACTCATTACTTCTAACCAGGGTCCTTACTCACTACCTCTAACCAGGGTCCTTACTCACTACTTCTAACCAGGGTCCTTACTCACTACTTCAGACCAGGGTCCTTACTCACTACTTCTAACCAGGGTCCTTACTCACTACCTCTACCCAGGGTCCTTACTCACTACTTCAGACCAGGGTCCCTACTCACTACTTCAGACCAGGGTCCTTACTCACTACTTCTAACCAGGGTCCTTACTCACTACTTCTAACCAGGGTCCTTACTCACTACCTCTAACCAGGGTCCTTACTCACTACCTCTAACCAGGGTCCTTACTCACTACTTCTGACCAGGGTCCTTACTCACTACTTCTGACCAGGGTCCTTACTCACTACTTCAGACCAGGGCCCTTACTCACTTCTTCAGACCAGGGTCCTTACTCACTACCTCTAACCAGGGTCCTTACTCACTACTTCTGACCAGGGTCCTTACTCACTACTTCAGACCAGGGTCCTTACTCACTACCTCTAACCAGGGTCCTTACTCACTACCTCTAACCAGGGTCCTTACTCACTACTTCTGACCAGGGTCCTTACTCACTACTTCAGACCAGGGTCCTTACTCACTACTTCTAACCAGGGTCCTTACTCACTACTTCAGACCAGGGTCCTTACTCACTACTTCTAACCAGGGTCCTTACTCACTACCTCTACCCAGGGTCCTTACTCACTACTTCAGACCAGGGTCCCTACTCACTACTTCAGACCAGGGTCCTTACTCACTACTTCTAACCAGGGTCCTTACTCACTACTTCTAACCAGGGTCCTTACTCACTACCTCTAACCAGGGTCCTTACTCACTACCTCTAACCAGGGTCCTTACTCACTACTTCTGACCAGGGTCCTTACTCCCTAACTATAACCAGGGTCCTTATTCACTACTTCTAACCAGGGTCCTTACTCACTACTTCTGACCAGGGTCCTTACTCACTACTTCTGACCAGGGTCCTTACTCACTACTTCAGACCAGGGCCCTTACTCACTTCTTCAGACCAGGGTCCTTACTCACTACCTCTAACCAGGGTCCTTACTCACTACTTCTGACCAGGGTCCTTACTCACTACTTCAGACCAGGGTCCTTACTCACTACCTCTAACCAGGGTCCTTACTCACTACCTCTAACCAGGGTCCTTACTCACTACTTCAGACCAGGGTCCTTACTCACTACTTCTGACCAGGGTCCTTACTCACTACTTCAGACCAGGGTCCTTACTCACTTCTTCAGACCAGGGTCCTTACTCACTACCTCTAATCAGGGTCCTTACTCACTACTTCAGACCAGGGCCCTTACTCACTTCTTCAGACCAGGGTCCTTACTCACTACCTCTAACCAGGGTCCTTACTCACTACTTCTGACCAGGGTCCTTACTCACTACTTCAGACCAGGGTCCTTACTCACTACCTCTAACCAGGGTCCTTACTCACTACCTCTAACCAGGGTCCTTACTCACTACTTCAGACCAGGGTCCTTACTCACTACTTCAGACCAGGGTCCTTACTCACTACCTCTAACCAGGGTCCTTACTCACTACTTCAGACCAGGGTCCTTACTCACTACTTCAGACCATGGTCCTTACTCACTACCTCTAACCAGGGTCCTTACTCACTACCTCTAACCAGGGTCCTTACTCACTACTTCAGACCAGGGTCCTTACTCACTACTTCAGACTAGGGTCCTTACTCACTACTTCTGACCAGGGTCCTTACTCACTACTTCAGACCAGGGTCCTTACTCACTACTTAAACCAGGGTCCTTACTCACTACCTCTAACCAGGGTCCTTACTCACTACTTCTAACCAGGGTCCTTACTCACTACTTCAGACCAGGGTCCTCACTCACTACTTCTGACCAGGGTCCTTACTCACTACTTCTGACCAGGGTCCTTACTCACTACCTCTAACCAGGGTCCTTACTCACTACCTCTAACCAGGGTCCTTAATCACTACCTCTAACCAGGGTCCTTACTCACTACTTCTAACCAGGGTCCTTACTCACTACTTCTAACCAGGGTCCTTACTCACTACTTCAGACCAGGGTCCTTACTACTTCAGACCAGGGTCCTTACTCACTACTTCTAACCAGGGTCCTTACTCACTACCTCTAACCAGGGTCCTTACTCACTACTTCTAACCAGGGTCCTTACTCACTACTTCTGACCAGGGTCCTTACTCACTACCTCTAACCAGGGTCCTTACTCACTACTTCAGACCAGGGTCCTTACTCACTACTTCAGACCAGGGTCCTTACTCACTACTTCAGACCAGGGTCCTTACTCACTACCTCTAACCAGGGTCCTTACTCACTACTTCTAACCAGGGTCCTTACTCACTACTTCTGACCAGGGTCCTTACTCACTACCTCTAACCAGGGTCCTTACTCACTACCTCTAACCAGGGTCCTTACTCACTACTTCTGACCAGGGTCCTTACTCACTACCTCTAACCAGGGTCCTTACTCACTACCTCTAACCAGGGTCCTTACTCACTACCTCTAACCAGGGTCCTTACTCAGTACCTCTAACCAGGGTCCTTACTCACTACTTCAGACCAGGGTCCTTACTCACTACTTCAGACTAGGGTCCTTACTCACTACTTCTGACCAGGGTCCTTACTCACTACTTCAGACCAGGGTCCTTACTCACTACTTCAGACCAGGGTCCTTACTCACTACCTCTAACCAGGGTCCTTACTCACTACTTCTAACCAGGGTCCTTACTCACTACTTCAGACCAGGGTCCTCACTCACTACTTCTGACCAGGGTCCTTACTCACTACTTCTGACCAGGGTCCACACTCACTACCTCTAACCAGGGTCCTTACTCACTACCTCTAACCAGGGTCCTTAATCACTACCTCTAACCAGGGTCCTTACTCACTACTTCTAACCAGGGTCCTTACTCACTACTTCTAACCAGGGTCCTTACTCACTACTTCAGACCAGGGTCCTTACTCACTACTTCAGACCAGGGTCCTTACTCACTACCTCTAACCAGGGTCCTTACTCACTACCTCTAACCAGGGTCCTTACTCACTACTTCTAACCAGGGTCCTTACTCACTACTTCTGACCAGGGTCCTTACTCACTACCTCTAACCAGGGTCCTTACTCACTACCTCTAACCAGGGTCCTTACTCACTACTTCAGACCAGGGTCCTTACTCACTACTTCAGACCAGGGTCCTTACTCACTACTTGTAACCAGGGTCCTTACTCACTACCTCTAACCAGGGTCCTTACTCACTACTTCTGACCAGGGTCCTTACTCACTACCTCTAACCAGGGTCCTTACTCACTACCTCTAACCAGGGTCCTTACTCATTACTTCTAACCAGGGTCCTTACTCACTACTTCTAACCAGGGTCCTTACTCACTACCTCTAACCAGGGTCCTTACTCACTACCTCTAACCAGGGTCCTTACTCACTACTTCTAACCAGGGTCCTTACTCACTACTTCAGACCAGGGTCCTTACTCACTACTTCTAACCAGGGTCCTTACTCATTACCTCTACCCAGGGTCCTTACTCACTACTTCAGACCAGGGTCCCTACTCACTACTTCAGACCAGGGTCCTTACTCACTACTTCTAACCAGGGTCCTTACTCACTACTTCTAACCAGGGTCCTTACTCACTACCTCTAACCAGGGTCCTTACTCACTACCTCTAACCAGGGTCCTTACTCACTACTTCTGACCAGGGTCCTTACTCCCTACCTATAACCAGGGTCCTTATTCACTACTTCTAACCAGGGTCCTTACTCACTACTTCAGACCAGGGTCCTTACTCACTACTTCTGACCAGGGTCCTTACTCACTACTTCAGACCAGGGTCCTTACTCACTTCTTCAGACCAGGGTCCTTACTCACTACCTCTAACCAGGGTCCTTACTCACTACCTCTAACCAGGGTCCTTACTCACTACTTCAGACCAGGGTCCTTACTCACTACTTCTGACCAGGGTCCTTACTCACTACTTCAGACCAGGGTCCTTACTCACTACATCAGATCAGGGTCCTTACTCAATACTTCTAACCAGGGTCCTTACTCACTACTTCTAACCAGGGTCCTTACTCACTACTTCAGACCAGGGCCCTTACTCACTACTTCTGACCAGGGTCCTTACTCACTACTTCTGACCAGGGTCCTTACTCACTACCTCTAACCAGGGTCCTTACTCACTACCTCTAACCAGGGTCCTTAATCACTACCTCTAACCAGGGTCCTTACTCACTACTTCTAACCAGGGTCCTTACTCACTACTTCTGACCAGGGTCCTTACTCACTACCTCTAACCAGGGTCCTTACTCACTACTTCAGACCAGGGTCCTTACTCACTACTTCAGACCAGGGTCCTTAATCACTACTTCAGACCAGGGTCCTTACTCACTACCTCTAACCAGGGTCCTTACTCACTACCTCTAACCAGGGTCCTTACTCACTACTTCTGACCAGGGTCCTTACTCACTACCTCTAACCAGGGTCCTTACTCACTACCTCTAACCAGGGTCCTTACTCACTACTTCTGACCAGGGTCCTTACTCACTACCTCTAACCAGGGTCCTTACTCACTACTTCTAACCAGGGTCCTTACTCACTACTTCAGACCAGGGTCCTTACTCACTACTTCTAACCAGGGTCCTTACTCACTACCTCTAACCAGGGTCCTTACTCACTACCTCTAACCAGGGTCCTTACTCACTACTTCTAACCAGTGTCCTTACTCACTACCTCTAACCAGGGTCCTTACTCACTACTCCTGACCAGGGTCCTTACTCACTACTTCTAACCAGGGTCCTTACTCACTACTTCTAACCAGGGTCCTTACTCACTACCTCTAACCAGGGTCCTTACTCACTACTTCAGACCAGGGTCCTTACTCACTACTTCTGACCAGGGTCCTTACTCACTACTTCTAACCAGGGTCCTTACTCACTACTTCAGACCAGGGTCCTTACTCACTACTTCTAACCAGGGTCCTTACTCACTACCTCTAACCAGGGTCCTTACTCACTACTTCTGACCAGGGTCCTTACTCACTACCTCTAACCAGGGTCCTTACTCACTACTTCTAACCAGTGTCCTTACTCACTACCTCTAACCACGGTCCTTACTCACTACTTCTGACCAGGGTCCTTACTCACTACTTCTGACCAGGGTCCTTACTCACTACTTCTAACCAGGGTCCTTACTCACTACTTCTAACCAGGGTCCTTACTCACTACCTCTAACCAGGGTCCTTACTCACTACTTCTAACCAGTGTCCTTACTCACTACCTCTAACCAGGGTCCTTACTCACTACTTCTGACCAGGGTCCTTACTCACTACTTCTAACCAGGGTCCTTACTCACTACTTCTAACCAGGGTCCTTACTCACTACCTCTAACCAGGGTCCTTACTCACTACTTCAGACCAGGGTCCTTACTCACTACTTCTGACCAGGGTCATTACTCACTACTTCAGACCAGGGTCCTTACTCACTACCTCTAACCAGGGTCCTTACTCACTACCTCTAACCAGGGTCCTTACTCATTACTTCTAACCAGGGTCCTTACTCACTACTTCTAACCAGGGTCCTTACTCACTACCTCTAACCAGGGTCCTTACTCACTACCTCTAACCAGGGTCCTTACTCACTACTTCTAACCAGGGTCCTTACTCACTACTTCAGACCAGGGTCCTTACTCACTACTTCTAACCAGGGTCCTTACTCACTACCTCTACCCAGGGTCCTTACTCACTACTTCAGACCAGGGTCCCTACTCACTACTTCAGACCAGGGTCCTTACTCACTACTACTAACCAGGGTCCTTACTCACTACTTCTAACCAGGGTCCTTACTCACTACCTCTAACCAGGGTCCTTACTCACTACCTCTAACCAGGGTCCTTACTCACTACTTCTGACCAGGGTCCTTACTCCCTACCTATAACCAGGGTCCTTATTCACTACTTCTAACCAGGGTCCTTACTCACTACTTCAGACCAGGGTCCTTACTCACTACTTCTGACCAGGGTCCTTACTCACTACTTCAGACCAGGGTCCTTACTCACTTCTTCAGACCAGGGTCCTTACTCACTACCTCTAACCAGGGTCCTTACTCACTACTTCTGACCAGGGTCCTTACTCACTACTTCAGACCAGGGTCCTTACTCACTACCTCTAACCAGGGTCCTTACTCACTACCTCTAACCAGGGTCCTTACTCACTACTTCAGACCAGGGTCCTTACTCAATACTTCTAACCAGGGTCCTTACTCACTACTTCTAACCAGGGTCCTTACTCACTACTTCAGACCAGGGCCCTTACTCACTACTTCTGACCAGGGTCCTTACTCACTACTTCTGACCAGGGTCCTTACTCACTACATCTAACCAGGGTCCTTACTCACTACCTCTAACCAGGGTCCTTAATCACTACCTCTAACCAGGGTCCTTACTCACTACTTCTAACCAGGGTCCTTACTCACTACTTCTGACCAGGGTCCTTACTCACTACCTCTAACCAGGGTCCTTACTCACTACTTCAGACCAGGGTCCTTACTCACTACTTCAGACCAGGGTCCTTACTCACTACTTCAGACCAGGGTCCTTACTCACTACTTCAGACCAGGGTCCTTACTCACTACCTCTAACCAGGGTCCTTACTCACTACCTCTAACCAGGGTCCTTACTCACTACTTCTGACCAGGGTCCTTACTCACTACCTCTAACCAGGGTCCTTACTCACTACCTCTAACCAGGGTCCTTACTCACTACCTCTAACCAGGGTCCTTACTCACTACTTCTGACCAGGGTCCTTACTCACTACCTCTAACCAGGGTCCTTACTCACTACTTCTAACCAGGGTCCTTACTCACTACTTCAGACCAGGGTCCTTACTCACTACTTCTAACCAGGGTCCTTACTCACTACCTCTAACCAGGGTCCTTACTCACTACTTCTGACCAGGGTCCTTACTCACTACCTCTAACCAGGGTCCTTACTCACTACTTCTAACCAGTGTCCTTACTCACTACCTCTAACCAGGGTCCTTACTCACTACTTCTGACCAGGGTCCTTACTCACTACTTCTAACCAGGGTCCTTACTCACTACTTCTAACCAGGGTCCTTACTCACTACCTCTAACCAGGGTCCTTACTCACTACTTCAGACCAGGGTCCTTACTCACTACTTCTGACCAGGGTCCTTACTCACTACTTCAGACCAGGGTCCTTACTCACTACTTCAGACCAGGGTCCTTACTCACTACTTCAGACCAGGGTCCTTACTCACTACCTCTAACCAGGGTCCTTACTCACTACTTCTAACCAGGGTCCTTACTCACTACTTCTGACCAGGGTCCTTACTCACTACTTCAGACCAGGGTCCTTACTCACTACTTCTAACCAGGGTCCTTACTCACTACCTCTAACCAGGGTCCTTACTCACTACTTCTAACCAGGGTCCTTACTCACTACTTCTAACCAGGGTCCTTACTCACTACTTCTAACCAGGGTCCTTACTCACTACTTCTAACCAGGGTCCTTACTCACTACTTCTAACCAGGGTCCTTACTCACTGCTTCAGACCAGGGTCCTTACTCACTACTTCTGACCAGGGTCCTTACTCACTACTTCAGACCAGGGTCCTTACTCACTACTTCAGACCAGGGTCCTTACTCACTACCTCTAACCAGGGTCCTTACTCACTACTTCAGACCAGGGTCCTTACTCACTACTTCTGACCAGGGTCCTTACACACTACTTTAGACCAGGGTCCTTACTCACTACCTCTAACCAGGGTCCTTACTCACTACTTCAGACCAGGGTCCTTACTCACTACTTCAGACCAGTGTCCTTACTCACTACCTCTAACCAGGTTCCTTACTCACTACCTCTAACCAGGGTCCTTACTCACTACTTCTGACCAGGGTCCTTACTCACTACTTCTAACCAGGGTCCTTACTCACTACTTCTAACCAGGGTCCTTACTCACTACTTCTAACCAGGGTCCTTACTCACTACTTCTAACCAGGGTCCTTACTCACTACTTCTGACCAGGGTCCTTACTCACTACTTCTGACCAGGGTCCTTACTCACTACTTCAGACCAGGGTCCTTACTCACTTCTTCAGACCAGGGTCCTTACTCACTACCTCTAACCAGGGTCTTTACTCACTACTTCAGACCAGGGTCCTTACTCACTACTTCTGACCAGGGTCCTTACTCACTACCTCTAACCAGGGTCCTTACTCACTACCTCTAACCAGGGTCCTTACTCACTACTTCTGACCAGGGTCCTTACTCACTACCTCTAACCAGGGTCCTTACTCACTACTTCTAACCAGGGTCCTTACTCACTACTTCAGACCAGGGTCCTTACTCACTACTTCTAACCAGGGTCCTTACTCACTACCTCTACCCAGGGTCCTTACTCACTACTTCAGACCAGGGTCCCTACTCACTACTTCAGACCAGGGTCCTTACTCACTACTTCTAACCAGGGTCCTTACTCACTACTTCTAACCAGGGTCCTTACTCACTACCTCTAACCAGGGTCCTTACTCACTACCTCTAACCAGGGTCCTTACTCACTACTTCTGACCAGGGTCCTTACTCCCTACCTATAACCAGGGTCCTTATTCACTACTTCTAACCAGGGTCCTTACTCACTACTTCAGACCAGGGTCCTTACTCACTACTTCTGACCAGGGTCCTTACTCACTACTTCAGACCAGGGTCCTTACTCACTTCTTCAGACCAGGGTCCTTACTCACTACCTCTAACCAGGGTCCTTACTCACTACTTCTGACCAGGGTCCTTACTCACTACTTCAAACCAGGGTCCTTACTCACTACCTCTAACCAGGGTCCTTACTCACTACCTCTAACCAGGGTCCTTACTCACTACTTCAGACCAGGGTCCTTACTCAATACTTCTAACCAGGGTCCTTACTCACTACTTCTAACCAGGGTCCTTACTCACTACTTCAGACCAGGGCCCTTACTCACTACTTCTGACCAGGGTCCTTACTCACTACTTCTGACCAGGGTCCTTACTCACTACATCTAACCAGGGTCCTTACTCACTACCTCTAACCAGGGTCCTTAATCACTACCTCTAACCAGGGTCCTTACTCACTACTTCTAACCAGGGTCCTTACTCACTACTTCTGACCAGGGTCCTTACTCACTACCTCTAACCAGGGTCCTTACTCACTACTTCAGACCAGGGTCCTTACTCACTACTTCAGACCAGGGTCCTTACTCACTACTTCAGACCAGGGTCCTTACTCACTACTTCAGACCAGGGTCCTTACTCACTACCTCTAACCAGGGTCCTTACTCACTACCTCTAACCAGGGTCCTTACTCACTACTTCTGACCAGGGTCCTTACTCACTACCTCTAACCAGGGTCCTTACTCACTACCTCTAACCAGGGTCCTTACTCACTACCTCTAAACAGGGTCCTTACTCACTACTTCTGACCAGGGTCCTTACTCACTACCTCTAACCAGGGTCCTTACTCACTACTTCTAACCAGGGTCCTTACTCACTACTTCAGACCAGGGTCCTTACTCACTACTTCTAACCAGGGTCCTTACTCACTACCTCTAACCAGGGTCCTTACTCACTACTTCTGACCAGGGTCCTTACTCACTACCTCTAACCAGGGTCCTTACTCACTACTTCTAACCAGTGTCCTTACTCACTACCTCTAACCAGGGTCCTTACTCACTACTTCTGACCAGGGTCCTTACTCACTACTTCTAACCAGGGTCCTTACTCACTACTTCTAACCAGGGTCCTTACTCACTACCTCTAACCAGGGTCCTTACTCACTACTTCAGACCAGGGTCCTTACTCACTACTTCTGACCAGGGTCCTTACTCACTACTTCAGACCAGGGTCCTTACTCACTACTTCAGACCAGGGTCCTTACTCACTACCTCTAACCAGGGTCCTTACTCACTACTTCTAACCAGGGTCCTTACTCACTACTTCTGACCAGGGTCCTTACTCACTACTTCAGACCAGGGTCCTTACTCACTACTTCTAACCAGGGTCCTTACTCACTACCTCTAACCAGGGTCCTTACTCACTACTTCTAACCAGGGTCCTTACTCACTACTTCTAACCAGGGTCCTTACTCACTACTTCTAACCAGGGTCCTTACTCACTACTTCTAACCAGGGTCCTTACTCACTACTTCTAACCAGGGTCCTTACTCACTGCTTCAGACCAGGGTCCTTACTCACTACTTCTGACCAGGGTCCTTACTCACTACTTCAGACCAGGGTCCTTACTCACTACTTCAGACCAGGGTCCTTACTCACTACCTCTAACCAGGGTCCTTACTCACTACTTCAGACCAGGGTCCTTACTCACTACTTCTGACCAGGGTCCTTACACACTACTTTAGACCAGGGTCCTTACTCACTACCTCTAACCAGGGTCCTTACTCACTACTTCAGACCAGGGTCCTTACTCACTACTTCAGACCAGTGTCCTTACTCACTACCTCTAACCAGGTTCCTTACTCACTACCTCTAACCAGGGTCCTTACTCACTACTTCTGACCAGGGTCCTTACTCACTACTTCTAACCAGGGTCCTTACTCACTACTTCTAACCAGGGTCCTTACTCACTACTTCTAACCAGGGTCCTTACTCACTACTTCTAACCAGGGTCCTTACTCACTACTTCTGACCAGGGTCCTTACTCACTACTTCTGACCAGGGTCCTTACTCACTACTTCAGACCAGGGTCCTTACTCACTTCTTCAGACCAGGGTCCTTACTCACTACCTCTAACCAGGGTCTTTACTCACTACTTCAGACCAGGGTCCTTACTCACTACTTCTGACCAGGGTCCTTACTCACTACCTCTAACCAGGGTCCTTACTCACTACCTCTAACCAGGGTCCTTACTCACTACTTCTGACCAGGGTCCTTACTCACTACCTCTAACCAGGGTCCTTACTCACTACTTCTAACCAGGGTCCTTACTCACTAATTCAGACCAGGGTCCTTACTCACTACTTCTAACCAGGGTCCTTACTCACTACCTCTAACCAGGGTCCTTACTCACTACTTCTGACCAGGGTCCTTACTCACTACCTCTAACCAGGGTCCTTACTCACTACTTCTAACCAGTGTCCTTACTCACTACCTCTAACCAGGGTCCTTACTCACTACTTCTGACCAGGGTCCTTACTCACTACCTCTAACCAGGGTCCTTACTCACTACTTCTAACCAGGGTCCTTACTCACTACTTCTAACCAGGGTCCTTACTCACTACTTCTAACCAGGGTCCTTACTCACTACTTCTAACCAGGGTCCTTACTCACTGCTTCAGACCAGGGTCCTTACTCACTACTTCAGACCAGGGTCCTTACTCACTACTTCTGACCAGGGTCCTTACACACTACTTTAGACCAGGGTCCTTACTCACTACCTCTAACCAGGGTCCTTACTCACTACTTCAGACCAGGGTCCTTACTCACTACTTCAGACCAGTGTCCTTACTCACTACCTCTAACCAGGTTCCTTACTCACTACCTCTAACCAGGGTCCTTACTCACTACTTCTGACCAGGGTCCTTACTCACTACTTCTAACCAGGGTCCTTACTCACTACTTCTAACCAGGGTCCTTACTCACTACTTCTAACCAGGGTCCTTACTCACTACTTCTAACCAGGGTCCTTACTCACTACTTCTGACCAGGGTCCTTACTCACTACTTCTGACCAGGGTCCTTACTCACTACTTCAGACCAGGGTCCTTACTCACTTCTTCAGACCAGGGTCCTTACTCACTACCTCTAACCAGGGTCTTTACTCACTACTTCAGACCAGGGTCCTTACTCACTACTTCAGACCAGGGTCCTTACTCACTACTTTAGACCAGGGTCCTTACTCACTACTTCTAACCAGGGTCCTTACTCACTACCTCTAACCAGGGTCCTTACTTACTACTTCTAACCAGTGTCCTTACTCACTACCTCTAACCAGGGTCCTTATTCACTACTTCTGACCAGGGTCCTTACTCACCACTTCAGACCAGGGTCCTTACTCACCACTTCAGACCAGGGTTCTTACTCACTACCTCTAACCAGGGTCCTTACTCACTACTTCTGACCAGGGTCCTTACTCACTACTTCTAACCAGGGTCCTTACTCACTACTTCAGACCAGGGTCCTTACTCACTACCTCCAACCAGGGTCATTACTCACTACTTCTAACCAGGGTCCTTACTCACTACTTCTGACCAGGGTCCTTACTCACTACTTCTGACCAGGGTCCTTACTCACTACCTCTAACCAGGGTCCTTACTCACTACCTCTAACCAGGGTCCTTACTCACTACCTCTAACCAGGGTCCTTACTCACTACTTCTGACCAGGGTCCTTACTCACTACTTCAGACCAGGGTCCTTACTCACTACCTCTAACCAGGGTCCTTACTCACTACCTCTAACCAGGGTCCTTACTCACTACTTCAGACCAGGGTCCTTACTCACTACTTCAGACCAGGGTCCTTACTCACAACTTCAGACCAGGGTCCTTACTCACTACCTCTAACCAGGGTCCTTACTCACTACCTCTAACCAGGGTCCTTACTCACTACCTCTAACCAGGGTCCTTACTCACTACCTCAGACCAGGGTCCTTACTCACTACTTCTAACCAGGGTCCTTACTCACTACTTCAGACCAGGGTCCTTACTCACTACTTCAGACCAGGGTCCTTACTCACTACTTCTAACCAGGGTCCTTACTCACTACCTCTAACCAGGGTCCTTACTCACTACTTCTAACCAGGGTCCTTACTCACTACTTCTAACCAGGGTCCTTACTCACTACTTCAGACCAGGGTCCTTACTCACTACCTCTAACCAGGGTCCTTACTCACTACTTCAGACCAGGGTCCTTACTCACTACCTCTAACCATGGTCCTTACTCACTACCTCTAACCAGGGTCCTTACTCACTACTTCAGACCAGGGTCCTTACTCACTACTTCTAACCAGGGTCCTTACTCACTACTTCAGACCAGGGTCCTTACTCACTACTTCTAACCAGGGTCCTTACTCACTACTTCTGACCAGGGTCCTTACTCACTACCTCTAACCAGGGTCCTTACTAACTACCTCTAACCAGGGTCCTTACTCACTACTTCAGACCAGGATCCTTACTCACTACTTTTAACCAGGGTCCTTACTCACTAACTCTAACCAGGGTCCTTACTCACTACTTCTAACCAGGGTCCTTACTCACTACTTCAGACCAGCGGCCTTACTCACTACTTCTAACCAGGGTCCTTACTCACTACTTCAGACCAGGGTCCTTACTCACTACCTCTAACCAGGGTCCTTACTCACTACCTCTAACCAGGGTCCTTACTCACTACCTCTAACAGGGGTCCTTACTCACTACCTCTAACCAGGGTCCTTACTCACTACTTCAGACCAGGGTCCTTACTCACTACTTCTAACCACGGTCCTTACTCACTACTTCAGATCAGGGTCCTTACTCACTACTTCAGACCAGGGTCCTTACTCACTACTTCTGACCAGGTTCCTTACTCACTACCTCTAACCAGGGTCCTTACTCACTACTTCTGACCAGGTTCCTTACTCACTACCTCTAACCAGGGTCCTTACTCACTACTTCTAACCAGGGTCCTTACTCACTACTTCTAACCAGGGTCCTTACTCACTACTTCTAACCAGGGTCCTTACTCACTTCTTCTAACCAGGGTCCTTACTCACTACCTCTAACCAGGGTCCTTACTCACTACCTCTAACCAGGGTCCTTACTCACTACCTCTAACCAGGGTCCTTACTCACTACTTCTAACAACGGTCTTTACTCACTACTTCAGATCAGGGTCCTTACTCACTACTTCAGACCAGGGTCCTTACTCACTACTTCTGACCAGGGTCCTTACTCACTACCTCTAACCAGGGTCCTTACTCACTACTTCTAACCAGGGTCCTTACTCACTACTTCAGACCAGGGTCCTTACTCACTACTTCTAACCAGGGTCCTTACTCACTACCTCTAACCAGGGTCCTTACTCACTACTTCAGACCAGGGTCCTTACTCACTACTTCTAACCAGGGTCCTTACTCACTACTTCAGACCAGGGTCCAAACTCATTACTTCTAACCAGGGTCCTTACTCACTACCTCTAACCAGGGTCCTTACTCACTACTTCTAACCAGGGTCCTTACTCACTACTTCTAACCAGGGTCCTTACTCACTACTTCAGACCAGGGTCCTTACTCACTACTTCTAACCAGGGTCCTTACTCACTACTTCTAACCAGGGTCCTTACTCACTACCTCTAACCAGGGTCCTTACTCACTACTTCTAACCAGGGTCCTTACTCACTACTTCAGACCAGGGTCCTTACTCACTACCTCTAACCAGGGTCCTTATTCACTTCTTCTAACCAGGGTCCTTACTCACTACTTCAGACCAGGGTCCTTACTCACTACTTCTAACCAGGGTCCTTACTCACTACCTCTAACCAGGGTCCTTACTCACTACTTCTAACCAGGGTCCTTACTCACTACCTCTAACCAGGGTCCTTACTCACTACCTCTAACCAGGGTCCTTACTCACTACTTCAGACCAGGGTCCTTACTCACTACCTCTAACCAGGGTCCTTACTCACTTCTTCTAACCAGGGTCCTTACTCACTACTTCAGACCAGGGTCCTTACTCACTACCTCTAACCAGGGTCCTTACTCACTACTTCTAACCAGGGTCCTTACTCACTACTTCAGACCAGGGTCCTTACTCACTACTTCAGACCAGGGTCCTTACTCACTACTTCTGACCAGGGTCCTTACTCACTACTTCAGACCAGGGTCCTTACTCACTTCTTCAGACCAGGGTCCTTACTCACTACCTCTAACCAGGGTCCTTACTCACTACTTCTGACCAGGGTCCTTACTCACTACTTTAGACCAGGGTCCTTACTCACTACCTCTAACCAGGGTCCTTACTCACTACCTCTAACCAGGGTCCTTACTCACTACTTCAGACCAGGGTCCTTACTCACTACTTCAGACCAGGGTCCTTACTCACTACTTCTGACCAGGGTCCTTACTCACTACTTCAGACCAGGGTCCTTACTCACTACTTCAGACCAGGGTCCTTACTCACCACTTCTAACCAGGGTCCTTACTCACTACTTCTAACCAGGGTCCTTACTCACTACTTCAGACCAGGGTCCTTACTCACTACTTCTGACCAGGGTCCTTACTCACTACTTCTGACCAGGGTCCTTACTCACTACCTCTAACCAGGGTCCTTACTCACTACCTCTAACCAGGGTCCTTAATCACTACCTCTAACCAGGTTCCTTACTCACTACTTCTAACCAGGGTCCTTACTCACTACTTCTGACCAGGGTCCTTACTCACTACCTCTAACCAGGGTCCTTACTCACTACTTCAGACCAGGGTCCTTACTCACTACTTCAGACCAGGGTCCTTACTCACTACTTCAGACCAGGGTCCTTACTCACTACCTCTAACCAGGGTCCTTACTCACTACCTCTAACCAGGGTCCTTACTCACTACTTCTGACCAGGGTCCTTACTCACAACCTCTAACCAGGGTCCTTACTCTCTACCTCTAACCAGGGTCCTTACTCACTACTTCTGACCAGGGTCCTTACTCACTACCTCTAACCAGGGTCCTTACTCACTACTTCTAACCAGGGTACTTACTCACTACTTCAGACCAGGGTCCTTACTCACTACTTCTGACCAGGGTCCTTACTCACTACCTCTAACCAGGGTCCTTACTCACTACCTCTAACCAGGGTCCTTACTCACTACTTCAGACCAGGGTCCTTACTCACTACTTCTAACCAGGGTCCTTACTCACTACCTCTAACCAGGGTCCTTACTCACTACTTCTAACCAGGGTCCTTACTCACTACCTCTAACCAGGGTCCTTATTCACTACTTCTAACCAGGGTCCTTACTCACTACTTCTAACCAGGGTCCTTACTCACTACTTCTGACCAGGGTCCTTACTCACTACCTCTAATCAGGGTCCTTACTCACTACTTCAGACCAGGGTCCTTACTCACTACTTCTAACCAGGGTCCTTACTCACTACCTCTAACCAGGGTCCTTACTCACTACTTCTAACCAGGGTCCTTACTCACTACTTCTAACCAGGGTCCTTACTCACTACTTCAGACCAGGGTCCTTACTCACTACCTCTAACCAGGGTCCTTACTCACTACTTCAGACCAGGGTCCTTACTCACTACCTCTAACCAGGGTCCTTACTCACTACCTCTAACCAGGGTCCTTACTCACTACTTTTAACCAGGGTCCTTACTCACTAACTCTAACCAGGGTCCTTACTCACTACTTCTAACCAGGGTCCTTACTCACTACTTCAGACCAGCGTCCTTACTCACTACTTCTAACCAGGGTCCTTACTCACTACTTCAGACCAGGGTCCTTACTCACTACCTCTAACCAGGGTCCTTACTCACTACCTCTAACCAGGGTCCTTACTCACTACTTCAGACCAGGGTCCTTACTCACTACTTCTAACCACGGTCCTTACTCACTACTTCAGATCAGGGTCCTTACTCACTTCTTCAGACCAGGGTCCTTGCTCACTACTTCTGACCAGGTTCCTTACTCACTACCTCTAACCAGGGTCCTTACTCACTACTTCTAACCAGGGTCCTTACTCACTACTTCAGACCAGGGTCCTTACTCACTACTTCAGACCAGGGTCCTTACACACTACCTCTAACCAGGGTCCTTACTCACTACTTCTAACCAGGGTCCTTACTCACTACTTCTAACCAGGGTCCTTACTCACTACTTCTAACCAGGGTCCTTACTCACTACCTCTAACCAGGGTCCTTACTCACTACCTCTAACCAGGGTCCTTACTCACTACCTCTAACCAGGGTCCTTACTCACTACTTCTAACCACGGTCCTTACTCACTACTTCAGATCAGGGTCCTTACTCACTACTTCAGACCAGGGTCCTTACTCACTACTTCTGACCAGGGTCCTTACTCACTACCTCTAACCAGGGTCCTTACTCACTACTTCTAACCAGGGTCCTTACTCACTACTTCAGACCAGGGTCCTTACACACTACCTCTAACCAGGGTCCTTACTCACTACTTCTAACCAGGGTCCTTACTCACTACTTCTAACCAGGGTCCTTACTCACTGCTTCAGACCAGGGTCCTTACTCACTACCTCTAATCAGGGTCCTTACACACTACTTCAGACCAGGGCCCTTACTCACTTCTTCAGACCAGGGTCTTTACTCACTACCTCTAACCAGGGTCCTTACTCACTACTTCTGACCAGGGTCCTTACTCACTACTTCAGACCAGGGTCCTTACTCACTACCTCTAACCAGGGTCCTTACTCACTACCTTTAACCAGGGTCCTTACTCACTACTTCAGACCAGGGTCCTTACTCACTACTTCAGACCAGGGTCCTTACTCACTACCTCTAACCAGGGTCCTTACTCACTACTTCAGACCAGGGTCCTTACTCACTACTTCAGACCATGGTCCTTACTCACTACCTCTAACCAGGGTCCTTACTCACTACCTCTAACCAGGGCCCTTACTCACTACTTCAGACCAGGGTCCTTACTCACTACTTCAGACTAGGGTCCTTACTCACTACTTCTGACCAGGGTCCTTACTCACTACTTCAGACCAGGGTCCTTACTCACTACTTCAGACCAGGGTCCTTACTCACTACCTCTAACCAGGGTCCTTACTCACTACTTCTAACCAGGGTCCTTACTCACTACTTCAGACCAGGGTCCTCACTCACTACTTCTGACCAGGGTCCTTACTCACTACTTCTGACCAGGGTCCTTACTCACTACCTCTAACCAGGGTCCTTACTCACTACCTCTAACCAGGGTCCTTAATCACTACCTCTAACCAGGGTCCTTACTCACTACTTCTAACCAGGGTCCTTACTCACTACTTCTAACCAGGGTCCTTACTCACTACTTCAGACCAGGGTCCTTACTCACTACTTCAGACCAGGGTCCTTACTCACTACCTCTAACCAGGGTCCTTACTCACTACCTCTAACCAGGGTCCTTACTCACTACTTCTAACCAGGGTCCTTACTCACTACTTCTGACCAGGGTCCTTACTCACTACCTCTAACCAGGGTCCTTACTCACTACTTCAGACCAGGGTCCTTACTCACTACTTCAGACCAGGGTCCTTACTCACTACTTCAGACCAGGGTCCTTACTCACTACCTCTAACCAGGGTCCTTACTCACTACCTCTAACCAGGGTCCTTACTCACTACTTCTGACCAGGGTCCTTACTCACTACCTCTAACCAGGGTCCTTACTCACTACCTCTAACCAGGGTCCTTACTCACTACTTCTGACCAGGGTCCTTACTCACTACCTCTAACCAGGGTCCTTACTCACTACTTCAGACCATGGTCCTTACTCACTACCTCTAACCAGGGTCCTTACTCACTACCTCTAACCAGGGTCCTTACTCACTACTTCAGACCAGGGTCCTTACTCACTACTTCAGACTAGGGTCCTTACTCACTACTTCTGACCAGGGTCCTTACTCACTACTTCAGACCAGGGTCCTTACTCACTACTTCAGACCAGTGTCCTTACTCACTACCTCTAACCAGGGTCCTTACTCACTACTTCTAACCAGGGTCCTTACTCACTACTTCAGACCAGGGTCCTCACTCACTACTTCTGACCAGGGTCCTTACTCACTACTTCTGACCAGGGTCCTTACTCACTACCTCTAACCAGGGTCCTTACTCACTACCTCTAACCAGGGTCCTTAATCACTACCTCTAACCAGGGTCCTTACTCACTACTTCTAACCAGGGTCCTTACTCACTACTTCTAACCAGGGTCCTTACTCACTACTTCAGACCAGGGTCCTTACTCACTACTTCAGACCAGGGTCCTTACTCACTACCTCTAACCAGGGTCCTTACTCACTACCTCTAACCAGGGTCCTTACTCACTACTTCTAACCAGGGTCCTTACTCACTACTTCTGACCAGGGTCCTTACTCACTACCTCTAACCAGGGTCCTTACTCACTACTTCAGACCAGGGTCCTTACTCACTACTTCAGACCAGGGTCCTTACTCACTACTTCTAACCAGGGTCCTTACTCACTACCTCTAACCAGGGTCCTTACTCACTACTTCTGACCAGGGTCCTTACTCACTACCTCTAACCAGGGTCCTTACTCACTACCTCTAACCAGGGTCCTTACTCATTACTTCTAACCAGGGTCCTTACTCACTACTTCTAACCAGGGTCCTTACTCACTACCTCTAACCAGGGTCCTTACTCACTACCTCTAACCAGGGTCCTTACTCACTACTTCTAACCAGGGTCCTTACTCACTACTTCAGACCAGGGTCCTTACTCACTACTTCTAACCAGGGTCCTTACTCATTACCTCTACCCAGGGTCCTTACTCACTACTTCAGACCAGGGTCCCTACTCACTACTTCAGACCAGGGTCCTTACTCACTACTTCTAACCAGGGTCCTTACTCACTACTTCTAACCAGGGTCCTTACTCACTACCTCTAACCAGGGTCCTTACTCACTACCTCTAACCAGGGTCCTTACTCACTACTTCTGACCAGGGTCCTTACTCCCTACCTATAACCAGGGTCCTTATTCACTACTTCTAACCAGGGTCCTTACTCACTACTTCAGACCAGGGTCCTTACTCACTACTTCTGACCAGGGTCCTTACTCACTACTTCAGACCAGGGTCCTTACTCACTTCTTCAGACCAGGGTCCTTACTCACTACCTCTAACCAGGGTCCTTACTCACTACTTCTGACCAGGGTCCTTACTCACTACTTCAGACCAGGGTCCTTACTCACTACCTCTAACCAGGGTCCTTACTCACTACCTCTAACCAGGGTCCTTACTCACTACTTCAGACCAGGGTCCTTACTCACTACTTCAGACCATGGTCCTTACTCACTACCTCTAACCAGGGTCCTTACTCACTACTTCAGACCAGGGTCCTTACTCACTACTTCAGACCAGGGTCCTTACTCACTACTTCAGACCAGGGTCCTTACTCACTACTTCTGACCAGGGTCCTTACTCACTACTTCAGACCAGGGTCCTTACTCACTACATCAGACCAGGGTCCTTACTCAATACTTCTAACCAGGGTCCTTACTCACTACTTCTAACCAGGGTCCTTACTCACTACTTCAGACCAGGGCCCTTACTCACTACTTCTGAACAGGGTCCTTACTCACTACTTCTGACCAGGGTCCTTACTCACTACCTCTAACCAGGGTCCTTACTCACTACCTCTAACCAGGGTCCTTAATCACTACCTCTAACCAGGGTCCTTACTCACTACTTCTAACCAGGGTCCTTACTCACTACTTCTGACCAGGGTCCTTACTCACTACCTCTAACCAGGGTCCTTACTCACTACTTCAGACCAGGGTCCTTACTCACTACTTCAGACCAGGGTCCTTACTCACTACTTCAGACCAGGGTCCTTACTCACTACCTCTAACCAGGGTCCTTACTCACTAACTCTAACCAGGGTCCTTACTCACTACTTCTGACCAGGGTCCTTACTCACTACCTCTAACCAGGGTCCTTACTCACTACCTCTAACCAGGGTCCTTACTCACTACTTCTGACCAGGGTCCTTACTCACTACCTCTAACCAGGGTCCTTACTCACTACTTCTAACCAGGGTCCTTACTCACTACTTCTGACCAGGGTCCTTACTCACTACCTCTAACCAGGGTCCTTACTCACTACTTCTAACCAGTGTCCTTACTCACTACCTCTAACCAGGGTCCTTGCTCACTACTTCTGACCAGGGTCCTTACTCACTACTTCTAACCAGGGTCCTTACTCACTACTTCTAACCAGGGTCCTTACTCACTACCTCTAACCAGGGTCCTTACTCACTACTTCAGACCAGGGTCCTTACTCACTACTTCTGACCAGGGTCCTTACTCACTACTTCAGACCAGGGTCCTTACTCACTACCTCTAACCAGGGTCCTTACTCACTACTTCTAACCAGGGTCCTTACTCACTACTTCTGACCAGGGTCCTTACTCACTACTTCAGACCAGGGTCCTTACTCACTACTTCTAACCAGGGTCCTTACTCACTACCTCTAACCAGGGTCCTTACTCACTACTTCTAACCAGGGTCCTTACTCACTACTTCTAACCAGGGTCCTTACTCACTACTTCTAACCAGGGTCCTTACTCACTACTTCTAACCAGGGTCCTTACTCACTACTTCAGACCAGGGTCCTTACTCACTACTTCTAACCAGGGTCCTTACTCACTACCTCTAACCAGGGTCCTTACTCACTACTTCTGACCAGGGTCCTTACTCACTACCTCTAACCAGGGTCCTTACTCACTACTTCTAACCAGTGTCCTTACTCACTACCTCTAACCAGGGTCCTTACTCACTACTTCTGACCAGGGTCCTTACTCACTACTTCGGACCAGGGTCCTTACTCACTACTTCTAACCAGGGTCCTTACTCACTACTTCTAACCAGGGTCCTTACTCACTACCTCTAACCAGGGTCCTTACTGACTACTTCTAACCAGTGTCCTTACTCACTACCTCTAACCAGGGTCCTTACTCACTACTTCTGACCAGGGTCCTTACTCACTACTTCTAACCAGGGTCCTTACTCACTACTTCTAACCAGGGTCCTTACTCACTACCTCTAACCAGGGTCCTTACTCACTACTTCAGACCAGGGTCCTTACTCACTACTTCTGACCAGGGTCCTTACTCACTACTTCAGACCAGGGTCCTTACTCACTACCTCTAACCAGGGTCCTTACTCACTACCTCTAACCAGGGTCCTTACTCATTACTTCTAACCAGGGTCCTTACTCACTACTTCTAACCAGGGTCCTTACTCACTACCTCTAACCAGGGTCCTTACTCACTACCTCTAACCAGGGTCCTTACTCACTACTTCTAACCAGGGTCCTTACTCACTACTTCAGACCAGGGTCCTTACTCACTACTTCTAACCAGGGTCCTTACTCACTACCTCTACCCAGGGTCCTTACTCACTACTTCAGACCAGGGTCCCTACTCACTACTTCAGACCAGGGTCCTTACTCACTACTTCTAACCAGGGTCCTTACTCACTACTTCTAACCAGGGTCTTTACTCACTACCTCTAACCAGGGTCCTTACTCACTACCTCTAACCAGGGTCCTTACTCACTACTTCTGACCAGGGTCCTTACTCCCTACCTATAACCAGGGTCCTTATTCACTACTTCTGACCAGGGTCCTTACTCACTACTTCAGACCAGGGTCCTTACTCACTTCTTCAGACCAGGGTCCTTACTCACTACCTCTAACCAGGGTCCTTACTCACTACTTCTGACCAGGGTCCTTACTCACTACTTCAGACCATGGTCCTTACTCACTACCTCTAACCAGGGTCCTTACTCACTACCTCTAACCAGGGTCCTTACTCACTACCTCTAAACAGGGTCCTTACTCACTACCTCTAACCAGGGTCCTTACTCACTACTTCTAACCAGGGTCCTTACTCACTACTTCAGACCAGGGTCCTTACTCAATACTTCTAACCAGGGTCCTTACTCACTACTTCTAACCAGGGTCCTTACTCACTACTTCTAACCAGGGTCCTTACTCACTACTTCAGACCAGGGCCCTTACTCACTACTTCTGACCAGGGTCCTTACTCACTACTTCTGACCAGGGTCCTTACTCACTACCTCTAACCAGGGTCCTTACTCACTACCTCTAACCAGGGTCCTTAATCACTACCTCTAACCAGGGTCCTTACTCACTACTTCTAACCAGGGTCCTTACTCACTACTTCTGACCAGGGTCCTTACTCACTACCTCTAACCAGGGTCCTTACTCACTACTTCAGACCAGGGTCCTTACTCACTACTTCAGACCAGGGTCCTTACTCACTACTTCAGACCAGGGTCCTTACTCACTACCTCTAACCAGGGTCCTTACTCACTACCTCTAACCAGGGTCCTTACTCACTACTTCTGACCAGGGTCCTTACTCACTACTTCTGACCAGGGTCCTTACTCACTACTTCTAACCAGGGTCCTTACTCACTACTTCTAACCAGGGTCCTTACTCACTACCTCTAACCAGGGTCCTTACTCACTACTTCTAACCAGTGTCCTTACTCACTACCTCTAACCAGGGTCCTTACTCACTACTTCTGACCAGGGTCCTTACTCACTACTTCTAACCAGGGTCCTTACTCACTACTTCTAACCAGGGTCCTTACTCACTACCTCTAACCAGGGTCCTTACTCACTACTTCAGACCAGGGTCCTTACTCACTACTTCTGACCAGGGTCCTTACTCACTACTTCAGACCAGGGTCCTTACTCACTACCTCTAACCAGGGTCCTTACTCACTACCTCTAACCAGGGTCCTTACTCATTACTTCTAACCAGGGTCCTTACTCACTACTTCTAACCAGGGTCCTTACTCACTACCTCTAACCAGGGTCCTTACTCACTACCTCTAACCAGGGTCCTTACTCACTACTTCTAACCAGGGTCCTTACTCACTACTTCAGACCAGGGTCCTTACTCACTACTTCTAACCAGGGTCCTTACTCACTACCTCTACCCAGGGTCCTTACTCACTACTTCAGACCAGGGTCCCTACTCACTACTTCAGACCAGGGTCCTTACTCACTACTTCTAACCAGGGTCCTTACTCACTACTTCTAACCAGGGTCTTTACTCACTACCTCTAACCAGGGTCCTTACTCACTACCTCTAACCAGGGTCCTTACTCACTACTTCTGACCAGGGTCCTTACTCCCTACCTATAACCAGGGTCCTTATTCACTACTTCTAACCAGGGTCCTTACTCACTACTTCAGACCAGGGTCCTTACTCACTACTTCTGACCAGGGTCCTTACTCACTACTTCAGACCAGGGTCCTTACTCACTTCTTCAGACCAGGGTCCTTACTCACTACCTCTAACCAGGGTCCTTACTCACTACTTCTGACCAGGGTCCTTACTCACTACTTCAGACCATGGTCCTTACTCACTACCTCTAACCAGGGTCCTTACTCACTACCTCTAACCAGGGTCCTTACTCACTACCTCTAACCAGGGTCCTTACTCACTACCTCTAACCAGGGTCCTTACTCACTACTTCTAACCAGGGTCCTTACTCACTACTTCAGACCAGGGTCCTTACTCAATACTTCTAACCAGGGTCCTTACTCACTACTTCTAACCAGGGTCCTTACTCACTACTTCTAACCAGGGTCCTTACTCACTACTTCAGACCAGGGCCCTTACTCACTACTTCTGACCAGGGTCCTTACTCACTACTTCTGACCAGGGTCCTTACTCACTACCTCTAACCAGGGTCCTTACTCACTACCTCTAACCAGGGTCCTTAATCACTACCTCTAACCAGGGTCCTTACTCACTACTTCTAACCAGGGTCCTTACTCACTACTTCTGACCAGGGTCCTTACTCACTACCTCTAACCAGGGTCCTTACTCACTACTTCAGACCAGGGTCCTTACTCACTACTTCAGACCAGGGTCCTTACTCACTACTTCAGACCAGGGTCCTTACTCACTACCTCTAACCAGGGTCCTTACTCACTACCTCTAACCAGGGTCCTTACTCACTACTTCTGACCAGGGTCCTTACTCACTACCTCTAACCAGGGTCCTTACTCACTACCTCTAACCAGGGTCCTTACTCACTACCTCTAACCAGGGTCCTTACTCACTACTTCTGACCAGGGTCCTTACTCACTACCTCTAACCAGGGTCCTTACTCACTACTTCTAACCAGGGTCCTTACTCACTACTTCAGACCAGGGTCCTTACTCACTACTTCTAACCAGGGTCCTTACTCACTACCTCTAACCAGGGTCCTTACTCACTACTTCTGACCAGGGTCCTTACTCACTACCTCTAACCGGGTCCTTACTCACTACTTCTAACCAGTGTCCTTACTCACTACCTCTAACCAGGGTCCTTACTCACTACTTCTGACCAGGGTCCTTACTCACTACTTCTAACCAGGGTCCTTACTCACTACTTCTAACCAGGGTCCTTACTCACTACCTCTAACCAGGGTCCTTACTCACTACTTCAGACCAGGGTCCTTACTCACTACTTCTGACCAGGGTCCTTACTCACTACTTCAGACCAGGGTCCTTACTCACTTCCTCTAACCAGGGTCCTTACTCACTACTTCTAACCAGGGTCCTTACTCACTACTTCTGACCAGGGTCCTTACTCACTACTTCAGACCAGGGTCCTTACTCACTACTTCTAACCAGGGTCCTTACTCACTACCTCTAACCAGGGTCCTTACTCACTACTTCTAACCAGGGTCCTTACTCACTACTTCTAACCAGGGTCCTTACTCACTACTTCTAACCAGGGTCCTTACTCACTACTTCTAACCAGGGTCCTTACTCACTGCTTCAGACCAGGGTCCTTACTCACTGCTTCAGACCAGGGTCCTTACTCACTACTTCTGACCAGGGTCCTTACTCACTACTTCAGACCAGGGTCCTTACTCACTACTTCAGACCAGGGTCCTTACTCACTACCTCTAACCAGGGTCCTTACTCACTACTTCAGACCAGGGTCCTTACTCACTACTTCTGACCAGGGTCCTTACACACTACTTTAGACCAGGGTCCTTACTCACTACCTCTAACCAGGGTCCTTACTCACTACTTCAGACCAGGGTCCTTACTCACTACTTCAGACCAGTGTCCTTACTCACTACCTCTAACCAGGTTCCTTACTCACTACCTCTAACCAGGGTCCTTACTCACTACTTCTGACCAGGGTCCTTACTCACTACTTCTAACCAGGGTCCTTACTCACTACTTCTAACCAGGGTCCTTACTCACTACTTCTAACCAGGGTCCTTACTCACTACTTCTGACCAGGGTCCTTACTCACTACTTCTGACCAGGGTCCTTACTCACTACTTCAGACCAGGGTCCTTACTCACTTCTTCAGACCAGGGTCCTTACTCACTACCTCTAACCAGGGTCTTTACTCACTACTTCAGACCAGGGTCCTTACTCACTACTTCAGACCAGGGTCCTTACTCACTACTTTAGACCAGGGTCCTTACTCACTACTTCTAACCAGGGTCCTTACTCACTACCTCTAACCAGGGTCCTTACTTACTACTTCTAACCAGTGTCCTTACTCACTACCTCTAACCAGGGTCCTTATTCACTACTTCTGACCAGGGTCCTTACTCACCACTTCAGACCAGGGTCCTTACTCACCACTTCAGACCAGGGTTCTTACTCACTACCTCTAACCAGGGTCCTTACTCACTACTTCTAACCAGGGTCCTTACTCACTACTTCAGACCAGGGCCCTTACTCACTACTTCTGACCAGGGTCCTTACTCACTACTTCTGACCAGGGTCCTTACTCACTACCTCTAACCAGGGTCCTTACTCACTACCTCTAACCAGGGTCCTTAATCACTACCTCTAACCAGGGTCCTTACTCACTACTTCAGACCAGGGTCCTTACTCACTACCTCTAACCAGGGTCCTTACTCACTACTTCTAACCAGGGTCCTTACTCACTACTTCTGACCAGGGTCCTTACTCACTACCTCTAACCAGGGTCCTTACTCACTACTTCAGACCAGGGTCCTTACTCACTACTTCAGACCAGGGTCCTTACTCACTACTTCAGACCAGGGTCCTTACTCACTACCTCTAACCAGGGTCCTTACTCACTACCTCTAACCAGGGTCCTTACTCACTACTTCTGACCAGGGTCCTTACTCACTACCTCTAACCAGGGTCCTTACTCACTACCTCTAACCAGGGTCCTTACTCACTACTTCTGACCAGGGTCCTTACTCACTACCTCTAACCAGGGTCCTTACTCACTACTTCTAACCAGGGTCCTTACTCACTACTTCAGACCAGGGTCCTTACTCACTACTTCTAACCAGGGTCCTTACTCACTACCTCTAACCAGGGTCCTTACTCACTACTTCTGACCAGGGTCCTTACTCACTACCTCTAACCAGGGTCCTTACTCACTACTTCTAACCAGTGTCCTTACTCACTACCTCTAACCAGGGTCCTTACTCACTACTTCTGACCAGGGTCCTTACTCACTACTTCTAACCAGGGTCCTTACTCACTACTTCTAACCAGGGTCCTTACTCACTACCTCTAACCAGGGTCCTTACTCACTACTTCAGACCAGGGTCCTTACTCACTACTTCTGACCAGGGTCCTTACTCACTACTTCAGACCAGGGTCCTTACTCACTACCTCTAACCAGGGTCCTTACTCACTACTTCTAACCAGGGTCCTTACTCACTACTTCTGACCAGGGTCCTTACTCACTACTTCAGACCAGGGTCCTTACTCACTACTTCTAACCAGGGTCCTTACTCACTACCTCTAACCAGGGTCCTTACTCACTACTTCTAACCAGGGTCCTTACTCACTACTTCTAACCAGGGTCCTTACTCACTACTTCTAACCAGGGTCCTTACTCACTGCTTCAGACCAGGGTCCTTACTCACTGCTTCAGACCAGGGTCCTTACTCACTACTTCTGACCAGGGTCCTTACTCACTACTTCAGACCAGGGTCCTTACTCACTACTTCAGACCAGGGTCCTTACTCACTACCTCTAACCAGGGTCCTTACTCACTACTTCTAACCAGGGTCCTTACTCACTACTTCTGACCAGGGTCCTTACACACTACTTTAGACCAGGGTCCTTACTCACTACCTCTAACCAGGGTCCTTACTCACTACTTCAGACCAGGGTCCTTACTCACTACTTCAGACCAGTGTCCTTACTCACTACCTCTAACCAGGTTCCTTACTCACTACCTCTAACCAGGGTCCTTACTCACTACTTCTGACCAGGGTCCTTACTCACTACTTCTAACCAGGGTCCTTACTCACTACTTCTAACCAGGGTCCTTACTCACTACTTCTAACCAGGGTCCTTACTCACTACTTCTAACCAGGGTCCTTACTCACTACTTCTGACCAGGGTCCTTACTCACTACTTCTGACCAGGGTCCTTACTCACTACTTCAGACCAGAGTCCTTACTCACTTCTTCAGACCAGGGTCCTTACTCACTACCTCTAACCAGGGTCTTTACTCACTACTTCAGACCAGGGTCCTTACTCACTACTTCAGACCAGGGTCCTTACTCACTACTTTAGACCAGGGTCCTTACTCACTACTTCTAACCAGGGTCCTTACTCACTACCTCTAACCAGGGTCCTTACTTACTACTTCTAACCAGTGTCCTTACTCACTACCTCTAACCAGGGTCCTTATTCACTACTTCTGACCAGGGTCCTTACTCACCACTTCAGACCAGGGTCCTTACTCACCACTTCAGACCAGGGTTCTTACTCACTACCTCTAACCAGGGTCCTTACTCACTACTTCTAACCAGGGTCCTTACTCACTACTTCTGACCAGGGTCCTTACTCACTACTTCTAACCAGGGTCCTTACTCACTACTTCAGACCAGGGTCCTTACTCACTACCTCCAACCAGGGTCATTACTCACTACTTCTAACCAGGGTCCTTACTCACTACTTCTGACCAGGGTCCTTACCCACTACTTCTGACCAGGGTCCTTACTCACTACCTCTAACCAGGGTCCTTACTCACTACCTCTAACCAGGGTCCTTACTCACTACCTCTAACCAGGGTCCTTACTCACTACTTCTAACCAGGGTCCTTACTCACTACTTCAGACCAGGGTCCTTACTCACTACCTCTAACCAGGGTCCTTACTCACTACCTCTAACCAGGGTCCTTACTCACTACATCTAACCAGGGTCCTTACTCACTACTTCAGACCAGGGTCCTTACTCACAACTTCAGACCAGGGTCCTTACTCACTACCTCTAACCAGGGTCCTTACTCACTACCTCTAACCAGGGTCCTTACTCACTACCTCTAACCAGGGTCCTTACTCACTACCTCAGACCAGGGTCCTTACTCACTACTTCTAACCAGGGTCCTTACTCACTACTTCAGACCAGGGTCCTTACTCACTACTTCAGACCAGGGTCCTTACTCACTACTTCTAACCAGGGTCCTTACTCACTACCTCTAACCAGGGTCCTTACTCACTACTTCTAACCAGGGTCCTTACTCACTACCTCTAACCAGGGTCCTTACTCACTACTTCTAACCAGGGTCCTTACTGACTACTTCTAACCAGGGTCCTTACTCACTACTTCTGACCAGGGTCCTTACTCACTACCTCTAATCAGGGTCCTTACTCACTACTTCAGACCAGGGTCCTTACTCACTACTTCTAACCAGGGTCCTTACTCACTACCTCTAACCAGGGTCCTTACTCACTACTTCTAACCAGGGTCCTTACTCACTACTTCAGACCAGGGTCCTTACTCACTACCTCTAACCAGGGTCCTTACTCACTACTTCAGACCAGGGTCCTTACTCACTACCTCTAACCAGGGTCCTTACTCACTACCTCTAACCAGGGTCCTTACTCACTACTTCAGACCAGGGTCCTTACTCACTACTTCTAACCAGGGTCCTTACTCACTACTTCAGACCAGGGTCCTTACTCACTACTTCTGACCAGGGTCCTTACTCACTACTTCAGACCAGGGTCCTTACTCACTACCTCTAACCAGGGTCCTTACTCACTACTTCTAACCAGGGTCCTTACTCACTACTTCTGACCAGGGTCCTTACTCACTACTTCAGACCAGGGTCCTTACTCACTACTTCTAACCAGGGTCCTTACTCACTACCTCTAACCAGGGTCCTTACTCACTACTTCTAACCAGGGTCCTTACTCACTACTTCTAACCAGGGTCCTTACTCACTACTTCTAACCAGGGTCCTTACTCACTGCTTCAGACCAGGGTCCTTACTCACTGCTTCAGACCAGGGTCCTTACTCACTACTTCTGACCAGGGTCCTTACTCACTACTTCAGACCAGGGTCCTTACTCACTACTTCAGACCAGGGTCCTTACTCACTACCTCTAACCAGGGTCCTTACTCACTACTTCTAACCAGGGTCCTTACTCACTACTTCTGACCAGGGTCCTTACACACTACTTTAGACCAGGGTCCTTACTCACTACCTCTAACCAGGGTCCTTACTCACTACTTCAGACCAGGGTCCTTACTCACTACTTCAGACCAGTGTCCTTACTCACTACCTCTAACCAGGTTCCTTACTCACTACCTCTAACCAGGGTCCTTACTCACTACTTCTGACCAGGGTCCTTACTCACTACTTCTAACCAGGGTCCTTACTCACTACTTCTAACCAGGGTCCTTACTCACTACTTCTAACCAGGGTCCTTACTCACTACTTCTAACCAGGGTCCTTACTCACTACTTCTGACCAGGGTCCTTACTCACTACTTCTGACCAGGGTCCTTACTCACTACTTCAGACCAGAGTCCTTACTCACTTCTTCAGACCAGGGTCCTTACTCACTACCTCTAACCAGGGTCTTTACTCACTACTTCAGACCAGGGTCCTTACTCACTACTTCAGACCAGGGTCCTTACTCACTACTTTAGACCAGGGTCCTTACTCACTACTTCTAACCAGGGTCCTTACTCACTACCTCTAACCAGGGTCCTTACTTACTACTTCTAACCAGTGTCCTTACTCACTACCTCTAACCAGGGTCCTTATTCACTACTTCTGACCAGGGTCCTTACTCACCACTTCAGACCAGGGTCCTTACTCACCACTTCAGACCAGGGTTCTTACTCACTACCTCTAACCAGGGTCCTTACTCACTACTTCTAACCAGGGTCCTTACTCACTACTTCTGACCAGGGTCCTTACTCACTACTTCTAACCAGGGTCCTTACTCACTACTTCAGACCAGGGTCCTTACTCACTACCTCCAACCAGGGTCATTACTCACTACTTCTAACCAGGGTCCTTACTCACTACTTCTGACCAGGGTCCTTACCCACTACTTCTGACCAGGGTCCTTACTCACTACCTCTAACCAGGGTCCTTACTCACTACCTCTAACCAGGGTCCTTACTCACTACCTCTAACCAGGGTCCTTACTCACTACTTCTAACCAGGGTCCTTACTCACTACTTCAGACCAGGGTCCTTACTCACTACCTCTAACCAGGGTCCTTACTCACTACCTCTAACCAGGGTCCTTACTCACTACATCTAACCAGGGTCCTTACTCACTACTTCAGACCAGGGTCCTTACTCACAACTTCAGACCAGGGTCCTTACTCACTACCTCTAACCAGGGTCCTTACTCACTACCTCTAACCAGGGTCCTTACTCACTACCTCTAACCAGGGTCCTTACTCACTACCTCAGACCAGGGTCCTTACTCACTACTTCTAACCAGGGTCCTTACTCACTACTTCAGACCAGGGTCCTTACTCACTACTTCAGACCAGGGTCCTTACTCACTACTTCTAACCAGGGTCCTTACTCACTACCTCTAACCAGGGTCCTTACTCACTACTTCTAACCAGGGTCCTTACTCACTACCTCTAACCAGGGTCCTTACTCACTACTTCTAACCAGGGTCCTTACTGACTACTTCTAACCAGGGTCCTTACTCACTACTTCTGACCAGGGTCCTTACTCACTACCTCTAATCAGGGTCCTTACTCACTACTTCAGACCAGGGTCCTTACTCACTACTTCTAACCAGGGTCCTTACTCACTACCTCTAACCAGGGTCCTTACTCACTACTTCTAACCAGGGTCCTTACTCACTACTTCAGACCAGGGTCCTTACTCACTACCTCTAACCAGGGTCCTTACTCACTACTTCAGACCAGGGTCCTTACTCACTACCTCTAACCAGGGTCCTTACTCACTACCTCTAACCAGGGTCCTTACTCACTACTTCAGACCAGGGTCCTTACTCACTACTTCTAACCAGGGTCCTTACTCACTACTTCAGACCAGGGTCCTTACTCACTACTTCTAACCAGGGTCCTTACTCACTACTTCTGACCAGGGTCCTTACTCACTACCTCTAACCAGGGTCCTTACTAACTACCTCTAACCAGGGTCCTTACTCACTACTTCAGACCAGGATCCTTACTCACTACTTTTAACCAGGGTCCTTACTCACTAACTCTAACCAGGGTCCTTACTCACTACTTCAGACCAGCGTCCTTACTCACTACTTCTAACCAGGGTCCTTACTCACTACTTCAGACCAGGGTCCTTACTCACTACCTCTAACCAGGGTCCTTACTCACTACCTCTAACCAGGGTCCTTACTCACTACTTCTAACCAGGGTCCTTAATCACTACCTCTAACCAGGGTTCTTACTCACTACCTCTAACCAGGGTCCTTACTCACTACTTCTAACCAGGGTCCTTACTCACTAACTCTAACCAGGGTCCTTACTCACTACTTCTAACCAGGGTCCTTACTCACTACTTCAGACCAGCGTCCTTACTCACTACTTCTAACCAGGGTCCTTACTCACTACTTCAGACCAGGGTCCTTACTCACTACCTCTAACCAGGGTCCTTACTCACTACCTCTAACAGGGGTCCTTACTCACTACCTCTAACCAGGGTCCTTACTCACTACTTCAGACCAGGGTCCTTACTCACTACTTCTAACCACGGTCCTTACTCACTACTTCAGATCAGGGTCCTTACTCACTACTTCAGACCAGGGTCCTTACTCACTACTTCTGACCAGGTTCCTTACTCACTACCTCTAACCAGGGTCCTTACTCACTACTTCTGACCAGGTTCCTTACTCACTACCTCTAACCAGGGTCCTTACTCACTACTTCTAACCAGGGTCCTTACTCACTACTTCTAACCAGGGTCCTTACTCACTACTTCTAACCAGGGTCCTTACTCACTTCTTCTAACCAGGGTCCTTACTCACTACCTCTAACCAGGGTCCTTACTCACTACCTCTAACCAGGGTCCTTACTCACTACCTCTAACCAGGGTCCTTACTCACTACTTCTAACAACGGTCTTTACTCACTACTTCAGATCAGGGTCCTTACTCACTACTTCAGACCAGGGTCCTTACTCACTACTTCTGACCAGGGTCCTTACTCACTACCTCTAACCAGGGTCCTTACTCACTACTTCTAACCAGGGTCCTTACTCACTACTTCAGACCAGGGTCCTTACTCACTACTTCTAACCAGGGTCCTTACTCACTACCTCTAACCAGGGTCCTTACTCACTACCTCTAACCAGGGTCCTTACTCACTACTTCAGACCAGGGTCCTTACTCACTACTTCTAACCAGGGTCCTTACTCACTACTTCAGACCAGGGTCCTTACTCATTACTTCTAACCAGGGTCCTTACTCACTACCTCTAACCAGGGTCCTTACTCACTACTTCTAACCAGGGTCCTTACTCACTACTTCTAACCAGGGTCCTTACTCACTACCTCTAACCAGAGTCCTTACTCACTACTTCAGACCAGGGTCCTTACTCACTACTTCTAACCAGGGTCCTTACTCACTACTTCTAACCAGGGTCCTTACTCACTACCTCTAACCAGGGTCCTTACTCACTACTTCTAACCAGGGTCCTTACTCACTACTTCAGACCAGGGTCCTTACTCACTACCTCTAACCAGGGTCCTTATTCACTTCTTCTAACCAGGGTCCTTACTCACTACTTCAGACCAGGGTCCTTACTCACTACTTCTAACCAGGGTCCTTACTCACTACCTCTAACCAGGGTCCTTACTCACTACTTCTAACCAGGGTCCTTACTCACTACCTCTAACCAGGGTCCTTACTCACTACCTCTAACCAGGGTCCTTACTCACTACTTCAGACCAGGGTCCTTACTCACTACCTCTAACCAGGGTCCTTACTCACTTCTTCTAACCAGGGTCCTTACTCACTACTTCAGACCAGGGTCCTTACTCACTACCTCTAACCAGGGTCCTTACTCACTACTTCTAACCAGGGTCCTTACTCACTACTTCAGACCAGGGTCCTTACTCACTACTTCAGACCAGGGTCCTTACTCACTACTTCTGACCAGGGTCCTTACTCACTACTTCAGACCAGGGTCCTTACTCACTTCTTCAGACCAGGGTCCTTACTCACTACCTCTAACCAGGGTCCTTACTCACTACTTCTGACCAGGGTCCTTACTCACTACTTCAGACCAGGGTCCTTACTCACTACCTCTAACCAGGGTCCTTACTCACTACCTCTAACCAGGGTCCTTACTCACTACTTCAGACCAGGGTCCTTACTCACTACTTCAGACCAGGGTCCTTACTCACTACTTCTGACCAGGGTCCTTACTCACTACTTCAGACCAGGGTCCTTACTCACTACTTCAGACCAGGGTCCTTACTCACCACTTCTAACCAGGGTCCTTACTCACTACTTCTAACCAGGGTCCTTACTCACTACTTCAGACCAGGGTCCTTACTCACTACTTCTGACCAGGGTCCTTACTCACTACTTCTGACCAGGGTCCTTACTCACTACCTCTAACCAGGGTCCTTACTCACTACCTCTAACCAGGGTCCTTAATCACTACCTCTAACCAGGTTCCTTACTCACTACTTCTAACCAGGGTCCTTACTCACTACTTCTGACCAGGGTCCTTACTCACTACCTCTAACCAGGGTCCTTACTCACTACTTCAGACCAGGGTCCTTACTCACTACTTCAGACCAGGGTCCTTACTCACTACTTCAGACCAGGGTCCTTACTCACTACCTCTAACCAGGGTCCTTACTCACTACCTCTAACCAGGGTCCTTACTCACTACTTCTGACCAGGGTCCTTACTCACTACCTCTAACCAGGGTCCTTACTCACTACCTCTAACCAGGGTCCTTACTCACTACTTCTGACCAGGGTCCTTACTCACTACCTCTAACCAGGGTCCTTACTCACTACTTCTAACCAGGGTACTTACTCACTACTTCAGACCAGGGTCCTTACTCACTACTTCTAACCAGGGTCCTTACTCACTACCTCTAACCAGGGTCCTTACTCACTACTTCTGACCAGGGTCCTTACTCACTACCTCTAACCAGGGTCCTTACTCACTACCTCTAACCAGGGTCCTTACTCATTACTTCTAACCAGGGTCCTTACTCACTACTTCTAACCAGGGTCCTTACTCACTACCTCTAACCAGGGTCCTTACTCACTACCTCTAACCAGGGTCCTTACTCACTACTTCTAACCAGGGTCCTTACTCACTACTTCAGACCAGGGTCCTTACTCACTACTTTAGACCAGGGTCCTTACTCACTACTTCTAACCAGGGTCCTTACTCACTACCTCTAACCAGGGTCCTTACTCACTACTTCTAACCAGTGTCCTTACTCACTACCTCTAACCAGGGTCCTTACTCACTACTTCTGACCAGGGTCCTTACTCACTACTTCTAACCAGGGTCCTTACTCACTACTTCTAACCAGGGTCCTTACTCACTACCTCTAACCAGGGTCCTTACTCACTACTTCAGACCAGGGTCCTTACTCACTACTTCTGACCAGGGTCCTTACTCACTACTTCAGACCAGGGTCCTTACTCACTACCTCTAACCAGGGTCCTTACTCACTACTTCTAACCAGGGTCCTTACTCACTACTTCTGACCAGGGTCCTTACTCACTACTTCAGACCAGGGTCCTTACTCACTACTTCTAACCAGGGTCCTTACTCACTACCTCTAACCAGGGTCCTTACTCACTACTTCTAACCAGGGTCCTTACTCACTACTTCTAACCAGGGTCCTTACTCACTACTTCTTACCAGGGTCCTTACTCACTACTTCTAACCAGGGTCCTTACTCACTACTTCAGACCAGGGTCCTTACTCACTACTTCTGACCAGGGTCCTTACTCACTACTTCAGACCAGGGTCCTTACTCACTACTTCAGACCAGGGTCCTTACTCACTACCTCTAACCAGGGTCCTTACTCACTACTTCAGACCAGGGTCCTTACTCACTACTTCTGACCAGGGTCCTTACACACTACTTTAGACCAGGGTCCTTACTCACTACTTCTGACCAGGGTCCTTACTCACTACTTCAGACCAGGGTCCTTACTCACTTCTTCAGACCAGGGTCCTTACTCACTACCTCTAACCAGGGTCCTTACTCACTACTTCAGACCAGGGTCCTTACTCACTACTTCAGACCAGGGTCCTTACTCACTACTTTAGACCAGGGTCCTTACTCACTACTTCTAACCAGGGTCCTTACTCACTACCTCTAACCAGGGTCCTTACTCACTACTTCTAACCAGTGTCCTTACTCACTACCTCTAACCAGGGTCCTTATTCACTACTTCTGACCAGGGTCCTTACTCACCACTTCAGACCAGGGTCCTTACTCACCACTTCAGAACAGGGTCCTTACTCACTACCTCTAACCAGGGTCCTTACTCACTACTTCTAACCAGGGTCCTTACTCACTACTTCTGACCAGGGTCCTTACTCACTACTTCTAAACAGGGTCCTTACTCACTACTTCAGACCAGGGTCCTTACTCACTACCTCCAACCAGGGTCATTACTCACTACTTCTAACCAGGGTCCTTACTCACTACTTCTGACCAGGGTCCTTACTCACTACCTCTAACCAGGGTCCTTAGTCACTACCTCTAACCAGGGTCCTTACTCACTACCTCTAACCAGGGTCCTTACTCACTACCTCTAACCAGGGTCCTTACTCACTACTTCAGACCAGGGTCCTTACTCACAACTTCAGACCAGGGTCCTTACTCACTACCTCTAACCAGGGTCCTTACTCACTACCTCTAACCAGGGTCCTTACTCACTACCTCTAACCAGGGTCTTTACTCACTACCTCAGACCAGGGTCCTTACTCACTACTTCTAACCAGGGTCCTTACTCACTACTTCAGACCAGGGTCCTTACTCACTACTTCAGACCAGGGTCCTTACTCACTACTTCTAACCAGGGTCCTTACTCACTACCTCTAACCAGGGTCCTTACTCACTACTTCTAACCAGGGTCCTTACTCACTACCTCTAACCAGGGTCCTTACTCACTACTTCTAACCAGGGTCCTTACTCACTACTTCTAACCAGGGTCCTTACTCACTACTTCTGACCAGGGTCCTTACTCACTACCTCTAATCAGGGTCCTTACTCACTACTTCAGACCAGGGTCCTTACTCACTACTTCTAACCAGGGTCCTTACTCACTACCTCTAACCAGGGTCCTTACTCACTACTTCTAACCAGGGTCCTTACTCACTACTTCTAACCAGGGTCCTTACTCACTACTTCAGACCAGGGTCCTTACTCACTACCTCTAACCAGGGTCCTTACTCACTACTTCAGACCAGGGTCCTTACTCACTACCTCTAACCAGGGTCCTTACTCACTACCTCTAACCAGGGTCCTTACTCACTACTTTTAACCAGGGTCCTTACTCACTAACTCTAACCAGGGTCCTTACTCACTACTTCTAACCAGGGTCCTTACTCACTACTTCAGACCAGCGTCCTTACTCACTACTTCTAACCAGGGTCCTTACTCACTACTTCAGACCAGGGTCCTTACTCACTACCTCTAACCAGGGTCCTTACTCACTACCTCTAACCAGGGTCCTTACTCACTACTTCAGACCTGGGTCCTTACTCACTACTTCTAACCAGGGTCCTTACTCAATACTTCTAACCAGGGTCCTTACTCACTACTTCAGACCAGGGTCCTTACTCACTACTTCTAACCACGGTCCTTACTCACTACTTCAGATCAGGGTCCTTACTCACTTCTTCAGACCAGGGTCCTTGCTCACTACTTCTGACCAGGTTCCTTACTCACTACCTCTAACCAGGGTCCTTACTCACTACTTCTAACCAGGGTCCTTACTCACTACTTCAGACCAGGGTCCTTACTCACTACTTCAGACCAGGGTCCTTACACACTACCTCTAACCAGGGTCCTTACTCACTACTTCTAACCAGGGTCCTTACTCACTACTTCTAACCAGGGTCCTTACTCACTACTTCTAACCAGGGTCCTTACTCACTACTTCTAACCAGGGTCCTTACTCACTACCTCTAACCAGGGTCCTTACTCACTACCTCTAACCAGGGTCCTTACTCACTACCTCTAACCAGGGTCCTTACTCACTACTTCTAACCACGGTCCTTACTCACTACTTCAGATCAGGGTCCTTACTCACTACTTCAGACCAGGGTCCTTACTCACTACTTCTGACCAGGGTCCTTACTCACTACCTCTAACCAGGGTCCTTACTCACTACTTCTAACCAGGGTCCTTACTCACTACTTCAGACCAGGGTCCTTACTCACTACTTCAGACCAGGGTCCTTACACACTACCTCTAACCAGGGTCCTTACTCACTACTTCTAACCAGGGTCCTTACTCACTACTTCAGACCAGGGTCCTTACTCACTACCTCTAACCAGGGTCCTTACTCACTACTTCTAACCAGGGTCCTTACTCACTACCTCTAACCAGGGTCCTTACTCACTACCTCTAACCAGGTTCCTTACTCACTACCTCTAACCAGGGTCCTTACTCACTACTTCAGACCAGGGTCCTTACTCACTACCTCTAACCAGGGTCCTTACTCACTACTTCAGACCAGGGTCCTTACTCACTACTTCTAACCAGGGTCCTTACTCACTACTTCTAACCAGGGTCCTTACTCACTACTTCTAACCAGGGTCCTTACTCACTACCTCTAACCAGGGTCCTTACTCACTACTTCAGACCAGGGTCCTTACTCACTACTTCTAACCAGGGTCCTTACTCACTACTTCAGACCAGGGTCCTTACACACTACCTCTAAGCAGGGTCCTTACTCACTACTTCTAACCAGGGTCCTTACACACTACTTCTAACCAGGGTCCTTACTCACTACCTCTAACCAGGGTCCTTACTCACTACTTCTAACCAGGGTCCTTACTCACTACCTCTAACCAGGGTCCTTACTCACTACTTCTAACCAGGGTCCTTACTCACTACCTCTAACCAGGGTCCTTACTCACTACTTCTAACCAGGGTCCTTACTCACTACTTCAGACCAGGGTCCTTACTCACTACCTCTAACCAGGGTCCTTACTCACTTCTTCTAACCAGGGTCCTTACTCACTACTTCAGACCAGGGTCCTTACTCACTACTTCTAACCAGGGTCCTTACTCACTTCTTCTAACCAGGGTCCTTACTCACTACTTCAGACCAGGGTCCTTACTCACTACTTCAGACCAGGGTCCTTACTCACTACCTCTAACCAGGGTCCTTACTCACTACTTCAGACCAGGGTCCTTACTCACTACTTCAGACCAGGGTCCTTACTCACTACCTCTAACCAGGGTCCTTACTCACTACCTCTAACCAGGGTCCTTACTCACTACCTCTAACCAGGGTCCTTACTCACTACCTCTAACCAGGGTCCTTACTCACTACTTCTAACCAGGGTCCTTACTCACTACCTCTAACCAGGGTCCTTACTCACTACTTCAGACCAGGGTCCTTACTCACTACTTCTAACCAGGGTCCTTACTCACTACCTCTAACCAGGGTCCTTACTCACTACTTCAGACCAGGGTCCTTACTCACTACCTCTAACCAGGGTCCTTACTCACTACTTCAGACCAGGGTCCTTACACACTACCTCTAACCAGGGTCCTTACTCACTACTTCAGACCAGGGTCCTTACACACTACCTCTAACCAGGGTCCTTACTCACTACTTCAGACCAGGGTCCTTACTCACTACTTCTAACCAGGGTCCTTACTCACTACCTCTAACCAGGGTCCTTACTCACTACTTCAGACCAGGGTCCTTACACACTACCTCTAACCAGGGTCCTTACTCACTTCTTCAGACCAGGGTCCTTAATCACTACCTCTAACCAGGGTCCTTACTCACTACCTCTAACCAGGGTCCTTACTCACTACCTCTAACCAGGGTCCTTACTCACTACTTCAGACCAGGGTCCTTACTCACTACTTCAGACCAGGGTCCTTACTCACTACCTCTAACCAGGGTCCTTACTCACTACTTCAGACCAGGGTCCTTACTCACTACCTCTAACCAGGGTCCTTACTCACTACCTCTAACCAGGGTCCTTACTCACTACCTCTAACCAGGGTCCTTACTCACTACTTCTAACCAGGGTCCTTACTCACTACTTCAGACCAGGGTCCTTACTCACTACTTCTAACCAGGGTCCTTACTCACTACCTCTAACCAGGGTCCTTACTCACTACTTCTAACCAGGGTCCTTACTCACTACTTCTAACCAGGGTCCTTACTCACTACTTCTAACCAGGGTCCTTACTCACTACTTCTAACCAGGGTCCTTACTCACTACTTCTAACCAGGGTCCTTACTCACTACCTCTAACCAGGGTCCTTACTCACTACCTCTAACCAGGGTCCTTACTCACTACTTCAGAACAGGGTCCTTACTCACTACTTCTAACCAGGGTCCTTACTCACTACCTCTAACCAGGGTCCTTACTCACTACCTCTAACCAGGGTCCTTACTCACTACTTCAGACCAGTGTCCTTACTCACTACTTCTAACCAGGGTCCTTAGTCACTACTTCTAACCAGGGTCCTTACTCACTACTTCTAACCAGGGTCCTTACTCACTACTTCTAACCAGGGTCCTTACTCACTACCTCTAACCAGGGTCCTTACTCACTACTTCAGACCAGGGTCCTTACACACTACCTCTAACCAGGGTCCTTACTCACTACCTCTAACCAGGGTCCTTACTCACTACTTCAGACCAGGGTCCTTACTCACTACCTCTAACCAGGGTCCTTACTCACTACCTCTAACCAGGGTCCTTACTCACTACTTCAGACCAGGGTCCTTACACACTACCTCTAACCAGGGTCCTTACTCACTACTTCTAACCAGGGTCCTTACTCACTACTTCAGACCAGGGTCCTTACTCACTACCTCTAACCAGGGTCCTTACTCACTACTTCTAACCAGGGTCCTTACTCACTACCTCTAACCAGGGTCCTTACTCACTACCTCTAACCAGGTTCCTTACTCACTACCTCTAACCAGGGTCCTTACTCACTACTTCAGATCAGGGTCCTTACTCACTACCTCTAACCAGGGTCCTTACTCACTACTTCAGACCAGGGTCCTTACTCACTACTTCTAACCAGGGTCCTTACTCACTACTTCTAACCAGGGTCCTTACTCACTACTTCTAACCAGGGTCCTTACTCACTACCTCTAACCAGGGTCCTTACTCACTACTTCAGACCAGGGTCCTTACTCACTACTTCTAACCAGGGTCCTTACTCACTACTTCAGACCAGGGTCCTTACACACTACCTCTAAGCAGGGTCCTTACTCACTACTTCTAACCAGGGTCCTTACACACTACTTCTAACCAGGGTCCTTACTCACTACCTCTAACCAGGGTCCTTACTCACTACTTCTAACCAGGGTCCTTACTCACTACCTCTAACCAGGGTCCTTACTCACTACTTCTAACCAGGGTCCTTACTCACTACCTCTAACCAGGGTCCTTACTCACTACTTCTAACCAGGGTCCTTACTCACTACTTCAGACCAGGGTCCTTACTCACTACCTCTAACCAGGGTCCTTACTCACTTCTTCTAACCAGGGTCCTTACTCACTACTTCAGACCAGGGTCCTTACTCACTACTTCTAACCAGGGTCCTTACTCACTTCTTCTAACCAGGGTCCTTACTCACTACTTCAGACCAGGGTCCTTACTCACTACTTCAGACCAGGGTCCTTACTCACTACCTCTAACCAGGGTCCTTACTCACTACTTCAGACCAGGGTCCTTACTCACTACTTCAGACCAGGGTCCTTACTCACTACCTCTAACCAGGGTCCTTACTCACTACCTCTAACCAGGGTCCTTACTCACTACCTCTAACCAGGGTCCTTACTCACTACCTCTAACCAGGGTCCTTACTCACTACTTCTAACCAGGGTCCTTACTCACTACCTCTAACCAGGGTCCTTACTCACTACTTCAGACCAGGGTCCTTACTCACTACTTCTAACCAGGGTCCTTACTCACTACCTCTAACCAGGGTCCTTACTCACTACTTCAGACCAGGGTCCTTACTCACTACCTCTAACCAGGGTCCTTACTCACTACTTCAGACCAGGGTCCTTACACACTACCTCTAACCAGGGTCCTTACTCACTACTTCAGACCAGGGTCCTTACACACTACCTCTAACCAGGGTCCTTACTCACTACTTCAGACCAGGGTCCTTACTCACTACTTCTAACCAGGGTCCTTACTCACTACCTCTAACCAGGGTCCTTACTCACTACTTCAGACCAGGGTCCTTACACACTACCTCTAACCAGGGTCCTTACTCACTTCTTCAGACCAGGGTCCTTAATCACTACCTCTAACCAGGGTCCTTACTCACTACCTCTAACCAGGGTCCTTACTCACTACCTCTAACCAGGGTCCTTACTCACTACTTCAGACCAGGGTCCTTACTCACTACTTCAGACCAGGGTCCTTACTCACTACCTCTAACCAGGGTCCTTACTCACTACTTCAGACCAGGGTCCTTACTCACTACCTCTAACCAGGGTCCTTACTCACTACCTCTAACCAGGGTCCTTACTCACTACCTCTAACCAGGGTCCTTACTCACTACTTCTAACCAGGGTCCTTACTCACTACTTCAGACCAGGGTCCTTACTCACTACTTCTAACCAGGGTCCTTACTCACTACCTCTAACCAGGGTCCTTACTCACTACTTCTAACCAGGGTCCTTACTCACTACTTCTAACCAGGGTCCTTATTCACTACTTCTAACCAGGGTCCTTACTCACTACTTCTAACCAGGGTCCTTACTCACTACTTCTAACCAGGGTCCTTACTCACTACCTCTAACCAGGGTCCTTACTCACTACTTCAGACCAGGGTCCTTACACACTACTTCAGACCAGGGTCCTTACTCACTACCTCTAACCAGGGTCCTTACTCACTACCTCTAACCAGGGTCCTTACTCACTACTTCAGACCAGGGTCCTTACTCACTACCTCTAACCAGGGTCCTTACTCACTACCCATAAGGCTCAGGTCAGACATCTAGTCAGTTTCCTCTTAGTGTTCCATTGTCTCAACAGAGCAGTCACAAAAAACATTCCCCTGATTAAACCAACTACCACCAAGATACCACCAGCTTTCTCCACGTTTCTGCTGACTCCCTGCTAGGACACACCCTGAGTCCCAGGCTGAGGTCGGGTAGGCAGGTAGGTTTCTCCACGTTGCTGCTGACTCCCTGCTAGGACACACCCTGAGTCCCGGGCTGAGGCCGGGTAGGCAGGCAGGTTTCTCCACGTTGCTGCTGACTCCCTGCTAGGACACACCCTGAGTCCCGGGCTGAGGCCGGGTAGGCAGGCAGCTATCTATTTCCATTCTGTCTCCTAAATCATCCAAATGGATCCATGTAGCGATTGGCCACATCTCCACCTCACTGGCTAACTTCATCAGAGCTGTCACATGAACCAACTGTTTTTCTCTCTCTCCCCCACTCCTCTCTTTCTCTCCCCCCTTCTCTCCCCACTCCTCTCTCTCTCCCCCACTCTTCTCTCCCCCCTCCTCTCTCTCTCTCCCCCACTCCTCTCTTTCTCTCCCCCCTTCTCTCTCTCTCTCCCCCACTCCTCTCTCTCTCTCCCCCACTCCTCTCTTTCTCTTCCCCCTTCTCTCTCTCTCCCCCACTCCTCTCTCTCTCTCCCCCACTCCTCTCTTTCTCTCCCCCCTTCTCTCTCTCTCTCCCCCACTCCTCTCTCTCTCTCCCCCACTCCTCTCTTTCTCTCCCCCCTTCTCTCTCTCTCTCCCCCACTCCTCTCTCTCTCTCCCCCACTCCTCTCTCTCCCCCACTCTTCTCTCCCCCCTCCTCTCTCTCTCTCCCCCAATCTTCTCTCTCTCTCCCCCACTCCTCTCTTTCTCTCCCCCCTTCTCTCTCTCTCTCCCCCACTCCTCTCTCTCTCTCCCCCTCCTCTCTCTCTCTCCCCCACTCCTCTTTTTAACTCCCCCACTCCACTCTCTCTCCCCCACCCCTCCTCTCTCTCCCCCACCCCTCTCTTTCTCTCCCCCACCCCTCTCTCTCTGCCCCACCCCTCTCTCTTACTCCCCAAACTCCTCCCCCTCTCTCCCCCCTCTTCTCCTCTCAGTCACTCTCTCTCTCTCTTTATCTCCTTCTCTCTCTGTGTCCCCCACTACCTCCCTCAGGGGTTTGCCCTTGAAGATCGTCTAGCTGTGGTGAGTAGACGAGAGCATTTCATAGGGCTAGTGTCAGCACTAAGTCAGCTAATCACCAGAGACAGCTATTCATGTGATTTAGTCCCGGATCACTGGGCCACCCTGTCTGGTATATTTGGAAACTTTAATCATTATTATGTATTATTAAATAGCTGCCATGGCTCACGAGGAGTGACGTCTTTCACAACACGGTATTCCCCAGACTTTGTGAAGCCTAAATTGGATCGTAACATAAACACATTTTTATGGATAGCTCACAATGTTGATATTGGAAGTTGAGTGGCTTGTACTGTAGCTACGTATATAGTATTTTCTATGGAAAGTTGGATGACATAGTTGTGTATTATTATTTTTTTAAACCCCAATGAACGGCAGCTACTAGGCATTAGTAAAGTATTTGTGAAATCAACAGAAATACCCTATAGATCTAAATTAGACACAAGGTTGACCCTGACCCCCAATACCTTACACACAGGGTTGACCCTGACCCCCAAAGAATTAGACACAGGGTTGAATGTCATAAATAAGGAGCATGAGACAAGTGATGCACGGCATCAATTGTCCCGACAAAAACGGACTTATAACTATAACCAGCTGTATACACTACCGTTCAAATGTTTGGAAGAAATGTCCTTGTTTTGGAAAACAATACCCACGAAACACCAGTCTCAACGTCAACAGTGAAGAGGCGACTCCGGGATCCTGGCCTTCTAGGCAGAGTTCCTCTGTCCAGTCTCAACGTCAGCAGTGAAGAGGCGACTCCGGGATGCTGGCCTTCTAGGCAGAGTTCATCTGTCCAGTGTCTGTTCTTTTGCCCATCTTAATCTTTTATTTTTATTGGCCAGTCTGAGATATGGCTTTTTCTTTGCAACTCTGCCTAGAAGGCCAGCTTCCCGGAGTCGCCTCTTCACTGTTGACGTTGAGACTGGTGTTTCGCGGGTACTATTTAAGGAAGCTGCCAGTTGAGGACTTGTGAGACGTCTGTTTCTCAAACTAGACACTCTAATGTACTTGTCCTCTTGCTCAGTTGTGAACCGGGGCCTCCCACTCCTCTTTCTATTCTGGTTAGAGCCATTTCGTGCTGTTCTGTGAAGGGAGTAGTACACTGCGTTGTACGAGATCTTCAGTTTCTTGGCAATTTCTCGCATGGAATAGCCTTAATTTCTCAGAACAAGAAGAGACTGACGAGTTTCAGAAGAAAGATCTTTGTTTCTGGCCATTTTGAGCCTGTAATCGAACCCACAAATGCTGATGCTCCAGATACTCAACTAGTCTAAAGAAGGACAGTTTTATTGCTTCTTTAATAACAGTTTTCAGCTGTAACATAATTGCAAAAGGGTTTTCTAATGATCAATTAGCCTGTTAAAATCATAAACTTAGCTAACACAACGTGCCATTGGAACACAGGAGTGATGGTTGCTGATATTGGGCATCTGTAACGCCTATGTAGATATTCCATTAAAAATCAGCCTTTTCTAGCCACGATAATAGTCATTTACAACATTAACAATGTCTACACTGTGTTTCTGATCAATTTCATGTTATTTTAATGGACAAGAAATGTGCTTTTCTTTCAACAAAAAGGACATTTCTAAGTGACCCCAAACTGTTGAACGGTAGGGTAACTATAGTCAGATCTATAACTCTAGTCAGATCAGATCTATAGACAGATCAGATTTATAACTACAGTCAGATCAGATTTATAACTACAGTCAGATCAGATCTATGACTACAGTCAGATCAGATTTATAGTCAGATCAGATTTATAACTACAGTCAGATCAGATCTATAACTACAGTCAGATCAGATCTATAACTATAATCAGATCAGATCTATAACTACAGTCAGATCAGATTTATAGTCAGATCAGATTTATAACTATAGTCAGATCAGATCTATAACTAAAGTCAGATCAGATTTATAACTACAGTCAGATCAGATTTACAGTCAGATCAGATTTATAACTACAGTCAGATCAGATTTACAGTCAGATCAGATCTATAACTACAGTCAGATCAGATCTATAACTACAGTCAGATCAGATTTATAGTCAGATCAGATTCATAACTACAGTCTGATCAGATTTATAGTCAGATCAGATTTATAACTACAGTCTGATCAGATTTATAACTACAGTCAGATAATATTTATAACTACAGTCAGATCAGATCTATAACTACAGTCAGATCAGATCTATAACTACAGTCAGATCAGATTTATAACTACAGTCAGATCAGATCTATAACTACAGTCAGATCAGATTTATAACTACAGTCAGATCAGATCTATAACTACAGTCAGATCAGATTTATAACTACAGTCAGATCAGATTTATAGTCAGATCAGATCAGATTTATAGTCAGATCAGATCTATAACTACAGTCAGATCAGATTTATAACTACAGTCAGATCAGATTTATAGTCAGATCAGATCAGATTTATAGTCAGATCAGATCTATAACTACAGTCAGATCAGATTTATAGTCAGATCAGATTTATAACTACAGTCAGATAAGATTTATAACTACAGTCAGATCAGATCTATAACTACAGTCAGATCAGATTTATAGTCAGATCAGATTTATAACTACAGTCAGATCAGGTCTATAACTACAGTCAGATCAGATCTATAACTACAGTCAGATCAGATTTATAACTACAGTCAGATCAGATCTATAACTACAGTCAGATCAGATCTATAACTACAGTCAGATCAGATCTATAACTACAGTCAGATCAGAACTATAACTACAGTCAGATAAGATTTATAACTAGTCAGATCAGATCTATAACTCTAGTCAGATCAGATTTATAACTACAGTCAGATCAGATCTATAACTACAGTCAGATCAGATTTATAACTACAGTCAGATCAGATTTATAGTCAGATCAGATTTATAACTACAGTCAGATCAGATTTATAACTACAGTCAGATCAGATTTATAACTACAGTCAGATCAGATTTATAGTCAGATCAGATTTATAACTACAGTCAGATCAGATCTATAACTACAGTCAGATCAGATTTATAGTCAGATCAGATCTATAACTACAGTCAGATCAGATCTATAACTACAGTCAGATCAGATTTATAACTACAGTCAGATCAGATCTATAACTACAGTCAGATCAGATTTATAACTACAGTCAGATCAGATCTATAACTACAGTCAGATCAGATTTATAACTACAGTCAGATCAGATCTATAACTACAGTCAGATCAGATCTATAACTACAGTCAGATCAGATTTATAGTCAGATCAGATTTATAACTACAGTCAGATCAGATCTATAACTACAGTCAGATCAGATTTATAGTCAGATCAGATCTATAACTACAGTCAGATCAGATCTATAACTACAGTCAGATCAGATCTATAACTACAGTCAGATCAGATCTATAACTACAGTCAGATCAGATCTATAACTACAGTCAGATCAGATTTATAGTCAGATCAGATCAGATTTATAGTCAGATCAGATCTATAACTAGAGTCAGATGTATAACCAGACATCAATAACTTTTGCCACATTATTAGTTCTTTGAAGATGATTTATCTATAGTTATCTCACCAGCCTCATGGTGGAGGGGTGACTCCAGCTTACCTCTCCTCAGTCTGGAACTTTGATCCACAACCTCCAGGCAGAGAGTCTGTATCTTGGGGAATCAGAAAAAGCTCAGTCGCAAAAAAAAGCTTAAACAATGTCCTCCTCACAGTCACAAATGTCACTTCGGCAAACCGTGTTAAAGTTTCCGAGTGCGCGTGGAGAAGAGGTTCTGTAAGGCTTCGGATCGGTGCCTACGTTAGTTGGCTTGCCATGAGGCCACTGTGTACATTCCTGCTGCTAATAATATCTCAGCGGTCCGCGGTCCTCCCCGTCCTCTCATGTGACAGACAGTCCGCCGTGCGTCCTAGCGGTGTGTTTACTATGGCAGCGAAATGGCTCCTCTCTCAGCCCAGAGACTAGAGACCCGGGGGGGGGGGCTCCTCTCTCAGCCCAGAGACTAGAGACCTGGGGGGGGGCTCCTCTCTCAGCCCAGAGACTAGAGACCTGGGGGGGGGGCTTCTCAATTCAATTCAATTCAATTCAAGGGGCTTTATTGGCATGGGAAACATGTGTTAACATTGCCAAAGCAAATGAGGTAGACAATACACAAAAGTGAAATAAACAATACAAATTAACAGTAAACATTACACATACAGCAGTTTCAAAACAATAAAGACATTATGAGTGTCTCTCTCAGCCCAGAGACAAGAGACCTGGGGGGGGGCTTCTCTCTCAGCCCAGAGACTAGAGACCTGGGGGGGGGGGGGGCTCCACTCTCAGCACAGAGACTAGAGACCTGGGGGGGGCTCCTCTCTCAGCCCAGAGACTAGAGACCTGGGGGGGGGGGGGGGGGGCTCCTCTCTCAGCCCAGAGACTAGAGACCTGGGGGGGGCTCCTCTCTCAGCCCAGAGACTAGAGACCTGGGGGGGGGGGGCTCCTCTCTCAGCCCAGAGACTGGACACCTGGGGGGGGGGGCTCCTCTCTCAGCCCAGAGGCTAGAGACCTGGGGGGGGGGGGGGGGGGGGCTCCTCTCTCAGCCCAGAGACTAGAGACCTGGGGGGGGCTCCTCTCTCAGCACAGAGACTAGAGACTTGGGGGGGGCTCCTCTCTCAGCACAGAGACTAGAGACCTGGGGGGGCTCCTTTCTCAGGCCAGAGACTAGAGACCTGGGGGGGGCTCCTCTCTCAGCCCAGAGACTAGAGACCTGGGAGGGGCTCCTCTCTCAGCCCAGAGACTAGAGACCTGGGGGGGGGCTCCTCTCTCAGCCCAGAGACTGGACACCTGGGGGGGGGGGCTCCTCTCTCAGCCCAGAGGCTAGAGACCTGGGGGGGGGGGGGGGGGGCTCCTCTCTCAGCCCAGAGACTAGAGACCTGGGGGGGGCTCCTCTCTCAGCACAGAGACTAGAGACTTGGGGGGGGCTCCTCTCTCAGCACAGAGACTAGAGACCTGGGGGGGCTCCTTTCTCAGGCCAGAGACTAGAGACCTGGGGGGGGCTCCTCTCTCAGCCCAGAGACTAGAGACCTGGGAGGGGCTCCTCTCTCAGCCCAGAGACTAGAGACCTGGGGGGGGGCTCCTCTCTCAGCCCAGAGACTGGACACCTGGGGGGGGGGGCTCCTCTCTCAGCCCAGAGACTAGAGACCTGGGGGGGGGCTCCTCTCTCAGCCCAGAGACTGGAGACCTGGGGGGGGGGGGTTGATGGTTAGGTAACAGGGCAGGCAGGGCGCTGCGGTGGGCTGGCTGACTGGTGTAACCCAGGAAGCTGGTAAATATAGTCCAGCGCTGATGGCTGGGGACCTGGGGCTGAGCAGGGCAAACAGCTGAAACTCTAAGGCCTGGTTACCTTGCAGTGTTCATTTTGGCACTCTTCTTTTGGGGGGATTTAGGGCTCTATTCAGTCAGATCCGCTTTAGCTGACATCTGCATGTTAGCTGTTGTGTTGGGGGTGGAACTTGAATCTAGGCCTTAGTTTAGTCTTAGTCATGTCAACTAAAATATCATTAAGTTTTTGTCACATTTTTGTCATTTGAATAATGATTTAGTCTAATTATTGTCAAAATGACAGAAATAATGGGCCAAATTAGTCAGCTAAAAGCCCTTTCAAATGAGTCACATTTTAATCACATCATATTTGTATTGCCTCGTATAGTCAACATAAAGCACTGACATCCATGTGCTCAAACATACATACAGTTAAGGTCGGAAGTTTACATACACCTTAGCCAAATACATTTAAACTCAGTTCTTCACAATTCCTGACATTTAATCCTAGTGAAAATTCCCTCTCTTAGATCAGTTAGGATCACCAGTTTATTTTAAGATTGCGAAATGTCAGAATAATAGAAGAGAGAATGATTTATTTCAGCTTTTATTTCTTTCATCACATTCCCTGTGGGTCAGAAGTTTACATACACTCAATTAGTATTTGGTAACATTGCCTTTAAATTGTTTAACTTGGGTCAAAAGTTTCGGGTAGCCTTCCACAAGCTTCCCACAATAAGTTGGGTGAATTTTGGCCCATTCCTCCTGACATAGCAGGTGTAACTGAGTCAGGATTGTAAGTCCTCCTTGCTCGCACATGCTTTTTCAGTTCTGCCGACAAATTTTCTATGGGATTGAGGTCAGGGCTTTGTGATGGCCACTCCAGTACCTTGACTTTGTTGTCCTTAAGACATTATTTCCACAACTTTGGAAGTATGCTTGGGGTCATTATCCATTTGGAAGACCCATTTGCAACCAAGCTTTAACTTCCTGACTGATGTCTTGAGATGTTGCTTCAATATATCCACATAATTTTCCATCCTCATGAAGCCATCTATTTTGTGAAGTGCACCAGTCCCTCCTGCAGCAAAGCACCCCCACAACATGATGCTGCCACCCCCGTGCTTCACAGTTGGGATGGTGTTATTCGGCTTGCAAGCCTCCCCCTTTTTCCTCCGAACATAATGATGGTCATTATGGCCAAACAGTTGTATTTGTTTTTCATCAGACCAGAGGACATTTCTCCAAAAAGTCCGATCCTTGTCCCCATGTGCAGTTGCAAACCGTAGTCTGGCTTTTTTTTATGGCGGTTTTGGAGGAGTGGCTTCTTCCTTGCTGAGCGGCCTTTCAGGTTATGTCGATATAGGACTCGTTTTACTGTGGATATAGGTACTTTTGTACCCGTTTCCTCCAGCATCTTCACAAGGTTCCTTTGCTGTTGTTCTGAAATTGATTTTGTGCTTTTCGCACCAAAGTACGTTCATCTCTAGGATACAGAACGCGTCTCCTTCCTGAGCGGTATGACAGCTGCGTGGTCCCATGGTGTTTATACTTGCGTACTATTGTTTGTACAGATGAACGTGGTACCTTCAGACGTTGGAGGTCTACAATTATTTTTCTTGGCTCATTTATTTTGATTTTCCCATGATGTCAAGCAAAGAGGCACTGAGTTTGAAGGTAGGCCTTGAAATACATCCACAGGTACACCTCCAATTAACTCAAATGATGTCAATTAGCCTATCAGAAGCTTCTAAAGCCATGACATTATTTTCTGGAATTTTCCAAGCTGTTTAAAGGCACAGTCAATTTATGTATGTAAACTTCTGACCCACTGGAATTGTGATACAGTGAATTATAAGTGAAATAATCTGTCTGTAAACAATTGGTGGAAAAACTACTTGTGTCATACACAAAGTAGATGTCCTAACCGACTTGCCAAAACTATAGTTTGTTAACAAGAAATTTGTGGAGTGGTTGAAAAACGAGTTTTAATGACTCCAACCTAAGTGTATGTAAACTTCAGACTTCAATTGTACATATGTAGGATCTTAATTTGAACCAGCTTGCTACAGCAGGGGAAAAATCCTGCTGTAAGGATCTGGCTGTAGCTGGTGCAGAGGAGTCAGGTGCAGGACAGCAGAGATGAGTAACAAAAGGAATTTTACTCAAAAATTCACCAAGTAAGTAACACCGAGCCCACAAACATCGGACCGAACTTACAATAAACAAACACGCACAAAAACCATGGGGAAAACAGAGGGTTAAATAATGAACATGTAAATGGGGAATTGAAACCAGGTGTGTAAAACAAAGACAAAACAAATGGAAAATGAAAAGTGGATCGGCGATGGCTAGAAGGCCGGTGACGTCGACCGCCGAACGCCGCCCAAACAAGGAGAGGGACCGACTTCGGCGGAAGTCGTGACACCTGCAGGGACAGGAAATGTGAATTCTTGCGTGGATGATAATTAAAGGTTATTTTTTGTCGGGGTTGATACATTTTTTCTTTAGGAAAAATCAAGTGTGACATTTTAAACTTTCAAAGCTTTTTAAAATTCTCAGCAACGAAAGAGTGATAAAATTAACATCCTACAGCTGTGGCCTGTAGTCCTACCAACATATTTTTCTGCAACACATCCTATTCTCTTCCCGACCGCAGAAATATGACAAACATAAAGAAGAAGAATATTATATACGAATTATCTGGCCATGTAAACTCCTAATTCCTCTTACAGAGATATTGCACATTACTTACAAAACAAACTGACACACACAAGCGGAGCGAGAGAGAGTGAGTGAGAGAGAAAGAGTAGCACAATCGGCAGATAGTTCCGTACACTAGTATGAGTTGCACCTGCATCATTCAGTCACGCCATTTCCATAGTTATCAACGTTCTGGATGCCACAGCCACACTGATGTCCTAAAGTAGAACGGGGGCTAATGACTGTTTCACCCAGTCATGTAGTCGACTCACTAAACCTCTAGATAAAGACTGTTTCACCCAGTCATGTAGTCGACTCTCTAAACCTCAAGATAAAGACTGTTTCACCCAGTCATGTAGTCGACTCACTAAACCTCAAGATAAAGACTGTTTCACCCAGTCATGTAGTCGACTCACTAAACCTCAAGATAAAGACTGTTTCACCCAGTCATGTAGTCGACTCTCTAAACCTCTAGATAAAGACTGTTTCACCCAGTCATGTAGTCGACTCACTAAACCTCAAGATAAAGACTGTTTCACCCAGTCATGTAGTCGACTCACTAAACCTCAAGATAAAGACTGTTTCACCCAGTCATGTAGTCGACTCTCTAAACCTCTAGATAAAGACTGTTTCACCCAGTCATGTAGTCGACTCTCTAAACCTCAAGATAAAGACTGTTTCACCCAGTCATGTAGTCGACTCTCTAAGCCTCAAGATAAAGACTGTTTCACCCAGTCATGTAGTCGACTCACTAAACCTATAGATAAAGACTGTTTCACCCAGTCATGTAGTCGACTCACTAAACCTATAGATAAAGACTGTTTCACCCAGTCATGTAGTCGACTCACTAAAACTGAAATCCGAATCAAGTCCCAAGTCCCCTGTGCTCGAGTCCAAGTGATCAAGTCTGAGTCACTCGGTCCATACTAACTCAAAATAAAGTAATTTAGCTAGTCACATGTAGCGTAAAGGCAAGAAGGATTATCTACCCAGTCAGATATAGTCTAGTAACAAGAGGGATTATCTACCCAGTCAGATATAGTCTAGTAACAAGAGGGATTATCTACCCAGTCAGATATAGTCTAGTAACAAGAGGGATTATCTACCCAGTCAGATATAGTCTAGTAACAAGAGGGATTATCTACGTCAGATATAGTATAGTAACAAGAGGGATTATCTACCCAGTCAGATATAGTCTAGTAACAAGAGGGATTATCTACCCAGTCAGATATAGTCTAGTAACAAGAGGGATTATCTACCCAGTCAGATATAGTCTAGTAACAAGAGGGATTATCTACCCAGTCAGATATAGTCTAGTAACAAGAGGGATTATCTACCCAGTCAGATATAGTCTAGTAACAAGAGGGATTATCTACCCAGTCAGATATAGTCTAGTAACCAGAGGGATTATCTACCCAGTCAGATATAGTCTAGTAACAAGAGGGATTATCTACCCAGTCAGATATAGTGTATATAGTAACAAGAGGGATTATCTACCCAGTCAGATATAGTCTAGTAACCAGAGGGATTATCTACCCAGTCAGATATAGTCTAGTAACCAGAGGGATTATCTACCCAGTCAGATATAGTCTAGTAACAAGAGGGATTATCTACCCAGTCAGATATAGTCTAGTAACAAGAGGGATTATCTACCCAGTCAGATATAGTCTAGTAACAAGAGGCATTACCTACCCAGTCAGATATAGTCTAGTAACAAGAGGGATTATCTACCCAGTCAGATATAGTCTAGTAAGAAGAGGGATTATCTACCCAGTCAGATATAGTCTAGTAACAAGAGGGATTATCTACCCAGTCAGATATAGTCTAGTAACAAGAGGGATTATCTACCGAGTCAGATATAGTCTAGTAACAAGAGGGATTATCTACCCAGTCAGATATAGTCTAGTAACAAGAGGGATTATCTACCCAGTCAGATATAGTCTAGTAACAAGAGGGATTACCTACCCAGTCAGATATAGTGTATATAGTAACAAGAGGGATTATCTACCCAGTCAGATATAGTCTAGTAACAAGAGGGATTATCTACCCAGTCAGATATAGTGTATATAGTAACAAGAGGGATTACCTACCCAGTCAGATATAGTCTAGTAACAAGAGGGATTATCTACCCAGTCAGATATAGTCTAGTAACAAGAGGGATTATCTACCCAGTCAGATATAGTCTAGTAACAAGAGGGATTATCTACCCAGTCAGATATAGTCTAGTAACAAGAGGGATTACCTACCCAGTCAGATATAGTGTATATAGTAACAAGAGGGATTATCTACCCAGTCAGATATAGTCTAGTAACAAGAGGGATTATCTACCCAGTCAGATATAGTGTATATAGTAACAAGAGGGATTATCTACCCAGTCAGATATAGTCTAGTAACAAGAGGGATTATCTACCCAGTCAGATATAGTCTAGTAACAAGAGGGATTATCTACCCAGTCAGATATAGTCTAGTAACAAGAGGGATTATCTACCCAGTCAGATATAGTCTAGTAACAAGAGGGATTATCTACCCAGTCAGATATAGTCTAGTAACGAGAGGGATTACCTACCCAGTCAGATATAGTCTAGTAACAAGAGGGATTATCTACCCAGTCAGATATAGTCTAATAACAAGAGGGATTATCTACCCAGTCAGATATAGTCTAGTAACAAGAGGGATTATCTACCCAGTCAGATATAGTCTAGTAACAAGAGGGATTATCTACCCAGTCAGATATAGTCTAGTAACAAGAGGGATTATCTACCCAGTCAGATATAGTATAGTAACAAGAGGGATTACCTACCCAGTCAGATATAGTCTAGTAACAAGAGGGATTATCTACCCAGTCAGATATAGTCTAATAACAAGAGGGATTATCTACCCAGTCAGATATAGTCTAGTAACAAGAGGGATTATCTACCCAGTCAGATATAGTCTAGTAACAAGAGGGATTATCTACCCAGTCAGATATAGTCTAGTAACAAGAGGGATTATCTACCCAGTCAGATATAGTCTAGTAACAAGAGGGATTATCTACCCAGTCAGATATAGTCTAGTAACAAGAGGGATTATCTACCCAGTCAGATATAGTGTATATAGTAACAAGAGGGATTATCTACCCAGTCAGATATAGTCTAGTAACAAGAGAGATTATCTACCCAGTCAGATAGAGTCTAGTAACAAGAGGGATTATCTACCCAGTCAGATATAGTCTAGTAACAAGAGGGATTATCTACCCAGTCAGATATAGTCTAGTAACAAGAGGGATTATCTACCCAGTCAGATATAGTCTAGTAACAAGAGGGATTATCTACCCAGTCAGATATAGTCTAGTAACAAGAGGGATTATCTACCCAGTCAGATATAGTCTAGTAACAAGAGGGATTATCTACCCAGTCAGATATAGTCTAGTAACAAGAGGGATTATCTACCCAGTCAGATATAGTCTAGTAACAAGAGGGATTTTCTACCCAGTCAGATATAGTGTATATGGTAACAAGAGGGATTATCTACCCAGTCAGATATAGTCTAGTAACAAGAGGGATTATCTACCCAGTCAGATATAGTCTAGTAACAAGAGGGATTACCTACCCAGTCAGATATAGTCTAGTAACAAGAGGGATTATCTATCCAGTCAGATATAGTATAGTAACAAGAGGGATTATCTACCCAGTCAGATATAGTCTAGTAACAAGAGGGATTATCTACCCAGTCAGATATAGTCTAGTAACAAGAGGGATTATCTACCCAGTCAGATATAGTCTAGTAACAAGAGGGATTATCTACCCAGTCAGATATAGTCTAGTAACAAGATAGATTATCTACCCAGTCAGATATAGTCTAGTAACAAGAGGGATTATCTACCCAGTCAGATATAGTCTAGTAACAAGAGGGATTATCTACCCAGTCAGATATAGTGTATATAGTAACAAGAGGGATTATCTACACAGTCAGATATAGTCTAGTAACAAGAGGGATTATCTACCCAGTCAGATATAGTCTAGTAACAAGAGGGATTACCTACCCAGTCAGATATAGTCTAGTAACAAGAGGGATTATCTACCCAGTCAGATATAGTGTATATAGTAACAAGAGGGATTATCTACCCAGTCAGATATAGTCTAGTAACAAGAGGGATTATCTACCCAGTCAGATATAGTGTATATAGTAACAAGAGGGATTATCTACCCAGTCAGATATAGTCTAGTAACAAGAGGGATTATCTACCCAGTCAGATATAGTCTAGTAACAAGAGGGATTATCTACCCAGTCAGATATAGTCTAGTAACCAGAGGGATTATCTACCCAGTCAGATATAGTCTAGTAACAAGAGGGATTACCTACCCAGTCAGATATAGTCTAGTAACAAGAGGGATTATCTACCCAGTCAGATATAGTGTATATAGTAACAAGAGGGATTATCTACCCAGTCAGATATAGTCTAGTAACAAGAGGGATTATCTACCCAGTCAGATATAGTCTAGTAACAAGAGGGATTATCTACCCAGTCAGATATAGTCTAGTAACAAGAGGGATTATCTACCCAGTCAGATATAGTGTATATAGTAACAAGAGGGATTATCTACCCAGTCAGATATAGTCTAGTAACAAGAGGGATTATCTACCCAGTCAGATATAGTCTAGTAACAAGAGGGATTATCTACCCAGTCAGATATAGTGTATATAGTAACAAGAGGGATTATCTACCCAGTCAGATATAGTCTAGTAACCAGAGGGATTATCTACCCAGTCAGATATAGTCTAGTAACAAGAGGGATTATCTATCCAGTCAGATATAGTATAGTAACAAGAGGGATTATCTACCCAGTCAGATATAGTCTAGTAACAAGACGGATTATCTACCCAGTCAGATATAGTCTAGTAACAAGAGGGATTATCTACCCAGTCAGATATAGTCTAGTAACAAGAGGGATTATCTACCCAGTCAGATATAGTCTAGTAACAAGAGAGATTATCTACCCAGTCAGATATAGTCTAGTAACAAGAGGGATTATCTACCCAGTCAGATATAGTCTAGTAACAAGAGGGATTATCTACCCAGTCAGATATAGTGTATATAGTAACAAGAGGGATTATCTACACATTCAGATATAGTCTAGTAACAAGAGGGATTATCTACCCAGTCAGATATAGTCTAGTAACAAGACGGATTACCTACCCAGTCAGATATAGTCTAGTAACAAGAGGGATTATCTACCCAGTCAGATATAGTCTAGTAACAAGAGGGATTATCTACCCAGTCAGATATAGTGTATATAGTAACAAGAGGGATTATCTACCCAGTCAGATATAGTCTAGTAACAAGAGGGATTATCTACCCAGTCAGATATAGTCTAGTAACAAGAGGGATTATCTACCCAGTCAGATATAGTCTAGTAACCAGAGGGATTATCTACCCAGTCAGATATAGTCTAGTAACAAGAGGGATTACCTACCCAGTCAGATATAGTCTAGTAACAAGAGGGATTATCTACCCAGTCAGATATAGTGTATATAGTAACAAGAGGGATTATCTACCCAGTCAGATATAGTCTAGTAACAAGAGGGATTATCTACCCAGTCAGATATAGTCTAGTAACAAGAGGGATTATCTACCCAGTCAGATATAGTCTAGTAACAAGAGGGATTATCTACCCAGTCAGATATAGTGTATATAGTAACAAGAGGGATTATCTACCCAGTCAGATATAGTCTAGTAACAAGAGGGATTATCTACCCAGTCAGATATAGTCTAGTAACAAGAGGGATTATCTACCCAGTCAGATATAGTGTATATAGTAACAAGAGGGATTATCTACCCAGTCAGATATAGTCTAGTAACCAGAGGGATTATCTACCCAGTCAGATATAGTCTAGTAACAAGAGGGATTATCTACCCAGTCAGATATAGTCTAGTAACAAGAGGGATTATCTACCCAGTCAGATATAGTCTAGTAACAAGAGGGATTATCTACCCAGTCAGATATAGTCTAGTAACAAGAGGGATTATCTACCCAGTCAGATATAGTCTAGTAACCAGAGGGATTATCTACCCAGTCAGATATAGTCTAGTAACAAGAGGGATTATCTACCCAGTCAGATATAGTCTAGTAACAAGAGGGATTATCTACCCAGTCAGATATAGTCTAGTAACCAGAGGGATTATCTACCCAGTCAGATATAGTCTAGTAACCAGAGGGATTATCTACCCAGTCAGATATAGTCTAGTAACAAGAGGGATTATCTACCCAGTCAGATATAGTCTAGTAACAAGAGGGATTATCTACCCAGTCAGATATAGTGTATATAGTAACAAGAGGGATTATCTACCCAGTCAGATATAGTCTAGTAACAAGAGGGATTATCTACCCAGTCAGATATAGTCTAGTAACAAGAGGGATTATCTACCCAGTCAGATATAGTCTAGTAACAAGAGGGATTATCTACCCAGTTAGATATAGTGTATATAGTAACAAGAGGGATTATCTACCCAGTCAGATATAGTCTAGTAACAAGAGGGATTATCTACCCAGTCAGATATAGTCTAGTAACAAGAGGGATTATCTACCCAGTCAGATATAGTGTATATAGTAACAAGAGGGATTATCTACCCAGTCAGATATAGTCTAGTAACCAGAGGGATTATCTACCCAGTCAGATATAGTCTAGTAACAAGAGGGATTATCTATCCAGTCAGATATAGTATAGTAACAAGAGGGATTATCTACCCAGTCAGATATAGTCTAGTAACAAGAGGGATTATCTACCCAGTCAGATATAGTCTAGTAACAAGAGGGATTATCTACCCAGTCAGATATAGTCTAGTAACAAGAGGGATTATCTACCCAGTCAGATATAGTCTAGTAACAAGAGAGATTATCTACCCAGTCAGATATAGTCTAGTAACAAGAGGGATTATCTACCCAGTCAGATATAGTCTAGTAACAAGAGGGATTATCTACCCAGTCAGATATAGTGTATATAGTAACAAGAGGGATTATCTACACAGTCAGATATAGTCTAGTAACAAGAGGGATTATCTACCCAGTCAGATATAGTCTAGTAACAAGACGGATTACCTACCCAGTCAGATATAGTCTAGTAACAAGAGGGATTATCTACCCAGTCAGATATAGTCTAGTAACAAGAGGGATTATCTACCCAGTCAGATATAGTGTATATAGTAACAAGAGGGATTATCTACCCAGTCAGATATAGTCTAGTAACAAGAGGGATTATCTACCCAGTCAGATATAGTCTAGTAACAAGAGGGATTATCTACCCAGTCAGATATAGTCTAGTAACCAGAGGGATTATCTACCCAGTCAGATATAGTCTAGTAACAAGAGGGATTACCTACCCAGTCAGATATAGTCTAGTAACAAGAGGGATTATCTACCCAGTCAGATATAGTGTATATAGTAACAAGAGGGATTATCTACCCAGTCAGATATAGTCTAGTAACAAGAGGGATTATCTACCCAGTCAGATATAGTCTAGTAACAAGAGGGATTATCTACCCAGTCAGATATAGTCTAGTAACAAGAGGGATTATCTACCCAGTCAGATATAGTGTATATAGTAACAAGAGGGATTATCTACCCAGTCAGATATAGTCTAGTAACAAGAGGGATTATCTACCCAGTCAGATATAGTCTAGTAACAAGAGGGATTATCTACCCAGTCAGATATAGTGTATATAGTAACAAGAGGGATTATCTACCCAGTCAGATATAGTCTAGTAACCAGAGGGATTATCTACCCAGTCAGATATAGTCTAGTAACAAGAGGGATTATCTACCCAGTCAGATATAGTCTAGTAACAAGAGGGATTATCTACCCAGTCAGATATAGTCTAGTAACAAGAGGGATTATCTACCCAGTCAGATATAGTCTAGTAACAAGAGGGATTATCTACCCAGTCAGATATAGTCTAGTAACCAGAGGGATTATCTACCCAGTCAGATATAGTCTAGTAACAAGAGGGATTATCTACCCAGTCAGATATAGTCTAGTAACAAGAGGGATTATCTACCCAGTCAGATATAGTCTAGTAACCAGAGGGATTATCTACCCAGTCAGATATAGTCTAGTAACCAGAGGGATTATCTACCCAGTCAGATATAGTCTAGTAACAAGAGGGATTATCTACCCAGTCAGATATAGTCTAGTAACAAGAGGGATTATCTACCCAGTCAGATATAGTGTATATAGTAACAAGAGGGATTATCTACCCAGTCAGATATAGTCTAGTAACAAGAGGGATTATCTACCCAGTCAGATATAGTGTATATAGTAACAAGAGGGATTATCTACCCAGTCAGATATAGTCTAGTAACAAGAGGGATTATCTACCCAGTCAGATATAGTCTAGTAACAAGAGGGATTATCTACCCAGTCAGATATAGTCTAGTAACAAGAGGGATTATCTACCCAGTCAGATATAGTCTAGTAACAAGAGGGATTATCTACCCAGTCAGATATAGTCTAGTAACAAGAGGGATTATCTACCCAGTCAGATATAGTCTAGTAACAAGAGGGATTACCTACCCAGTCAGATATAGTGTATAGTAACAAGAGGGATTATCTACCCAGTCAGATATAGTCTAGTAACAAGAGGGATTATCTACCCAGTCAGATATAGTGTATATAGTAACAAGAGGGATTATCTACCCAGCCAGATATAGTCTAGTAACAAGAGGGATTATCTACCCAGTCAGATATAGTCTAGTAACAAGAGGGATTATCTACCCAGTCAGATATAGTCTAGTAACAAGAGGGATTATCTACCCAGTCAGATATAGTCTAGTAACAAGAGGGATTATCTACCCAGTCAGATATAGTCTAGTAACAAGAGGGATTATCTACCCAGTCAGATATAGTCTAGTAACAAGAGGGATTATCTACCCAGTCAGATATAGTGTATATAGTAACAAGAGGGATTATCTACCCAGTCAGATATAGTCTAGTAACAAGAGGGATTATCTACCCAGTCAGATATAGTCTAGTAACAAGAGGGATTATCTACCCAGTCAGATATAGTCTAGTAACAAGAGGGATTATCTATCCAGTCAGATATAGTATAGTAACAAGAGGGATTATCTACCCAGTCAGATATAGTCTAGTAACAAGAGGGATTATCTACCCAGTCAGATATAGTCTAGTAACAAGAGGGATTATCTACCCAGTCAGATATAGTCTAGTAACAAGAGGGATTATCTACCCAGTCAGATATAGTCTAGTAACAAGAGGGATTATCTACCCAGTCAGATATAGTCTAGTAACAAGAGGGATTATCTACCCAGTCAGATATAGTCTAGTAACAAGAGGGATTATCTACCCAGTCAGATATAGTGTATATAGTAACAAGAGGGATTATCTACCCAGTCAGATATAGTCTAGTAACAAGAGGGATTATCTACCCAGTCAGATATAGTCTAGTAACAAGAGGGATTATCTACCCAGTCAGATATAGTCTAGTAACAAGAGGGATTATCTACCCAGTCAGATATAGTGTATATAGTAACAAGAGGGATTATCTACCCAGTCAGATATAGTCTAGTAACAAGAGGGATTATCTACCCAGTCAGATATAGTGTATATAGTAACAAGAGGGATTATCTACCCAGTCAGATATAGTCTAGTAACAAGAGGGATTATCTACCCAGTCAGATATAGTCTAGTAACAAGAGGGATTATCTACCCAGTCAGATATAGTCTAGTAACCAGAGGGATTATCTACCCAGTCAGATATAGTCTAGTAACAAGAGGGATTACCTACCCAGTCAGATATAGTCTAGTAACAAGAGGGATTATCTACCCAGTCAGATATAGTGTATATAGTAACAAGAGGGATTATCTACCCAGTCAGATATAGTCTAGTAACAAGAGGGATTATCTACCCAGTCAGATATAGTCTAGTAACAAGAGGGATTATCTACCCAGTCAGATATAGTCTAGTAACAAGAGGGATTATCTACCCAGTCAGATATAGTGTATATAGTAACAAGAGGGATTATCTACCCAGTCAGATATAGAACAGTAACAAGAGGGATTATCTACCCAGTCAGATATAGTCTAGTAACAAGAGGGATTATCTACCCAGTCAGATATAGTGTATATAGTAACAAGAGGGATTATCTACCCAGTCAGATATAGTCTAGTAACAAGAGGGATTATCTACCCAGTCAGATATAGTCTAGTAACAAGAGGGATTATCTACCCAGTCAGATATAGTCTAGTAACAAGAGGGATTATCTACCCAGTCAGATATAGTCTAGTAACAAGAGGGATTATCTACCCAGTCAGATATAGTCTAGTAACAAGAGGGATTATCTACCCAGTCAGATATAGTCTAGTAACAAGAGGGATTATCTACCCAGTCAGATATAGTCTAGTAACAAGAGGGATTATCTACCCAGTCAGATATAGTCTAGTAACAAGAGGGATTATCTACCCAGTCAGATATAGTCTAGTAACAAGAGGGATTATCTACCCAGTCAGATATAGTCTAGTAACAAGAGGGATTATCTACCCAGTCAGATATAGTCTAGTAACAAGAGGGATTATCTACCCAGTCAGATATAGTCTAGTAACAAGAGGGATTATCTACCCAGTCAGATATAGTCTAGTAACAAGAGGGATTATCTACCCAGTCAGATATAGTCTAGTAACAAGAGGGATTATCTACCCAGTCAGATATAGTCTAGTAACAAGAGGGATTATCTACCCAGTCAGATATAGTCTAGTAACAAGAGGGATTATCTACCCAGTCAGATATAGTCTAGTAACAAGAGGGATTATCTACCCAGTCAGATATAGTCTAGTAACAAGAGGGATTATCTACCCAGTCAGATATAGTCTAGTAACAAGAGGGATTATCTACCCAGTCAGATATAGGTATAGTAACAAGAGGGATTATCTACCCAGTCAGATATAGTCTAGTAACAAGAGGGATTATCTACCCAGTCAGATATAGTGTCTATAGTAACAAGAGGGATTATCTACCCAGTCAGATATAGTCTAGTAACAAGAGGGATTATCTACCCAGTCAGATATAGTCTAGTAACAAGAGGGATTATCTACCCAGTCAGATATAGTCTAGTAACAAGAGGGATTATCTACCCAGTCAGATATAGTCTAGTAACAAGAGGGATTATCTACCCAGTCAGATATAGTCTAGTAACAAGAGGGATTATCTACCCAGTCAGATATAGTCTAGTAACAAGAGGGATTATCTACCCAGTCAGATATAGTCTAGTAACAAGAGGGATTATCTACCCAGTCAGATATAGTCTAGTAACAAGAGGGATTATCTACCCAGTCAGATATAGTCTAGTAACAAGAGGGATTATCTACCCAGTCAGATATAGTCTAGTAACAAGAGGGATTATCTACCCAGTCAGATATAGTCTAGTAACAAGAGGGATTATCTACCCAGTCAGATATAGTCTAGTAACAAGAGGGATTATCTACCCAGTCAGATATAGTCTAGTAACAAGAGGGATTATCTACCCAGTCAGATATAGTCTAGTAACAAGAGGGATTATCTACCCAGTCAGATATAGTCTAGTAACAAGAGGGATTATCTACCCAGTCAGATATAGTCTAGTAACAAGAGGGATTATCTACCCAGTCAGATATAGTCTAGTAACAAGAGGGATTATCTACCCAGTCAGATATAGTCTAGTAACAAGAGGGATTATCTACCCAGTCAGATATAGTCTAGTAACAAGAGGGATTATCTACCCAGTCAGATATAGTCTAGTAACAAGAGGGATTATCTACCCAGTCAGATATAGTCTAGTAACAAGAGGGATTATCTACCCAGTCAGATATAGTCTAGTAACAAGAGGGATTATCTACCCAGTCAGATATAGTCTAGTAACAAGAGGGATTATCTACCCAGTCAGATATAGTCTAGTAACAAGAGGGATTATCTACCCAGTCAGATATAGTCTAGTAACAAGAGGGATTATCTACCCAGTCAGATATAGTCTAGTAACAAGAGGGATTATCTACCCAGTCAGATATAGTCTAGTAACAAGAGGGATTATCTACCCAGTCAGATATAGTCTAGTAACAAGAGGGATTATCTACCCAGTCAGATATAGTCTTAGTAACAAGAGGGATTATCTACCCAGTCAGATATAGTCTAGTAACAAGAGGGATTATCTACCCAGTCAGATATAGTCTAGTAACAAGAGGGATTATCTACCCAGTCAGATATAGTCTAGTAACAAGAGGGATTATCTACCCAGTCAGATATAGTCTAGTAACAAGAGGGATTATCTACCCAGTCAGATATAGTCTAGTAACAAGAGGGATTATCTACCCAGTCAGATATAGTCTAGTAACAAGAGGGATTATCTACCCAGTCAGATATAGTCTAGTAACAAGAGGGATTATCTACCCAGTCAGATATAGTCTAGTAACAAGAGGGATTATCTACCCAGTCAGATATAGTCTAGTAACAAGAGGGATTATCTACCCAGTCAGATATAGTCTAGTAACAAGAGGGATTATCTACCCAGTCAGATATAGTCTAGTAACAAGAGGGATTATCTACCCAGTCAGATATAGTCTAGTAACAAGAGGGATTATCTACCCAGTCAGATATAGTCTAGTAACAAGAGGGATTATCTACCCAGTCAGATATAGTCTAGTAACAAGAGGGATTATCTACCCAGTCAGATATAGTGTCTAGTAACAAGAGGGATTATCTACCCAGTCAGATATAGTCTAGTAACAAGAGGGATTATCTACCCAGTCAGATATAGTCTAGTAACAAGAGGGATTATCTACCCAGTCAGATATAGTCTAGTAACAAGAGGGATTATCTACCCAGTCAGATATAGTCTAGTAACAAGAGGGATTATCTACCCAGTCAGATATAGTCTAGTAACAAGAGGGATTATCTACCCAGTCAGATATAGTCTAGTAACAAGAGGGATTATCTACCCAGTCAGATATAGTCTAGTAACAAGAGGGATTATCTACCCAGTCAGATATAGTGTATAGTAACAAGAGGGATTATCTACCCAGTCAGATATAGTCTAGTAACAAGAGGGATTATCTACCCAGTCAGATATAGTCTAGTAACAAGAGGGATTATCTACCCAGTCAGATATAGTCTAGTAACAAGAGGGATTATCTACCCAGTCAGATATAGTCTAGTAACAAGAGGGATTATCTACCCAGTCAGATATAGTCTAGTAACAAGAGGGATTATCTACCCAGTCAGATATAGTCTAGTAACAAGAGGGATTATCTACCCAGTCAGATATAGTCTATAGTAACAAGAGGGATTATCTACCCAGTCAGATATAGTCTAGTAACAAGAGGGATTATCTACCCAGTCAGATATAGTCTAGTAACAAGAGGGATTATCTACCCAGTCAGATATAGTCTAGTAACAAGAGGGATTATCTACCCAGTCAGATATAGTCTAGTAACAAGAGGGATTATCTACCCAGTCAGATATAGTCTAGTAACAAGAGGGATTATCTACCCAGTCAGATATAGTCTAGTAACAAGAGGGATTATCTACCCAGTCAGATATAGTCTAGTAACAAGAGGGATTATCTACCCAGTCAGATATAGTCTAGTAACAAGAGGGATTATCTACCCAGTCAGATATAGTCTAGTAACAAGAGGGATTATCTACCCAGTCAGATATAGTCTAGTAACAAGAGGGATTATCTACCCAGTCAGATATAGTCTAGTAACAAGAGGGATTATCTACCCAGTCAGATATAGTCTAGTAACAAGAGGGATTATCTACCCAGTCAGATATAGTCTAGTAACAAGAGGGATTATCTACCCAGTCAGATATAGTCTAGTAACAAGAGGGATTATCTACCCAGTCAGATATAGTCTAGTAACAAGAGGGATTATCTACCCAGTCAGATATAGTCTAGTAACAAGAGGGATTATCTACCCAGTCAGATATAGTCTAGTAACAAGAGGGATTATCTACCCAGTCAGATATAGTCTAGTAACAAGAGGGATTATCTACCCAGTCAGATATAGTCTAGTAACAAGAGGGATTATCTACCCAGTCAGATATAGTCTAGTAACAAGAGGGATTATCTACCCAGTCAGATATAGTCTAGTAACAAGAGGGATTATCTACCCAGTCAGATATAGTCTAGTAACAAGAGGGATTATCTACCCAGTCAGATATAGTCTAGTAACAAGAGGGATTATCTACCCAGTCAGATATAGTCTAGTAACAAGAGGGATTATCTACCCAGTCAGATATAGTCTAGTAACAAGAGGGATTATCTACCCAGTCAGATATAGTCTAGTAACAAGAGGGATTATCTACCCAGTCAGATATAGTCTAGTAACAAGAGGGATTATCTACCCAGTCAGATATAGTCTAGTAACAAGAGGGATTATCTACCCAGTCAGATATAGTCTAGTAACAAGAGGGATTATCTACCCAGTCAGATATAGTCTAGTAACAAGAGGGATTATCTACCCAGTCAGATATAGTCTAGTAACAAGAGGGATTATCTACCCAGTCAGATATAGTCTAGTAACAAGAGGGATTATCTACCCAGTCAGATATAGTCTAGTAACAAGAGGGATTATCTACCCAGTCAGATATAGTCTAGTAACAAGAGGGATTATCTACCCAGTCAGATATAGTCTAGTAACAAGAGGGATTATCTACCCAGTCAGATATAGTCTAGTAACAAGAGGGATTATCTACCCAGTCAGATATAGTCTAGTAACAAGAGGGATTATCTACCCAGTCAGATATAGTCTAGTAACAAGAGGGATTATCTACCCAGTCAGATATAGTCTAGTAACAAGAGGGATTATCTACCCAGTCAGATATAGTCTAGTAACAAGAGGGATTATCTACCCAGTCAGATATAGTCTAGTAACAAGAGGGATTATCTACCCAGTCAGATATAGTCTAGTAACAAGAGGGATTATCTACCCAGTCAGATATAGTCTAGTAACAAGAGGGATTATCTACCCAGTCAGATATAGTCTAGTAACAAGAGGGATTATCTACCCAGTCAGATATAGTCTAGTAACAAGAGGGATTATCTACCCAGTCAGATATAGTCTAGTAACAAGAGGGATTATCTACCCAGTCAGATATAGTCTAGTAACAAGAGGGATTATCTACCCAGTCAGATATAGTCTAGTAACAAGAGGGATTATCTACCCAGTCAGATATAGTCTAGTAACAAGAGGGATTATCTACCCAGTCAGATATAGTCTAGTAACAAGAGGGATTATCTACCCAGTCAGATATAGTCTAGTAACAAGAGGGATTATCTACCCAGTCAGATATAGTCTAGTAACAAGAGGGATTATCTACCCAGTCAGATATAGTCTAGTAACAAGAGGGATTATCTACCCAGTCAGATATAGTCTAGTAACAAGAGGGATTATCTACCCAGTCAGATATAGTCTAGTAACAAGAGGGATTATCTACCCAGTCAGATATAGTCTAGTAACAAGAGGGATTATCTACCCAGTCAGATATAGTCTAGTAACAAGAGGGATTATCTACCCAGTCAGATATAGTCTAGTAACAAGAGGGATTATCTACCCAGTCAGATATAGTCTAGTAACAAGAGGGATTATCTACCCAGTCAGATATAGTCTAGTAACAAGAGGGATTATCTACCCAGTCAGATATAGTCTAGTAACAAGAGGGATTATCTACCCAGTCAGATATAGTCTAGTAACAAGAGGGATTATCTACCCAGTCAGATATAGTCTAGTAACAAGAGGGATTATCTACCCAGTCAGATATAGTCTAGTAACAAGAGGGATTATCTACCCAGTCAGATATAGTCTAGTAACAAGAGGGATTATCTACCCAGTCAGATATAGTCTAGTAACAAGAGGGATTATCTACCCAGTCAGATATAGTCTAGTAACAAGAGGGATTATCTACCCAGTCAGATATAGTCTAGTAACAAGAGGGATTATCTACCCAGTCAGATATAGTCTAGTAACAAGAGGGATTATCTACCCAGTCAGATATAGTCTAGTAACAAGAGGGATTATCTACCCAGTCAGATATAGTCTAGTAACAAGAGGGATTATCTACCCAGTCAGATATAGTCTAGTAACAAGAGGGATTATCTACCCAGTCAGATATAGTCTAGTAACAAGAGGGATTATCTACCCAGTCAGATATAGTCTAGTAACAAGAGGGATTATCTACCCAGTCAGATATAGTCTAGTAACAAGAGGGATTATCTACCCAGTCAGATATAGTCTAGTAACAAGAGGGATTATCTACCCAGTCAGATATAGTCTAGTAACAAGAGGGATTATCTACCCAGTCAGATATAGTCTAGTAACAAGAGGGATTATCTACCCAGTCAGATATAGTCTAGTAACAAGAGGGATTATCTACCCAGTCAGATATAGTCTAGTAACAAGAGGGATTATCTACCCAGTCAGATATAGTCTAGTAACAAGAGGGATTATCTACCCAGTCAGATATAGTCTAGTAACAAGAGGGATTATCTACCCAGTCAGATATAGTCTAGTAACAAGAGGGATTATCTACCCAGTCAGATATAGTCTAGTAACAAGAGGGATTATCTACCCAGTCAGATATAGTCTAGTAACAAGAGGGATTATCTACCCAGTCAGATATAGTCTAGTAACAAGAGGGATTATCTACCCAGTCAGATATAGTCTAGTAACAAGAGGGATTATCTACCCAGTCAGATATAGTCTAGTAACAAGAGGGATTATCTACCCAGTCAGATATAGTCTAGTAACAAGAGGGATTATCTACCCAGTCAGATATAGTCTAGTAACAAGAGGGATTATCTACCCAGTCAGATATAGTCTAGTAACAAGAGGGATTATCTACCCAGTCAGATATAGTCTAGTAACAAGAGGGATTATCTACCCAGTCAGATATAGTCTAGTAACAAGAGGGATTATCTACCCAGTCAGATATAGTCTAGTAACAAGAGGGATTATCTACCCAGTCAGATATAGTCTAGTAACAAGAGGGATTATCTACCCAGTCAGATATAGTCTAGTAACAAGAGGGATTATCTACCCAGTCAGATATAGTCTAGTAACAAGAGGGATTATCTACCCAGTCAGATATAGTCTAGTAACAAGAGGGATTATCTACCCAGTCAGATATAGTCTAGTAACAAGAGGGATTATCTACCCAGTCAGATATAGTCTAGTAACAAGAGGGATTATCTACCCAGTCAGATATAGTCTAGTAACAAGAGGGATTATCTACCCAGTCAGATATAGTCTAGTAACAAGAGGGATTATCTACCCAGTCAGATATAGTCTAGTAACAAGAGGGATTATCTACCCAGTCAGATATAGTCTAGTAACAAGAGGGATTATCTACCCAGTCAGATATAGTCTAGTAACAAGAGGGATTATCTACCCAGTCAGATATAGTCTAGTAACAAGAGGGATTATCTACCCAGTCAGATATAGTCTAGTAACAAGAGGGATTATCTACCCAGTCAGATATAGTCTAGTAACAAGAGGGATTATCTACCCAGTCAGATATAGTCTAGTAACAAGAGGGATTATCTACCCAGTCAGATATAGTCTAGTAACAAGAGGGATTATCTACCCAGTCAGATATAGTCTAGTAACAAGAGGGATTATCTACCCAGTCAGATATAGTCTAGTAACAAGAGGGATTATCTACCCAGTCAGATATAGTCTAGTAACAAGAGGGATTATCTACCCAGTCAGATATAGTCTAGTAACAAGAGGGATTATCTACCCAGTCAGATATAGTCTAGTAACAAGAGGGATTATCTACCCAGTCAGATATAGTCTAGTAACAAGAGGGATTATCTACCCAGTCAGATATAGTCTAGTAACAAGAGGGATTATCTACCCAGTCAGATATAGTCTAGTAACAAGAGGGATTATCTACCCAGTCAGATATAGTCTAGTAACAAGAGGGATTATCTACCCAGTCAGATATAGTCTAGTAACAAGAGGGATTATCTACCCAGTCAGATATAGTCTAGTAACAAGAGGGATTATCTACCCAGTCAGATATAGTCTAGTAACAAGAGGGATTATCTACCCAGTCAGATATAGTCTAGTAACAAGAGGGATTATCTACCCAGTCAGATATAGTCTAGTAACAAGAGGGATTATCTACCCAGTCAGATATAGTCTAGTAACAAGAGGGATTATCTACCCAGTCAGATATAGTCTAGTAACAAGAGGGATTATCTACCCAGTCAGATATAGTCTAGTAACAAGAGGGATTATCTACCCAGTCAGATATAGTCTAGTAACAAGAGGGATTATCTACCCAGTCAGATATAGTCTAGTAACAAGAGGGATTATCTACCCAGTCAGATATAGTCTAGTAACAAGAGGGATTATCTACCCAGTCAGATATAGTCTAGTAACAAGAGGGATTATCTACCCAGTCAGATATAGTCTAGTAACAAGAGGGATTATCTACCCAGTCAGATATAGTCTAGTAACAAGAGGGATTATCTACCCAGTCAGATATAGTCTAGTAACAAGAGGGATTATCTACCCAGTCAGATATAGTCTAGTAACAAGAGGGATTATCTACCCAGTCAGATATAGTCTAGTAACAAGAGGGATTATCTACCCAGTCAGATATAGTCTAGTAACAAGAGGGATTATCTACCCAGTCAGATATAGTCTAGTAACAAGAGGGATTATCTACCCAGTCAGATATAGTCTAGTAACAAGAGGGATTATCTACCCAGTCAGATATAGTCTAGTAACAAGAGGGATTATCTACCCAGTCAGATATAGTCTAGTAACAAGAGGGATTATCTACCCAGTCAGATATAGTCTAGTAACAAGAGGGATTATCTACCCAGTCAGATATAGTCTAGTAACAAGAGGGATTATCTACCCAGTCAGATATAGTCTAGTAACAAGAGGGATTATCTACCCAGTCAGATATAGTCTAGTAACAAGAGGGATTATCTACCCAGTCAGATATAGTCTAGTAACAAGAGGGATTATCTACCCAGTCAGATATAGTCTAGTAACAAGAGGGATTATCTACCCAGTCAGATATAGTCTAGTAACAAGAGGGATTATCTACCCAGTCAGATATAGTCTAGTAACAAGAGGGATTATCTACCCAGTCAGATATAGTCTAGTAACAAGAGGGATTATCTACCCAGTCAGATATAGTCTAGTAACAAGAGGGATTATCTACCCAGTCAGATATAGTCTAGTAACAAGAGGGATTATCTACCCAGTCAGATATAGTCTAGTAACAAGAGGGATTATCTACCCAGTCAGATATAGTCTAGTAACAAGAGGGATTATCTACCCAGTCAGATATAGTCTAGTAACAAGAGGGATTATCTACCCAGTCAGATATAGTCTAGTAACAAGAGGGATTATCTACCCAGTCAGATATAGTCTAGTAACAAGAGGGATTATCTACCCAGTCAGATATAGTCTAGTAACAAGAGGGATTATCTACCCAGTCAGATATAGTCTAGTAACAAGAGGGATTATCTACCCAGTCAGATATAGTCTAGTAACAAGAGGGATTATCTACCCAGTCAGATATAGTCTAGTAACAAGAGGGATTATCTACCCAGTCAGATATAGTCTAGTAACAAGAGGGATTATCTACCCAGTCAGATATAGTCTAGTAACAAGAGGGATTATCTACCCAGTCAGATATAGTCTAGTAACAAGAGGGATTATCTACCCAGTCAGATATAGTCTAGTAACAAGAGGGATTATCTACCCAGTCAGATATAGTCTAGTAACAAGAGGGATTATCTACCCAGTCAGATATAGTCTAGTAACAAGAGGGATTATCTACCCAGTCAGATATAGTCTAGTAACAAGAGGGATTATCTACCCAGTCAGATATAGTCTAGTAACAAGAGGGATTATCTACCCAGTCAGATATAGTCTAGTAACAAGAGGGATTATCTACCCAGTCAGATATAGTCTAGTAACAAGAGGGATTATCTACCCAGTCAGATATAGTCTAGTAACAAGAGGGATTATCTACCCAGTCAGATATAGTCTAGTAACAAGAGGGATTATCTACCCAGTCAGATATAGTCTAGTAACAAGAGGGATTATCTACCCAGTCAGATATAGTCTAGTAACAAGAGGGATTATCTACCCAGTCAGATATAGTCTAGTAACAAGAGGGATTATCTACCCAGTCAGATATAGTCTAGTAACAAGAGGGATTATCTACCCAGTCAGATATAGTCTAGTAACAAGAGGGATTATCTACCCAGTCAGATATAGTCTAGTAACAAGAGGGATTATCTACCCAGTCAGATATAGTCTAGTAACAAGAGGGATTATCTACCCAGTCAGATATAGTCTAGTAACAAGAGGGATTATCTACCCAGTCAGATATAGTCTAGTAACAAGAGGGATTATCTACCCAGTCAGATATAGTCTAGTAACAAGAGGGATTATCTACCCAGTCAGATATAGTCTAGTAACAAGAGGGATTATCTACCCAGTCAGATATAGTCTAGTAACAAGAGGGATTATCTACCCAGTCAGATATAGTCTAGTAACAAGAGGGATTATCTACCCAGTCAGATATAGTCTAGTAACAAGAGGGATTATCTACCCAGTCAGATATAGTCTAGTAACAAGAGGGATTATCTACCCAGTCAGATATAGTCTAGTAACAAGAGGGATTATCTACCCAGTCAGATATAGTCTAGTAACAAGAGGGATTATCTACCCAGTCAGATATAGTCTAGTAACAAGAGGGATTATCTACCCAGTCAGATATAGTCTAGTAACAAGAGGGATTATCTACCCAGTCAGATATAGTCTAGTAACAAGAGGGATTATCTACCCAGTCAGATATAGTCTAGTAACAAGAGGGATTATCTACCCAGTCAGATATAGTCTAGTAACAAGAGGGATTATCTACCCAGTCAGATATAGTCTAGTAACAAGAGGGATTATCTACCCAGTCAGATATAGTCTAGTAACAAGAGGGATTATCTACCCAGTCAGATATAGTCTAGTAACAAGAGGGATTATCTACCCAGTCAGATATAGTCTAGTAACAAGAGGGATTATCTACCCAGTCAGATATAGTCTAGTAACAAGAGGGATTATCTACCCAGTCAGATATAGTCTAGTAACAAGAGGGATTATCTACCCAGTCAGATATAGTCTAGTAACAAGAGGGATTATCTACCCAGTCAGATATAGTCTAGTAACAAGAGGGATTATCTACCCAGTCAGATATAGTCTAGTAACAAGAGGGATTATCTACCCAGTCAGATATAGTCTAGTAACAAGAGGGATTATCTACCCAGTCAGATATAGTCTAGTAACAAGAGGGATTATCTACCCAGTCAGATATAGTCTAGTAACAAGAGGGATTATCTACCCAGTCAGATATAGTCTAGTAACAAGAGGGATTATCTACCCAGTCAGATATAGTCTAGTAACAAGAGGGATTATCTACCCAGTCAGATATAGTCTAGTAACAAGAGGGATTATCTACCCAGTCAGATATAGTCTAGTAACAAGAGGGATTATCTACCCAGTCAGATATAGTCTAGTAACAAGAGGGATTATCTACCCAGTCAGATATAGTCTAGTAACAAGAGGGATTATCTACCCAGTCAGATATAGTCTAGTAACAAGAGGGATTATCTACCCAGTCAGATATAGTCTAGTAACAAGAGGGATTATCTACCCAGTCAGATATAGTCTAGTAACAAGAGGGATTATCTACCCAGTCAGATATAGTCTAGTAACAAGAGGGATTATCTACCCAGTCAGATATAGTCTAGTAACAAGAGGGATTATCTACCCAGTCAGATATAGTCTAGTAACAAGAGGGATTATCTACCCAGTCAGATATAGTCTAGTAACAAGAGGGATTATCTACCCAGTCAGATATAGTCTAGTAACAAGAGGGATTATCTACCCAGTCAGATATAGTCTAGTAACAAGAGGGATTATCTACCCAGTCAGATATAGTCTAGTAACAAGAGGGATTATCTACCCAGTCAGATATAGTCTAGTAACAAGAGGGATTATCTACCCAGTCAGATATAGTCTAGTAACAAGAGGGATTATCTACCCAGTCAGATATAGTCTAGTAACAAGAGGGATTATCTACCCAGTCAGATATAGTCTAGTAACAAGAGGGATTATCTACCCAGTCAGATATAGTCTAGTAACAAGAGGGATTATCTACCCAGTCAGATATAGTCTAGTAACAAGAGGGATTATCTACCCAGTCAGATATAGTCTAGTAACAAGAGGGATTATCTACCCAGTCAGATATAGTCTAGTAACAAGAGGGATTATCTACCCAGTCAGATATAGTCTAGTAACAAGAGGGATTATCTACCCAGTCAGATATAGTCTAGTAACAAGAGGGATTATCTACCCAGTCAGATATAGTCTAGTAACAAGAGGGATTATCTACCCAGTCAGATATAGTCTAGTAACAAGAGGGATTATCTACCCAGTCAGATATAGTCTAGTAACAAGAGGGATTATCTACCCAGTCAGATATAGTCTAGTAACAAGAGGGATTATCTACCCAGTCAGATATAGTCTAGTAACAAGAGGGATTATCTACCCAGTCAGATATAGTCTAGTAACAAGAGGGATTATCTACCCAGTCAGATATAGTCTAGTAACAAGAGGGATTATCTACCCAGTCAGATATAGTCTAGTAACAAGAGGGATTATCTACCCAGTCAGATATAGTCTAGTAACAAGAGGGATTATCTACCCAGTCAGATATAGTCTAGTAACAAGAGGGATTATCTACCCAGTCAGATATAGTCTAGTAACAAGAGGGATTATCTACCCAGTCAGATATAGTCTAGTAACAAGAGGGATTATCTACCCAGTCAGATATAGTCTAGTAACAAGAGGGATTATCTACCCAGTCAGATATAGTCTAGTAACAAGAGGGATTATCTACCCAGTCAGATATAGTCTAGTAACAAGAGGGATTATCTACCCAGTCAGATATAGTCTAGTAACAAGAGGGATTATCTACCCAGTCAGATATAGTCTAGTAACAAGAGGGATTATCTACCCAGTCAGATATAGTCTAGTAACAAGAGGGATTATCTACCCAGTCAGATATAGTCTAGTAACAAGAGGGATTATCTACCCAGTCAGATATAGTCTAGTAACAAGAGGGATTATCTACCCAGTCAGATATAGTCTAGTAACAAGAGGGATTATCTACCCAGTCAGATATAGTCTAGTAACAAGAGGGATTATCTACCCAGTCAGATATAGTCTAGTAACAAGAGGGATTATCTACCCAGTCAGATATAGTCTAGTAACAAGAGGGATTATCTACCCAGTCAGATATAGTCTAGTAACAAGAGGGATTATCTACCCAGTCAGATATAGTCTAGTAACAAGAGGGATTATCTACCCAGTCAGATATAGTCTAGTAACAAGAGGGATTATCTACCCAGTCAGATATAGTCTAGTAACAAGAGGGATTATCTACCCAGTCAGATATAGTCTAGTAACAAGAGGGATTATCTACCCAGTCAGATATAGTCTAGTAACAAGAGGGATTATCTACCCAGTCAGATATAGTCTAGTAACAAGAGGGATTATCTACCCAGTCAGATATAGTCTAGTAACAAGAGGGATTATCTACCCAGTCAGATATAGTCTAGTAACAAGAGGGATTATCTACCCAGTCAGATATAGTCTAGTAACAAGAGGGATTATCTACCCAGTCAGATATAGTCTAGTAACAAGAGGGATTATCTACCCAGTCAGATATAGTCTAGTAACAAGAGGGATTATCTACCCAGTCAGATATAGTCTAGTAACAAGAGGGATTATCTACCCAGTCAGATATAGTCTAGTAACAAGAGGGATTATCTACCCAGTCAGATATAGTCTAGTAACAAGAGGGATTATCTACCCAGTCAGATATAGTCTAGTAACAAGAGGGATTATCTACCCAGTCAGATATAGTCTAGTAACAAGAGGGATTATCTACCCAGTCAGATATAGTCTAGTAACAAGAGGGATTATCTACCCAGTCAGATATAGTCTAGTAACAAGAGGGATTATCTACCCAGTCAGATATAGTCTAGTAACAAGAGGGATTATCTACCCAGTCAGATATAGTCTAGTAACAAGAGGGATTATCTACCCAGTCAGATATAGTCTAGTAACAAGAGGGATTATCTACCCAGTCAGATATAGTCTAGTAACAAGAGGGATTATCTACCCAGTCAGATATAGTCTAGTAACAAGAGGGATTATCTACCCAGTCAGATATAGTCTAGTAACAAGAGGGATTATCTACCCAGTCAGATATAGTCTAGTAACAAGAGGGATTATCTACCCAGTCAGATATAGTCTAGTAACAAGAGGGATTATCTACCCAGTCAGATATAGTCTAGTAACAAGAGGGATTATCTACCCAGTCAGATATAGTCTAGTAACAAGAGGGATTATCTACCCAGTCAGATATAGTCTAGTAACAAGAGGGATTATCTACCCAGTCAGATATAGTCTAGTAACAAGAGGGATTATCTACCCAGTCAGATATAGTCTAGTAACAAGAGGGATTATCTACCCAGTCAGATATAGTCTAGTAACAAGAGGGATTATCTACCCAGTCAGATATAGTCTAGTAACAAGAGGGATTATCTACCCAGTCAGATATAGTCTAGTAACAAGAGGGATTATCTACCCAGTCAGATATAGTCTAGTAACAAGAGGGATTATCTACCCAGTCAGATATAGTCTAGTAACAAGAGGGATTATCTACCCAGTCAGATATAGTCTAGTAACAAGAGGGATTATCTACCCAGTCAGATATAGTCTAGTAACAAGAGGGATTATCTACCCAGTCAGATATAGTCTAGTAACAAGAGGGATTATCTACCCAGTCAGATATAGTCTAGTAACAAGAGGGATTATCTACCCAGTCAGATATAGTCTAGTAACAAGAGGGATTATCTACCCAGTCAGATATAGTCTAGTAACAAGAGGGATTATCTACCCAGTCAGATATAGTCTAGTAACAAGAGGGATTATCTACCCAGTCAGATATAGTCTAGTAACAAGAGGGATTATCTACCCAGTCAGATATAGTCTAGTAACAAGAGGGATTATCTACCCAGTCAGATATAGTCTAGTAACAAGAGGGATTATCTACCCAGTCAGATATAGTGTCTAGTAACAAGAGGGATTATCTACCCAGTCAGATATAGTCTAGTAACAAGAGGGATTATCTACCCAGTCAGATATAGTCTAGTAACAAGAGGGATTATCTACCCAGTCAGATATAGTCTAGTAACAAGAGGGATTATCTACCCAGTCAGATATAGTCTAGTAACAAGAGGGATTATCTACCCAGTCAGATATAGTCTAGTAACAAGAGGGATTATCTACCCAGTCAGATATAGTCTAGTAACAAGAGGGATTATCTACCCAGTCAGATATAGTGTCTATAGTAACAAGAGGGATTATCTACCCAGTCAGATATAGTGCTATAGTAACAAGAGGGATTATCTACCCAGTCAGATATAGTGTATAGTAACAAGAGGGATTATCTACCCAGTCAGATATAGTCTAGTAACAAGAGGGATTATCTACCCAGTCAGATATAGTCTAGTAACAAGAGGGATTATCTACCCAGTCAGATATAGTCTAGTAACAAGAGGGATTATCTACCCAGTCAGATATAGTCTAGTAACAAGAGGGATTATCTACCCAGTCAGATATAGTCTAGTAACAAGAGGGATTATCTACCCAGTCAGATATAGTCTAGTAACAAGAGGGATTATCTACCCAGTCAGATATAGTCTAGTAACAAGAGGGATTATCTACCCAGTCAGATATAGTCTAGTAACAAGAGGGATTATCTACCCAGTCAGATATAGTCTAGTAACAAGAGGGATTATCTACCCAGTCAGATATAGTCTAGTAACAAGAGGGATTATCTACCCAGTCAGATATAGTCTAGTAACAAGAGGGATTATCTACCCAGTCAGATATAGTCTAGTAACAAGAGGGATTATCTACCCAGTCAGATATAGTCTAGTAACAAGAGGGATTATCTACCCAGTCAGATATAGTGTATATAGTAACAAGAGGGATTATCTACCCAGTCAGATATAGTCTAGTAACAAGAGGGATTATCTACCCAGTCAGATATAGTGTCTATAGTAACAAGAGGGATTATCTACCCAGTCAGATATAGTCTAGTAACAAGAGGGATTATCTACCCAGTCAGATATAGTCTAGTAACAAGAGGGATTATCTACCCAGTCAGATATAGTCTAGTAACAAGAGGGATTATCTACCCAGTCAGATATAGTCTAGTAACAAGAGGGATTATCTACCCAGTCAGATATAGTCTAGTAACAAGAGGGATTATCTACCCAGTCAGATATAGTCTAGTAACAAGAGGGATTATCTACCCAGTCAGATATAGTCTAGTAACAAGAGGGATTATCTACCCAGTCAGATATAGTCTAGTAACAAGAGGGATTATCTACCCAGTCAGATATAGTCTAGTAACAAGAGGGATTATCTACCCAGTCAGATATAGTCTAGTAACAAGAGGGATTATCTACCCAGTCAGATATAGTGTATATAGTAACAAGAGGGATTATCTACCCAGTCATATATAGTCTAGTAACAAGAGGGATTATCTACCCAGTCAGATATAGTCTAGTAACAAGAGGGATTATCTACCCAGTCAGATATAGTCTAGTAACAAGAGGGATTATCTACCCAGTCAGATATAGTCTAGTAACAAGAGGGATTATCTACCCAGTCAGATATAGTCTAGTAACCAGAGGGATTATCTACCCAGTCAGATATAGTCTAGTAACAAGAGGGATTATCTACCCAGTCAGATATAGTGTATATAGTAACAAGAGGGATTATCTACCCAGTCAGATATAGTCTAGTAACAAGAGGGATTATCTACCCAGTCAGATATAGTGTATATAGTAACAAGAGGGATTATCTACCCAGTCAGATATAGTCTAGTAACAAAAGGGATTATCTACCCAGTCAGATATAGTCTAGTAACAAGAGGGATTATCTACCCAGTCAGATATAGTCTAGTAACCAGAGGGATTATCTACCCAGTCAGATATAGTCTAGTAACAAGAGGGATTACCTACCCAGTCAGATATAGTCTAGTAACAAGAGGGATTATCTACCCAGTCAGATATAGTGTATATAGTAACAAGAGGGATTATCTACCCAGTCAGATATAGTCTAGTAACAAGAGGGATTATCTACCCAGTCAGATATAGTCTAGTAACAAGAGGGATTATCTACCCAGTCAGATATAGTCTAGTAACAAGAGGGATTATCTACCCAGTCAGATATAGTGTATATAGTAACAAGAGGGATTATCTACCCAGTCAGATATAGTCTAGTAACAAGAGGGATTATCTACCCAGTCAGATATAGTCTAGTAACAAGAGGGATTATCTACCCAGTCAGATATAGTGTATATAGTAACAAGAGGGATTATCTACCCAGTCAGATATAGTCTAGTAACCAGAGGGATTATCTACCCAGTCAGATATAGTCTAGTAACAAGAGGGATTATCTACCCAGTCAGATATAGTGTATATAGTAACAAGAGGGATTATCTACCCAGTCAGATATAGTGTATATAGTAACAAGAGGGATTATCTACCCAGTCAGATATAGTCTAGTAACAAGAGGGATTATCTACCCAGTCAGATATAGTCTAGTAACAAGAGGGATTATCTACCCAGTCAGATATAGTCTAGTAACAAGAGGGATTATCTACCCAGTCAGATATAGTCTAGTAACAAGAGGGATTATCTACCCAGTCAGATATAGTCTAGTAACAAGAGGGATTATCTACCCAGTCAGATATAATCTAGTAACCAGAGGGATTATCTACCCAGTCAGATATAGTGTATATAGTAACAAGAGGGATTATCTACCCAGTCAGATATAGTCTAGTAACAAGAGGGATTATCTACCCAGTCAGATATAGTGTATATAGTAACAAGAGGGATTATCTACCCAGTCAGATATAGTCTAGTAACAAGAGGGATTATCTACCCAGTCAGATATAGTCTAGTAACAAGAGGGATTATCTACCCAGTCAGATATAGTCTAGTAACAAGAGGGATTATCTACCCAGTCAGATATAGTCTAGTAACAAGAGGGATTATCTACCCAGTCAGATATAGTCTAGTAACAAGAGGGATTATCTACCCAGTCAGATATAGTCTAGTAACAAGAGGGATTATCTACCCAGTCAGATATAGTGTAGTAACAAGAGGGATTATCTACCCAGTCAGATATAGTGTATATAGTAACAAGAGGGATTATCTACCCAGTCAGATATAGTCTAGTAACAAGAGGGATTATCTACCCAGTCAGATATAGTCTAGTAACAAGAGGGATTACCTACCCAGTCAGATATAGTCTAGTAACAAGAGGGATTATCTACCCAGTCAGATATAGTGTATATAGTAACAAGAGGGATTATCTACCCAGTCAGATATAGTCTAGTAACAAGAGAGATTATCTACCCAGTCAGATATAGTCTAGTAACAAGAGGGATTATCTACCCAGTCAGATATAGTCTAGTAACAAGAGGGATTATCTACCCAGTCAGATATAGTCTAGTAACAAGAGGGATTATATACCCAGTCAGATATAGTCTAGTAACAAGAGGGATTATCTACCCAGTCAGATATAGTTTAGTAACAAGAGGGATTATCTACCCAGTCAGATATAGTCTAGTAACAAGAGGGATTATCTACCCAGTCAGATATAGTCTAGTAACAAGAGGGATTATCTACCCAGTCAGATATAGTCTAGTAACAAGAGGGATTATCTTCCCAGTCAGATATAGTCTAGTAACAAGAGGGATTATCTACCCAGTCAGATATAGTCTAGTATCAAGAGGGATTATCTACCCAGTCAGATATAGTCTAGTAACAAGAGGGATTATCTACCCAGTCAGATATAGTCTAGTAACAAGAGGGATTATCTACCCAGTCAGATATAGTCTAGTAACAAGAGGGATTATCTACCCAGTCAGATATAGTCTAGTAACAAGAGGGATTATCTACCCAGTCAGATATAGTCTAGTAACAAGAGGGATTACCTACCCAGTCAGATATAGTCTAGTAACAAGAGGGATTATCTACCCAGTCAGATATAGTCTAGTAACAAGAGGGATTATCTACTCAGTCAGATATAGTCTAGTAACAAGAGGGATTATCTACCCAGTCAGATATAGTGTATATAGTAACAAGAGGGATTATCTACCCAGTCAGATATAGTCTAGTAACAAGAGGGATTATCTACCCAGTCAGATATAGTCTAGTAACAAGAGGGATTATCTACCCAGTCAGATATAGTGTATATAGTAACAAGAGGGATTATCTACCCAGTCAGATATAGTCTAGTAACAAGAGGGATTATCTACCCAGTCAGATATAGTCTAGTAACAAGAGGGATTATCTACCCAGTCAGATATAGTCTAGTAACAAGAGGGATTATCTACCCAGTCAGATATAGTCTAGTAACAAGAGGGATTATCTACCCAGTCAGATATAGTCTAGTAACAAGAGGGATTATCTACCCAGTCAGATATAGTCTAGTAACAAGAGGGATTATCTACCCAGTCAGATATAGTCTAGTAACAAGAGGGATTATCTACCCAGTCAGATATAGTCTAGTAACAAGAGGGATTATCTACCCAGTCAGATATTGTTTAGTAACAAGAGGGATTATCTACCCAGTCAGATATAGTCTAGTAACAAGAGGGATTATCTACCCAGTCAGATATAGTGTATATAGTAACAAGAGGGATTATCTACCCAGTCAGATATAGTCTAGTAACAAGAGGGATTATCTACCCAGTCAGATATAGTCTAGTAACAAGAGGGATTATCTACCCAGTCAGATATAGTCTAGTAACAAGAGGGATTATCTACCCAGTCAGATATACTCTAGTGACAAGAGGGATTATCTACCCAGTCAGATATAGTCTAGTAACAAGAGGGATTATCTACCCAGTCAGATATAGTCTAGTAACAAGAGGGATTATCTACCCAGTCAGATATAGTCTAGTAACAAGAGGGATTATCTACCCAGTCAGATATAGTCTAGTAACAAGAGGGATTATCTACCCAGTCAGATATAGTCTAGTAACAAGAGGGATTATCTACCCAGTCAGATATAGTCTAGTAACAAGAGGGATTATCTACCCAGTCAGATATAGTCTAGTAACAAGAGGGATTATCTACCCAGTCAGATATAGTTTAGTAACAAGAGGGATTATCTACCCAGTCAGATATAGTCTAGTAACAAGAGGGATTATCTACCCAGTCAGATATAGTGTATATAGTAACAAGAGGGATTATCTACCCAGTCAGATATAGTCTAGAAACAAGAGGGATTATCTACCCAGTCAGATGTAGTTTAGTAACAAGAGGGATTATCTACTTGGTAATGTTACCATGGCTACATTCAGAAGACTACTGGTAATGTTACCATGGCTACATTCAGTAGACTACTGGTAATGTTACCATGGCTACATTTAGTAGACTACTGGTAATGTTACCATGGCTACATTCAGTAGACTACTGGTAATGTTACCATGGCTACATTCAGTAGACTACTGGTAATGTTACCATGGCTACATTCAGTAGACTACTGGTAATGTTACCATGGCGACATTTAGTACACTACTGGTAATGTTACCATGGCTACATTCAGTAGAGTACTGGTAATGTTACCATGGCTACGTTCAGTAGACTACTGGTAATGTTACCATGGCTACATTCAGTAGACTACTGGTAATGTTACCATGGCTACATTCAGTAGACTACTGGTAATGTTACCATGGCTACATTTAGTAGACTACTGGTAATGTTACCATGGCTACGTTCAGTAGACTACTGGTAATGTTACCATGGCTACGTTCAGTAGACTACTGGTAATGTTACCATGGCTACGTTCAGAAGACTAATGGTAACATTCAGTAGACTACTGGTAATGTTACCATGAATACGTTCATTAGACTACTGGTAATGTTACCATGGCTACATTCAGTAGAGTACTGGTAATGTTACCATGGCTACATTCAGTAGACTACTGGTAATGTTACCATGGCTACATTCAGTAGACTACTGGTAATGTTACCATGGCTACATTTAGTATACTGGTAATGTTACCATGGCTACATTTAGTAGACTACTGGTAATGTTACCATGGCTACATTCAGTAGACTACTGGTAATGTTACCATGGCTACATTCAGTAGACTACTGGTAATGTTACCATGGCTACATTCAGTAGACTACTGGTAATGTTACCATGGCTACATTTAGTATACTGGTAATGTTACCATGGCTACGTTCAGTAGACTACTGGTAATGTTACCATGGCTACATTCAGTAGACTACTGGTAATGTTACCATGGCTACATTTAGTAGACTACTGGTAATGTTACCATGGCTACATTCAGTAGACTACTGGTAATGTTACCATAACTACGTTCAGTAGACTACTGGTAATGTTACCATGGCTACGTTCAGTAGACTACTGGTAATGTTACCATGGCTACATTCAGTAGGCTACTGGTAATGTTACCATGGCTACATTCAGAAGACTAATGGTAACATTCAGTAGACTACTGGTAATGTTACCATAACTACGTTCAGTAGACTACTGGTAATGTTACCACGGCTACGTTCAGTAGACTACTGGTAATGTTACCATGGCTATGTTCAATAGACTACTGGTAATGTTACCATGGCTACGTTCAGTAGACTACTGGTAATGTTACCATGGCTACGTTCAATAGACTACTGGTAATGTTACCATGGCTACGTTCAGTAGACTACTGGTAATGTTACCATGGCTACGTTCAATAGACTACTGGTAATGTTACCATGGCTACGTTCAGTAGACTACTGGTAATGTTACCATGGCTACGTTCAATAGACTACTGGTAATATTACCATGGCTACGTTCAGTAGACTACTGGTAATGTTACCATGGCTACGTTCAGTAGACTACTGGTAATGTTACCATAACTACGTTCAGTAGACTACTGGTAATGTTACCATGGCTACGTTCAGTAGACTACTGGTAATGTTACCATGGCTACATTCAGTAGGCTACTGGTAATGTTACCATGGCTACATTCAGAAGACTAATGGTAACATTCAGTAGACTACTGGTAATGTTACCATAACTACGTTCAGTAGACTACTGGTAATGTTACCATGACTACGTTCAGTAGACTACTGGTAATGTTACCATGGCTACGTTCAGTAGACTACTGGTAATGTTACCACGGCTACGTTCAGTAGACTACTGGTAATGTTACCATGGCTATGTTCAATAGACTACTGGTAATGTTACCATGGCTACGTTCAGTAGACTACTGGTAATGTTACCATGGCTACGTTCAGTAGACTACTGGTAATGTTACCATGGCTACGTTCAATAGACTACTGGTAATGTTACCATGGCTACGTTCAGTAGACTACTGGTAATGTTACCATGGCTACGTTCAATAGACTACTGGTAATGTTACCATGGCTACGTTCAGTAGACTACTGGTAATGTTACCATGGCTACGTTCAGTAGACTACTGGTAATGTTACCATGGCTATGTTCAGTAGACTACTGGTAATGTTACCATGGCTATGTTCAGTAGACTACTGGTAATGTTACCATGGCTACGTTCAGTTGAAAGCTTTCTGGAATGTTGCCGATAGGAATTCCTTGTAGTCTATTTCCACACCAGTATTTCTACTTGCACATCATCTGGACATCTATCACTCCACTGTCAATTGCTAAATTGTAGTTACTTCGCCACTATGGCTTATTTATTGCCTTACCTCCTTACTCCATTTGCACACACTGAATATAGATTTTTCTATTGTGTTATTGACAGTTTGTTTATTCCATGTGTAACTCCATGTTGTTTTTGTTGAACTGCTTTGCTTTATCTTGGCCAGGTTGCAGTTGCAAATGAGAACTTGTTCTCAACTGGCCTACCTGGTTAAAAGGTTGATACCAGTCCATTGTGTGGTTGATACCGGTTGATACCAGTCCATTGTGTGGTTGATTCCATTCCATTGTGTGTTTGATTCCATTCCATTGTGTGTTTGATTCCAGTCCATTGTGTGGTTGATACCATTCCATTGTGTGTTTGATTCCATTCCATTGTGTGGTTGATTCCATTCCATTGTGTGTTTGATTCCATTCCATTGTGTGGTTGATTCCATTCCATTGTGTGTTTGATTCCATTCCATTGTGTGGTTGATTCCATTCCATTGTGTGGTTGATTCCATTCCATTGTGTGTTTGATACCATTCCATTGTGTGGTTGATTCCATTCCATTGTGTGTTTGATTCCATTCCATTGTGTGTTTGATTCCATTCCATTGTGTGTTTGATACCATTCCATTGTGTGGTTGATTCCATTCCATTGTGTGTTTGATTCCATTCCATTGTGTGGTTGATTCCATTCCATTGTGTGGTTGATTCCATTCCATTGTGTGTTTGATTCCATTCCATTGTGTGTTTGATTCCATTCCATTGTGTGTTTGATTCCATTCCATTGTGTGTTTGATTCCATTCCATTGTGTGTTTGATACCATTCCATTGTGTGGTTGATTCCATTCCATTGTGTGTTTGATTCCATTCCATTGTGTGGTTGATTCCATTCCATTGTGTGTTTGATTCCATTCCATTGTGTGTTTGATTCCAGTCCATTGTGTGTTTGATTCCATTCCATTGTGTGGTTGATTCCATTCCATTGTGTGTTTGATTCCATTCCATTGTGTGTTTGATTCCAGTCCATTGTGTGTTTGATTCCATTCCATTGTGTGTTTGATTCCAGTCCATTGTGTGTTTGATTCCATTCCATTGTGTGTTTGATTCCATTCCATTGTGTGTTTGATTCCATTCCATTGTGTGTTTGATTCCATTCCATTGTGTGTTTGATTCCATTCCATTGTGTGTTTGATACCATTCCATTGTGTGGTTGATTCCATTCCATTGTGTGTTTGATTCCATTCCATTGTGTGTTTGATTCCAGTCCATTGTGTGGTTGATACCATTCCATTGTGTGTTTGATTCCATTCCATTGTGTGGTTGATTCCATTCCATTGTGTGTTTGATTCCATTCCATTGTGTGGTTGATTCCATTCCATTGTGTGTTTGATTCCATTCCATTGTGTGTTTGATTCCAGTCCATTGTGTGTTTGATTCCATTCCATTGTGTGGTTGATTCCATTCCATTGTGTGTTTGATTCCATTCCATTGTGTGTTTGATTCCAGTCCATTGTGTGTTTGATTCCATTCCATTGTGTGTTTGATTCCAGTCCATTGTGTGGTTGATACCATTCCATTGTGTGTTTGATTCCATTCCATTGTGTGTTTGATTCCATTCCATTGTGTGGTTGATTCCATTCCATTGTGTGTTTGATTCCATTCCATTGTGTGTTTGATTCCAGTCCATTGTGTGTTTGATACCATTCCATTGTGTGTTTGATTCCATTCCATTGTGTGTTTGATTCCATTCCATTGTGTGTTTGATTCCATTCCATTGTGTGTTTGATTCCAGTCCATTGTGTGGTTGATTCCATTCCATTGTGTGTTTGATTCCATTCCATTGTGTGTTTGATTCCAGTCCATTGTGTGGTTGATACCATTCCATTGTGTGTTTGATTCCATTCCATTGTGTGTTTGATTCCATTCCATTGTGTGGTTGATTCCATTCCATTGTGTGTTTGATTCCATTCCATTGTGTGTTTGATTCCATTCCATTGTGTGGTTGATTCCATTCCATTGTGTGGTTCATTACTATGAGCCGTCCTCCCCTCGGCACATTCTGCTGTGTTCTACATACTGGATCATATTTGTATCGAAACGTTCCACAACGTTGAATACTGCTGAACGCACCCCAGGTTGTTAGCTACAGCCAGCGGATGAGGTAACATGACTGTGGCCTAAACAAGTCCGCAAGTAGGCTAGCTTAGAACGGCAGAGATATGCTTTATGAATATAAAGTGCGACCTGCCAATGCACAATAGAAAGAAACAAAATGTACCAGCGGTATTATGGGTTGTGTCTTTTGAAGGCTGACTAGAATGAAGCTGTTTTCTCTGAGGAAAAGAGGGAGACTTGGCTAAAATTGGCTACAGAACCTGCATTTGAAATTCAAAATGTGGAAAGGGTTGAGCGAGACTACAAATACAAACACAGCCTATTTTTCTATAGCCTCCTCAAGGGAGAGAGAGACACAGCTAGACTGTTGTTTAACTATTAAACTCAACGCTGCGATTGCTTTTAAATTCGTAAAGCAGCTTTGTGTTTCTTAAAACCTCTTAAGGATGCGCCTCCTTTTTTGAAAAATGTTGCCTAAAATGACTTACCTAAATCTAACTGCCTGTAGCTCAGGACCTGAAGCAATGATATGCATATTCTTGGTACCATTTGAATGGAAACACTTTGAAGTTTGTGGAAATTTGAAAGGAATGCAATATGGATGCACAATGGATCTGGTAAAAGATAATACAAAGAAAAACCAACCGTTCTTTTGTACACTGCTCAAAAAAATAAAGGGAACACTTAAACAACACAATGTAACTCCAAGTCAATCACACTTCTGTGAAATCAAACTGTCCACTTAGGAAGCAACACTGATTGACAATAAATTTCACATGCTGTTGTGCAAATGGAATAGACAAAAGGTGGAAATTATAGGCAATTAGCAAGACACCCCCAATAAAGGAGTGGTTCTGCAGGTGGTGACCACAGACCACTTCTCAGTTCCTATGCTTCCTGGCTGATGTTTTGGTCACTTTTGAATGCTGGCGGTGCTCTCACTCTAGTGGTAGCATGAGACGGAGTCTACAACCCACACAAGTGGCTCAGGTAGTGCAGTTCATCCAGGATGGCACATCAATGCGAGCTGTGGCAAAAAGGTTTGCTGTGTCTGTCAGCGTAGTGTCCAGAGCATGGAGGCGCTACCAGGAGACAGGCCAGTACATCAGGAGACGTGGAGGAGGCCGTAGGAGGGCAACAACCCAGCAGCAGGACCGCTACCTCCGCCTTTGTGCAAGCAGGAGCACTGCCAGAGCCCTGCAAAATGACCTCCAGCAGGCCACAAATGTGGACTACAGGTAACAGAGGGCAGAGCACTCCCCCATTCTCATCAACGGGGCTTTAGTGGAGCGGGTTGAGAGCTTCAAGTTCCTCAGTGTCCACATCACTAAGGATCTATCATGGTCCACACACACCAACACAGTCATGAAGAGGGCACGACAACACTTCTTCCCCCTCAAGAGGCTTAAAAAGAATTTGGCATGGGTCCTCAGATCCTGATAAAGTTTGACAGCTGCACCATTGAGAGGACAGATGTTTCTCTTTGCTTATTTGAGTTGTTCTTGCCATAATATTGACTTGGTATTTTACCAAATAGGGCGGTTTTCTGTATATCACCCCTACCTTGTCAAAACACAACTGATTGGCCCAACGTATTAAGAAGGAAAGAAATTCCACAAATTAACTTTCACAAGGCACACCTGTTATTTGAAATGCATTCCAGGTGACTACCTCAAGATGCTCAAGATGCTAGTTGAGAGAATGCCAAGAGTGTGCAAAGCTGTCATCAAGGGAAAGGGGGGCTACGTTGAGGAGTCTCAAATATAAAATATATTTTGATTTGTTTAACACTTTTTTGGTTACTTCATGATTCCATGTGTTATTTCATAGTTTTGATGTCTTCACTATTATTCTACAACATAGAAAATAGTACAAATAAAGAAAAACCCTTGAATGAGTAGGTGTGTCTAAACTTTTGACTGGTACTGTATATACAGTATCTACCTCAATTACGTCGGTACCCTACCTCAATTACGTCGGTACCCGTTACCTTGTACCCCTGCACATGGACTCGGTACCCGTTACCTCGTACCCCTGCACATGGACTCGGTACCCGTTACCTCGTACCCCTGCACATGGACTCGGTACCCGTTACCTCGTACCCCTGCACATGGACTCGGTACCCGTTACCTCGTACCCCTGCACATGGACTCGGTACCCGTTACCTCGTATCCCTGCACATGGACTCGGTACCCGTTACCTCGTACCCCTGCACATGGACTCGGTACCTGTTACCTCGTACCCCTGCACATGGACTCGGTACCCGTTACCTCGTACCCCTGCACATGGACTCGGTACCCGTTACCTCGTACCCCTGCACATGGACTCGGTACCCGTTACCTCGTACCCCTGCACATGGACTCGGTACCCGTTACCTCGTACCCCTGCACATGGACTCGGTACCCGTTACCTCGTATCCCTGCACATGGACTCGGTACCCGTTACCTCGTACCCCTGCACATGGACTCGGTACCTGTTACCTCGTACCCCTGCACATGGACTCGGTACCCGTTACCTCGTACCCCTGCACATGGACTCGGTACCTGTTACCTTGTACCCCTGCACATGGACTCGGTACCCGTTACCTCGTACCCCTGCACATGGACTCGGTACCCGTTACCTCGTACCCCTGCACATGGACTCGGTACCCGTTACCTCGTACCCCTGCACATGGACTCGGTACCCGTTACCTCGTACCCCTGCACATGGACTCGGTACCTGTTACCTCGTACCCCTGCACATTGACTCGGTACCCGTTACCTCGTACCCCTGCACATGGACTCGGTACCCGTTACCTCGTACCCCTGCACATGGACTCAGTACCCGTTACCTCGTACCCCTGCACATGGACTCGGTACCTGTTACCTCGTACCCCTGCACATTGACTCGGTACCCGTTACCTCGTACCCCTGCACATGGACTCGGTACCCGTTACCTCGTACCCCTGCACATGGACTCAGTACCCGTTACCTCGTACCCCTGCACATGGACTCGGTACCCGTTACCTCGTACCCCTGCACATGGACTCGGTACCCGTTACCTCGTACCCCTGCACATTGACTCGGTACCCGTTACCTCGTACCCCTGCACATGGACTCGGTACCCGTTACCTCGTACCCCTGCACATGGACTCGGTACCCGTTACCTCGTACCCCTGCACATGGACTCGGTACCCGTTACCTCGTACCCCTGCACATTGACTCGGTACCCGTTACCTCGTACCCCTGCACATTGACTCGGTACCCGTTACATCGTATCCCTGCACATTGACTCGGTACCTGTTACCTCGTACCCCTGCACATTGACTCGGTACCTGTTACCTCGTACCCCTGCACATTGACTCGGTACCTGTTACATCGTACGGGTACCGCACATGAACTCAGTACTCGTTTAGTCTTTTTTTATTTTCTAATTTTTCTGACTCTCTGCATTGTTGGGAAGGGCCCTTATGCGTTTCACTGTTAGTCTGTGTTGTTTATGAAACGTGTGAAAAATGTAATAAGAAAACCATTGGATTCGAGGACACTTATTAAGAGCAGGATGCACAGTGGCAGAACAGATGTTGATTTAGTTATTATTATTATTCTAATTCTAATTATTATTATAATTATTATGATTATTATAATTATTATAATTATAATATTATTATAAATATTATTATAATTATTATTATTATCATGATTATTATTTTCTCCTCCTTCTTGCATCATCTTTCTCCATCTCAACTCATCTATATAATCAGAATGCTGTCCTTTTCCCATAGCTGGACCTTTCCCTGTGTGTCATATCCTTTTCCCATAGCTGGACCTTTCCCTGTGTGTCATATCCTTTTCCCATAGCTGGATCTTTCCCTGTGTTTGGTCCTTTTCCCATAGCTGGATCTTTCCCTGTGTGTCATATCCTTTTCCCATAGCTGGATCTTTCCCTGTGTGTCATATCCTTTTCCCATAGCTGGATCTTTCCCTGTGTCTGGTCCTTTTCCCATAGCTGGATCTTTCCCTGTGTCTGGTCCTTTTCCCATAGCTGGATCTTTCCCTATGTGTCTGGTCCTTTTCCCATAGCGGGATCTTTCCCTGTGTGTCTGGTCCTTTTCCCATAGCTGGATCTTTCCCTGTGTCTGGTCCTTTTCCCATAGCTGGATCTTTCCCTGTGTGTCATATCCTTTTCCCATAGCTGGATCTTTCCCTGTGTGTCATGTCCTTTTCCCATAGCTGGATCTTTCCCTGTGTGTCATATCCTTTTCCCATAGCTGGATCTTTCCCTGTGTGTCTGGTCCTTTTCCCATAGCGGGATCTTTCCCTATGTGTCTGGTCCTTTTCCCATAGCTGGATCTTTCCCTGTGTGTCATGTCCTTTTCCCATAGCTGGATCTTTCCCTGTGTCTGGTCCTTTTCCCATAGCTGGACCTTTCCCTGTGTGTCATGTCCTTTTCCCATAGCTGGATCTTTCCCTGTGTCTGGTCCTTTTCCCATAGCTGGATCTTTCCCTGTGTTTGGTCCTTTTCCCATAGCGGGATCTTTCCCTATGTGTTTGGTCCTTTTCCCATAGCTGGATCTTTCCCTGTGTGTCATGTCCTTTTCCCATAGCTGGATCTTTCCCTATGTGTTTGGTCCTTTTCCCATAGCTGGATCTTTCCCTGTGTGTCATGTCCTTTTCCCATAGCTGGATCTTTCCCTATGTGTTTGGTCCTTTTCCCATAGCTGGATCTTTCCCTGTGTGTCATATCCTTTTCCCATAGCTGGATCTTTCCCTGTGTGTCATATCCTTTTCCCATAGCTGGATCTTTCCCTGTGTGTCATGTCCTTTTCCCATAGCTGGATCTTTCCCTGTGTGTCATGTCCTTTTCCCATAGCTGGATCTTTCCCTGTGTGTCATATCCTTTTCCCATAGCTGGATCTTTCCCTGTGTGTCATGTCCTTTTCCCATAGCTGGATCTTTCCCTGTGTGTCATGTCCTTTTCCCATAGCTGGATCTTTCCCTGTGTGTCATATCCTTTTCCCATATCTGGATCTTTCCCTGTGTCTGGTCCTTTTCCCATAGCTGGATCTTTCCCTGTGTGTCATGTCCTTTTCCCATAGCTGGATCTTTCCCTGTGTCTGGTCCTTTTCCCATAGCGGGATCTTTCCCTGTGTCTGGTCCTTTTCCCATAGCGGGATCTTTCCCTGTGTGTCTGGTCCTTTTCCCATAGCTGGATCTTTCCCTGTGTGTTTGGTCCTTTTCCCATAGCTGGATCTTTCCCTGTGTGTCATATCCTTTTCCCATAGCTGGATCTTTCCCTATGTGTCTGGTCCTTTTCCCATAGCTGGATCTTTCCCTATGTGTTTGGTCCTTTTCCCATAGCGGGATCTTTCCCTGTGTTTGGTCCTTTTCCCATAGCTGGATCTTTCCCTGTGTGTCATATCCTTTTCCCATAGCGGGATCTTTCCCTGTGTGTCTGGTCCTTTTCCCATAGCTGGATCTTTCCCTGTGTCTGGTCCTTTTCCCATAGCGGGATCTTTCCCTGTGTGTCATATCCTTTTCCCATATCTGGATCTTTCCCTGTGTCTGGTCCTTTTCCCATAGCTGGATCTTTCCCTGTGTCTGGTCCTTTTCCCATAGCTGGATCTTTCCCTGTGTCTGGTCCTTTTCCCATAGCTGGATCTTTCCCTGTGTGTCATGTCCTTTTCCCATAGCTGGATCTTTCCCTGTGTGTCTGGTCCTTTTCCCATAGCTGGATCTTTCCCTGTGTGTCATGTCCTTTTCCCATAGCGGGATCTTTCCCTGTGTGTCTGGTCCTTTTCCCATAGCTGGATCTTTCCCTGTGTGTCATGTCCTTTTCCCATAGCTGGATCTTTCCCTGTGTTTGGTCCTTTTCCCATAGCGGGATCTTTCCCTGTGTGTCATATCCTTTTCCCATAGCTGGATCTTTCCCTGTGTGTCTGGTCCTTTTCCCATAGCTGGATCTTTCCCTGTGTGTCTGGTCCTTTTCCCATAGCTGGATCTTTCCCTATGTGTTTGGTCCTTTTCCCATAGCTGGATCTTTCCCTGTGTGTCATATCCTTTTCCCATAGCTGGATCTTTCCCTGTGTGTCATATCCTTTTCCCATAGCGGGATCTTTCCCTGTGTTTGGTCCTTTTCCCATAGCGGGATCTTTCCCTGTGTATCATATCCTTTTCCCATAGCGGGATCTTTCCCTGTGTGTCATATCCTTTTCCCATAGCTGGATCTTTCCCTGTGTGTCATATCCTTTTCCCATAGCGGGATCTTTCCCTATGTGTTTGGTCCTTTTCCCATAGCTGGATCTTTCCCTGTGTGTCATATCCTTTTCCCATAGCTGGATCTTTCCCTATGTGTTTGGTCCTTTTCCCATAGAAGGGATCTTTCCCTATGTGTCCTGGTCTAAAGTAGTGCACTATGTAGGGAATAGGCTTCCATTTGGATCATACATTTATCTCTAGGACAGCAGGGTACAATTTATTTGGCCCATTCCCCTTCCCCCACCTCCCCTAAAACTCCTGAGGCATTGAGATGAGTTACTGTCATGTTTGCTTTACAGCATATGGGGAGGAAAACGGAGAGATTGAATAACAAGATTGAGATGTCAGCCACTAGACAGCTAGTTGTCGTCAGAGCGAGGAGCCGAGCACACAGCGCTATGTGACTCTGAGCTGTACCCCAACACTGTTTTTACTGGTTGGTTCCCAAGTGACTTGAGGGTCTGCGTCACAAATGGCCAATAGGGTTCTGATCTAAAGTAGTGCACTAATGATCCATATAAGATAATAGGGTGCCATTTGGGACGTAGCCCCAGTGAGTTAAGGTGCCGATACTGATCTTTGAGCTCTCCAAGAACAGTGTCTAATCACACTGAAAGCACGTGGCATGGTTGACTCACAGTCCAGGCGTTTCAGACAGTTGATTTATCTCATTCATTTTTTACAGTATGAAAACTAGTGATATGTGTTGTGAAATGCAAATAGCATTGTCATATTTGACCAACTTTGCTTTTGGAAAGTATTCAGCCCCATGACTTTTTCGATATTTTGTTATGTTACAGCCTTATTCTAAAATTATTTAAATAAAAATCCTTATCAATCTACACACAATACCCCATAATGACAAAGCAAAAACAGTTGTACTTTTTTTTTTTTGGGCAAATGTTTAAAAACATAAAAACGTAATTCCTTATTTACATAAATATTCAGACTCTTTGCCATGACACACGAAATTGAGCTCAGGTGCATCATGTTTCCATTGATCATCCTTGCGATGTTTCTACAACTTGATTGTAGTCCACCTGTGGTAAAACCCCAAAACTTCTACAGCATTGAAGGTCCCCAAGAACACAGTGGCCTCCATCATTCTTAAATGGAAGAAGTTTGAAACCACCAAGACTCTTCCTAGAGCTGGCCGTCTGGCCAAACTGAGCAATCGGGGGAGGAGGGCCTTGGTCAGGGAGGTGACCAAGACCCAATGATGACTCTGACAGAGCTACAGAGTTCCTCTCTGGAAATGGGAGAACCTTCCAGAAGGACAACCATCTCTGCAGCCCTCCACCAATCAGGCCTTTATGGTACAGTGGCCAGACGAAAGCCACTACTCAGTAAAAGGCACATGACAGCCCGCTATGAGTTTGCCAAAAGGCACCTAAAGACTCTCAGACCATGAGAAATAAGATTTTCTGGTCTGATGAAACCAATATTTAACTCTTTGGCCTGAATGTCTGGAGGAAACCTGGCAACATCCCTACGGTGAAGCAATTTTATTAAACAATACATTTTAGAATATGGCTGTAATGTCACAAAATGTGGAAAACGTCAAGGGGTCTGAATACTTTCAAAAAGCACTGTATTTGCCCCCTTTATTTATCCTACGGTTCTGACTTGGTGTACAGGGAGAATACTGTAAGAACGTCCCATTCTGAATTCTGTCGCTGTACATTTTAAAAGTGGTGAACAAGTAGTTATATTGACTACGTCCGTCCTAGCTCGCTCATTGTCTTAATTGAAATTACGGATTGCCTCTTATCCGCTCATCGTTCCCTTATGCCATAGTTTGTACATTTCAATTGTCAGTAGAAACCACATTTGTTTAGCAAGTCAGCCATATCAGCTATGTTTTTTTTTAAAGGCAGTAAATGAGGCTGAATGAACCGTTTCCACTGCCAGACAAGGCTCCGCTGATAGCCAGGTGTAGCAGTGGTAAGGTTTCACTCCATGGTGCTGAACAGAAAGCTCTGCTGTTGGGACAGCTTTATGTTGGTCCTAACAGTTTGTGGGCACCGTTTGACACCGTTAAAGTGCAATTAATATATTGTTTCGTGTTGTGTTGTGTAGGGGCTTTGCTGGCATGCATCTAAAACATTTTTTTTTGAGTTTGCCCCCCAAGATGTAATTGCTAAAATCGCCACTGGTTATTATTTATTTATATCTAATATGTTTTTATAAAAATAAAACATTTCTCAATTAGACCCAGTTTCATGTGGACAGGTGTGATAGTTTGACAGTTGTAGCCACTAGCTAGACAGTTTATATGACCACTATGCTCTATGTAAAAAATAATACAGGACATGTATTTTACAAGGTCGAGTACACATTGCTGGAATGGAGCCAACCGTGTGATTAGCTTCCTTTTAACAAGAAAACGTAGTGAGTTTGAGCAAATAATCATTCCGTCAGTGTTCACATCAACCGCCATGTTTCAGTTGGTTACGCCTCGGACGGAAGTGACGAACGATTGTTCAAAATACAACAAGGAAGTGGACATTTATTGAAAAGGACAAATTTGCTATCTTCAGATCGGAAACATTCGGATTATTAAATTACTGTATCATTTTTTTTTTAATGTTGATGCGGGTATAGTCATCTTGGACATCTTGGATCCCGATTCAAACTAGCTAGCAATGAACACAGACGTCGAATTTCACATTAGGCAGAATTATCCGTGGAACAAGCTACCAGCAAATGTCAAACAGGTATGTGATCTAGCTCAGCGTTTCCCATACGTTGTGTTTTTTCCCCTAGCACGACACAGCTGATTCAAATAACCAACTCATCATCAAGCTTTGGTTATTTGTATCAGCTGTGTAGTGTTAGGGCAAAAAAAACTAAACGTTTGGGAACCCCTGATCTAGCTAGCTAAAAAGCTATCCCACAGCTAGCCAGTTTAAATCTTGTCAGTTAACTTTTCTCCCGTGCGTTCATTAGCAACTGCAACGACAGTGATTTTTGTCATTCACCTGAAAGCATCATCAGAGCACCGCTTTGTTACCTAACTAGCTGGCTGCCTAGCTTGGTGTAGCAGCTAATTCTTAATCACATGATTTTGACAGGTGGTGTAATGTCATGATTATAGCTGAACAGCTATCAGCTAGCGGCCGAATGAAAATGAGCTGCATTGTGTTATCTATTATCTACCATGTCAAGCAACTAGGGTTACTCGAAATGTTTTTGATCAGCAAAGAAATTGTTATAATACCGGAATGATCTATTCATAACTATTACATATCGTTAACAAATCCCACCTCATCATAAGCGTTGAGCTACTATGCCAAGATGTCAGAGACATCGTTTTTTTTTAGAGCAGCGGTATGAATGAGAACGAATGCATTGTGTTTATTATGCAAGCTCTATAATGCAGTATTCAATCACCTCTACATGACCTTTCTGTAGGCGTTAATACTTAGAGTTACTGTGTATGTTACTGTACAGAGGGTAGTGCTTATGGTCCAGTACATCACTGATGTACTGGGTAGAGCTCCCTGCCATCCAGAACCTCTATACCAGGCAGTGTCATAGGAAGGTCCTAAAAATGATCAGACTCCAGCCAACCAAGTCAGTCTGTTCTCTCTGCTACCGCACAGCAAGTGGTACTGGAGCTATCCAAGTCTGGGACCAAAAGGCTCCTGAACAGTTTCTACCCCAAAGTCATAAGACTGATGAACAGTTAATTAAATGGCTACCTGGACGTTCTGCTTTTCACCCCCTACCTACATGTACACAGTATTTCAATCAATCACCTAAATAAACCTACATATGCAAATGACCTCAATCAATCAATGACCTCGTACCCCAAAACACTGACTCGGTACCGGTACTCCTTGTATATAGCTTGTATATAGCTTGTATATAGCCTGTATATAGCCTGTATATAGCCTGTATATAGCATGTATATAGCCTGTATGTAGCTTGTATACAGCCTGTATATAGCCTGTATATAGCTTGTATATAGCCTGTATATAACCTGTATATAACCTGTATATAGCCTGTATATAGCCTGTATGTAGCTTGTATACAGCCTGTATATAGCCTGTATGTAGCCTGTATGTAGCCTGTATATAACCTGTATATAACCTGTATATAGCCTGTATATAGCCTGTATGTAGCTTGTATACAGCCTGTATATAGCCTGTATGTAGCCTGTATATAGCTTGTATATAGCCTGTATGTAGCTTGTATATAGCATGTATATAGCCTGTATACAGCCTGTATATAGCTTGTATATAGCATGTATATAGCCTGTATATAACCTGTATACAGCCTGTATATAGCTTGTATATAGCCTGTATGTAGCTTGTATATAGCATGTATATAGCCTGTATACAGCCTGTATATAGCTTGTATATAGCTTGTATACAGCCTGTATATAACCTGTATATAGCCTGTATATAGCTTGTATATAGCCTGTATATAGCCTGTATATAGCTTGTATACAGCCTGTATATAGCCTGTATATAACCTGTATGTAGCCTGTATGTAGCTTGTATATAGCATGTATATAGCTTGTATATAGCATGTATATAGCCTGTATATAGCTTGTATACAGCCTGTATATAGGTTGTATATAGCCTGCATATAGCCTGTATATAGCCTGTATATAGCTTGTATACAGCCTGTATATAGCTTGTATATAGCTTGTATATAGCCTGTATATAGCTTGTATACAGCCTGTATATAGCTTGTATATAGCCTGTATATAGCTTGTATACAGCCTCGTTATTGTTATTTTGTGTTACTATTATCTTTTTATCTATTTGTTAATTGTCTTTTTAACTGCATTGTTGGTTATGGGCTCCTAAGTAAGCATTTCACGGTATGGTCTACACGTGTTGTATTCGGGGCATGTGACAGATAAAATAATATTTAATTTGTATATTAATGCATCTAAATGTCCTGTTTTCATTTACAGAGTGTTGGGAACTCGCAGCGGGAATATGAGAAACATGTGCAGTTGTATAGTATCCGCAACCAGCTAAGGTTCCGCAATAACCTGGGTGAGTCACCATGGGAGGAGTCACCATGGGAAGAGTCACTGTGGGAGGACTCAGTGTGGGAGGAGTCAGTGTGGGAGGAGTCAGTGTGGGAGGACTCAGTGTGGGAGGACTCAGTGTGGGAGGACTCAGTGTGGGAGGACTCAGTGTGGGAGGAGTCACTGTGGGAGGAGTCACTGTGGGAGGAGTCACTGTGGGAGGAGTCACTGTGGGAGGAGTCACTGTGGGAGGAGTCACTGTGGGAGGAGTCACTGTGGGAGGAGTCACTGTGGGAGGAGTCACTGTGGGAGGAGTCACTGTGGGAGGAGTCACTGTGGGAGGAGTCACCGTGGGAGGAGTCACTGTGGGAGGAGTCACTGTGGGAAGAGTCACTGTGGGAAGAGTCACTGTGGGAAGAGTCACTGTGGGAAGAGTCACTGTGGGAAGAGTCACCGTGGGAAGAGTCACCGTGGGAAGAGTCAGTGTGGGAAGAGTCAGTGTGGGAGGAGTCAGTGTGGGAGGAGTCAGTGTGGGAGGAGTCAGTGTGGGAGGAGTCAGTGTGGGAGGAGTCAGTGTGGGAGGAGTCAGTGTGGGAGGAGTCAGTGTGGGAGGAGTCAGTGTGGGAGGAGTCACTGTGGGAGGAGTCACTGTGGGAGGAGTCACTGTGGGAGGGGTCGGCGTGGGAGGAGTCGGCGTGGGAGGAGTCGGCGTGGGAGGAGTCGGCGTGGAAGGAGTGGAATGCATGGAAGTCTCAGGCTTGCCAGAATAACTATGTTGTAGACTACAATATCCAACCCTCATTCCAGGGCAAGCACAGAAAGTGTTCACACCCCTTGACTTTTTCCAGATTTTGTTGTGTTACAAAGTGGGATTAAAATGGATTTCATTTTCATTTTTTTGTAAACGATCTACACAAAATACTAGGGATGCACGATATAACGGTGAACATATCAGAATCGGACGATATTAGCTAAAAATGCCAACATCGGTATCTGCCGATGTCTAGTTTAACGGCGATGTGCAAAACCGATGTCAAAGCTGACATGCATACACGTAAGATTTTGCGCTATACGTGTAACATAGCATTCTTAAACACAGCATTCCTAAATTCATTAATTCCCCATGACAATCAACCGTTCTCTGTGGGTGATGTTGGCTTTCGCCGACTGGTCGAGCACCGGTTAACACTACCAAGTGCGCTATTTTTCAGATGTTGCCCTACCGGAGTACGCGGTAATAGCGTCACTGCCGTTTGGGTCTTTGCGTGTCAAAGAAGATACAGTAGCACTGTCAAAGCTGTACAAAAAAGTCTGCAAACACCGGCCACAAACGATGTTTACAATCCCGCAATGGTAATAAAGCATAATTTGTTTGACCGCAACTTCTGGGGTAGCTAGCTTTAGCTTGGTACCTAGCTAGCACCAATACAACCAGCCTGAAAACAATGACCAGTAGAAACTGCAGCCATTTTCATTATTCATAGCAATGATTTAGGAATCCTTGTAAGAATTGTTGTTCGCCTATTGAAATTTAACTTCAGTTCATGAAAATAAATAGCTAGTCAGCTACTTAACGCTGTTGCCCAAAGCTAACGTTATAAGCAGCCAGCGAGCTTCATCTGGAATTCACACAGGACACTGGATAAGACAGGAGAAGTACTCCAGATATAACCAACTGACCCTAGCCCCCCGACACATAAACTACTGCAGCATAAATACTGGAGGCTGAGACAGGAGGGGTCAGGAGACACTCTGGCCCCATCCGATGATACCCCCGGACAGGGCCAAACAGGCAGGATATAACCCCACCCACTTTGCCAAAGCACAGCTCCCACACCACTAGAGGGATATCTTCAACCACCAACTTACCATCCTGAGACAAGGCCGAGTATAGCCCACAAAGGTCTCCACCACAGCACAACCAAGGGGGGGGCGCCAACCCAGACAGGAAGATCACGTCAGTAACTCAACCCACTCATGTGACGCACCCCTCCTAGGGACGGCATGGAAGAGCACCAGTAAGCCAGTGACTCAGCGCCTGTAATAGGGTTAGAGGCAGAGAATCCCAGTGGAGAGAGGGGAACCGGCCAGGCAGAGACAGCAAGGGCGGTTCGTTGCTCCAGTGCTTTTCCGTTCACCTTCACACTCCTGGGCCAGACTACACTCAATCATAGGACCTACTGAAGAGATGAGTCTCCAATAAAGACTAAAAAGTTGAGCCTGAGTCTGCGTGTCTCACATGGGTAGGCAGACCATTCCATAAAAATGGAGATCTATAGGAGAAAGCCCTGCCTACAGCTGTTTGCTTATAAATTCTAGGGACAATTAGGAGGCCTGCGTCTTGTGACCGTAGCGTGCGTGTAGGTATGTACGGCAGGACCAAATCAGAAAGATAGGTAGGAGCAAGCCCATGTAATGCTTTGTAGGTTAGCAGGAAAACCTTATAATCAGCCCTAGCCTTAATCCTTTTTGTGGCTAGCCTCACATAGATGGGTCCGACCACCATTAATTAAATAAGAACTGTCTTATAAATTAGGGTTATTGTAGATGATGACACCTAGCTATATAGTTAGCTAGCTAACGACAGCTACTGAAACAGATCATTTGGGGATGAACATGGTTTCCGTCCATGAGCTAGCTAGCTTTTTTTTATGACCAGCACTGTAGGTGCATGAGACAACTTTACCAGCTTCATAGCATACGTATTGATGAATCGTTGTGACATATAAAAATATGAGTGATTAGTGTAATAACTACGTAAACAATTGCAGTCATATTCAGGTCCTGATTGGTCAACAAACGTATTTGACACGCAAAGACCCAAACGGCGTTCCATAGAAATCCTGGTTGAGAATGAAACAACTGAACAAATGAACAAACGAAACAGCACAGCAAGTAAGTGGATGAAATAGGTTTTGATTAGGTTTTACTGGTAATGGGGACATACGTAGATGCCAACAAAATAACTGGTGTTACCTTTATTTAATTAGGCAAGTCAGTTAAGAACAAATTCTTATTTACGTTGACGGCCTAACCCGACCAAACCCAGACGACGCTGGGCCAATTTTGCCCTGCCCTTTGGGATTCCCAAAGGAGTCCAGCCTGGATTCGAACCAGGGACTGTAGTGACGCACCTCTTGCACTGAGATGTAGTGCCTTAGACCGCTGCGACCGTGTGTGTGTGTGTGTTAACTATTCAACTGTACTACAATGCTTAAAAGGCAGCTGAAATGTTTAATATCGGTATCTGCTTTTTTTGTCAAGGAAAATATCGGATATCGGAATTGGCCAAAAAATGTCATATTGGTGCATCACTACAAAATACTCTGTCAAAGTGGACATTTGTAAAACATTTCTGAAAAATAAAACATCGTAATATCTTGATTAGATAAGTATTCAATCCCCTGAGAAAATACATGTTACAATCACCTTTGACAGCTAGTACAGCTGTGAGTCTTTCTGGGTAAGTCTCTTAAGAACTGTCCACACCTGGATTGTGCAACATTTGCCAATTTATAATTCTTCACGCTTGTTGATCATTGCTAGAAAAACATTTTCACGTCTTGCCATAGATTTTCAAGCAGATTTAAGTCAAACCTGTAACTCAGCCACTCAGGAGCATTTACTCTTTTGGTAAGCCATTCCAGTGTTATTTGGCTTTGTGTTTTAGGTTATTGTCCTGCTGAAAGGTACATTTGTCTCCCAGTGTCTGGTGGAAAGCAGACTGAACCAGGTTTTCCTCTAGGATGTTGCCTGTGCTTCATCTCCCAGTGTCTGTTGGAAAGCAGACTGAACCAGGTTTTCCTCTAGGATGTTGCCTGTCCTTCATCTCCCAGTGTCTGGTGGAAAGCAGACTGAACCAGGTTTTCCTCTAGGATGTTGCCTGTGCTTCATCTCCCAGTGTCTGTTGGAAAGCAGACTGAACCAGGTTTTCCTCTAGGATGTTGCCTGTCCTTCATCTCCCAGTGTCTGTTGGAAAGCAGACTGAACCAGGTTTTCCTCTAGGATGTTGCCTGTCCTTCATCTCCCAGTGTCTGGTGGAAAGCAGACTGAACCAGGTTTTCCTCTAGGATTTTGCCTGTGCTTAGCACCATTCCGTTTCTTTTTTTTTTATCCTCACAAACTCCCTAGTCCTGAACGATTACCATCATACCCAAAACTTGATGCAGCCAACACTATGCTTGAAAATATGGAGAGTGGTAATCAGTAATGTTTGGGGGAATTCTAATACAACACATAACACTTTGTATTCAGGACAAACAGTTAAATGCTTAGCCACATGTTTTGCAGTATGACTTTACTTCCTTGCTGCTTCCTTCTATTCACTCTGTCATTTATGTTCGTATTGTGGAGTAACTACACTGTTGTTGGTCCATCCTCAGTTTTCTCCTATCACAGCCATTAACCTCTGTAACTGTTTTAAAGTCACCATTGGCCTCATGGTGAAATCCCTGAGCGGTTTCCTTCCTCTCCAACAACTCAGTTAGGAAGGACACCTGTATCTTTGTAGTGACTGGGTGTATTGATACACCATCTAAAGTGTAATTAATAACTTCACCACGCTCAAAGGGATATTCAATGTCTGCTTTATTTATTTTTTAATCCATCTACCAATAGGAGCCCTTCTTTGCGAGGCCTTGGAAAACCTCCCTGGTCTTTGTGGTTGAATCTGTGTTTGAAATTCACTGCTCGACTGAGGGACCTTACAATTATCTGTATGTGTGGGGTACAGAGATAACATTTACATTACATTTAAGTCATTTAGCAGACGCTCTTATCCAGAGCGACTTACAAATTGGTGCATTCACCTTATGACATCCATAAGGTAGTCATTAAAAAATCATGTTGAACACTATTATTGCACACAGTTCATGCAACTTATTATTTAACTTGTAAAGCACATTTTTCCCCTTCTGAACTTATTGAGGCTTGCCATAAAAAAGGGGATGAATATTTATTGACTGAAGGCATTTCAGCTTTTTATTTTCTATTAATTTGTCAAAATAAAAACACAATTCCACTTTGACATTATGGGGTATTGTGTGTAGGCAATTGATAAAAATATAGAAATAGATTTTTAAGGTTCCGAACAGTCATTCTCATTCCCATGTAAAATAGCGTGACTAAAAGAGTGATATTTTAGAGTGACTAAAATATCAACCATAATACAATTTTTGGATAGAATTTCTCATAATTTGAGAAAAGTAACATTTTCTCTGATGACTAACTACCAGGAAGTTTGAAAAGACCGGCTTAGTGGGCGGGGAGCTTATATTCATGAGCTCACTTTGACTGACTGCTCCATGCTGGCTGGAGACCTAGCTAGCCAGTAACTAGCTAACACCAGACATAAAGACCTAGCTAGCCAGTAACTAGCTAACGCCAGACATAAAGACCTAGCTAGCCAGTAACTAGCTAACACCAGACAGATGAAGACCTAGCTAGCCAGTAACTAGCTAACACCAGACATAAAGACCTAGCTAGCCAGTAACTAGCTAACGCCAGACAGATGAAGACCTAGCTAGCCAGTAACTAGCTAACACCAGACATAAAGACCTAGCTAGCCAGTAACTAGCTAACACCAGACAGATGAAGACATAGCTAGCCAGTAACTAGCTAACACCAGACATAAAGACCTAGCTAGCCAGTAACTAGCTAACACCAGACACAGATGAAGACCTAGCTAGCCAGTAACTAGCTAACACCAGACATAAAGTCCTAGCTAGCCAGTAACTAGCTAACACCAGAAATAAAGACCTAGCTAGCCAGTAACTAGCTAACACCAGACATAAAGTCCTAGCTAGCCAGTAACTAGCTAACACCAGACATAAAGTCCTAGCTAGCCAGTAACTAGCTAACACCAGACATAAAGTCCTAGCTAGCCAGTAACTAGCTAACACCAGAAATAAAGACCTAGCTAGCCAGTAACTAGCTAACACCAGACATAAAGTCCTAGCTAGCCAGTAACTAGCTAACACCAGAAATAAAGACCTAGCTAGCCAGTAACTAGCTAACACCAGACACAGATGAAGACCTAGCTAGCCAGTAGCTAGCTAACACCAGACATAAAGTCCTAGCTAGCCAGTAACTAGCTAACACCAGAAATAAAGACCTAGCTAGCCAGTAACTAGCTAACACCAGACACAGATGAAGACCTAGCAAGCCAGTAACTAGCTAACGCCAGACATAAAGACCTAGCTAGCCAATAACTAGCTAATACCAGACATAAAGACCTAGCTAGCCAGTAACTAGCTAACACCAGACACAGATGAAGACCTAGCTAGCCAGTAACTAGCTAACACCAGACAGATGAAGACCTAGCTAGCCAGTAACTAGCTAACACCAGACACAGATGAAGACCTAGCTAGCCAGTAACTAGCTAACACCAGACACAGATGAAGACCTAGCTAGCCAGTAACTAGCTAACACAAGATACAGATGAAGACCTAGCTAGCCAGTAACTAGCTAACACCAGACACAGATGAAGACCTAGCTAGCCAGTAACTAGCTAACACCAGACAGATGAAGACCTAGCTAGCCAGTAACTAGCTAACACCAGACACAGATGAAGACTTAGCTAGCCAGTAACTAGCTAACACCAGACACAGATGAAGACTTAGCTAGCCAGTAACTAGCTAACACCAGACAGATGAAGACCTAGCTAGCCAGTAACTAGCTAACACCAGACACAGATGAAGACCTAGCTAGCCAGTAACTAGCTAACACCAGACACAGATGAAGACTTAGCTAGCCAGTAACTAGCTAACACCAGACAGATGAAGACCTAGCTAGCCAGTAACTAGCTAACGCCAGTAACAGATGAAAGGGAAGACCTATAGAATTACTTGCCATAGGGCGGCAAGTAGCCTAGTGGTTAGAGCGTTGGAGTAGTATATAAAAGGTTGCAAGTTCGAATCCCCGAGCTGACAAGGTACAAATCTGTCGTTCTGCTCCTGAACAAGGCAATTAACCCACTGTTCCTAAGCCGCCATTGAAAATAAGAATAATGTTCTTAACGGACTTGCCATAAAATAAAAGAATTGAGGAATAGTGTAAACTTGTCATTATATTATATATGAAAAACTTTCATGTGGTTTCATTCAAATATCATAACATTTCATGGCCATTGTGGAAAAAGTCAATGTGTGAATACTTTCTGAAGGCCAGTTATAACCAATCATTTTATTGCTCAGTCCTCACAACACATTATTATGGGTCCCTATGTATCTGAATGTAGCTACTATTGGCATTGTTCTTTAAGTTGTCAGTAGGCCTAATGGACCAGCTTTCCCTATCTGATCACAGTGTCTGTCTTCATACTCCTGTCTGATCTGTCTGTCCTAACCTGATCTGTCTGTCCTAACCTAACTGTTTCTGTCCTTATCAGTCCCTGTCTGATCTGACTGTCTCTGTTCTTATCAGTCCCAGTCTGATCTGACTGTCTCTGTTCTTATCAATCCCAGTCTGATCTAACTGTCTCTGTCCTTATCAGTCCCTGTCTGATCTGTCTCTGTTCTTATCAGTCCCAGTCTGATCTGACTGTCTCTGTTCTTATCAGTCCCAGTCTGATCTGACTGTCTCTGTCCTTATCAGTCCCAGTCTGATCTAACTGTCTCTGTCCTTATCAGTCCCTGTCTGATCTGTCTCTGTCCTTATCAGTCCCTGTCTGATCTGACTGTCTCTGTTCTTATCAGTCCCAGTCTGATCTGACTGGCTCTGTCCTTATCAGTCCCTGTCTGATCTGACTGTCTTTGTCCTTATCAGTCCCAGTCTGATCTGACTGTCTCTGTTCTTATCAGTCCCTGTCTGATCTGACTGTCTCTGTCCTTATCAGTCCCAGTCTGATCTGACTGTCTCTGTCCTTATCAGTCCCTGTCTGATCTGACTGTCTCTGTCCTTATCAGTCCCTGTCTGATCTGTCTCTGTTCTTATCAGTCCTTGTCTGATCTGACTGGCTCTGTCCTTATCAGTCCCAGTCTGATCTGACTGGCTCTGTCCTTATCAGTCCCTGTCTGATCTGACTGTCTCTGTCCTTATCAGTCCCAGTCTGATCTGACTGGCTCTGTCCTTATCAGTCCCTGTCTGATCTGACTGTCTCTGTCCTTATCAGTCCCTGTCTGATCTGACTGTCTCTGTCCTTATCAGTCCCAGTCTGATCTGACTGTCTCTGTCCTTATCAGTCCCTGTCTGATCTGACTGTCTCTGTCCTTATCAGTCCCAGTCTGATCTGTCTCTGTCCTTATCAGTCCCTGTCTGATCTGACTGGCTCTGTCCTCTCCCCCCTGTCTGTCCAGTGAGACACGTGAGGAAGGATGAGAGGAAGTACTACGAGGAGCTGCTGAAGTACAGCCGAGATCACCTGATGCTCTACCCCTACCACCTGTCAGACATCATGGTCAAAGGCCTCCGCATCACCCCCTTCTCCTACTACATCAGCATCATGGAGGTACAGTAATACTATATATAATATATCAACTGTAGTCCCCCCTTCTCCTACTACATCAGCATCATGGAGGTACAGTAATACTATATACTATTACTATATATAATATATCAACTGTAGTCACCCCTTCTCCTACTACATCAGCATCATGGAGGTACAGTAATACTATATACTATTACTATATATAATATATCAACTGTAGTCACCCCTTCTCCTACTACATCAGTATCATGGAGGTACAGTAATACTATTAATATATACTATTACTATATATAATATATCAACTGTAGTCACCCCTTCTCCTACTATATCAGCATCATGGAGGTACAGTAATAATATATACTATTACTATATATTATATATCAACTGTAGTCCCCCCTTCTCCTACTACATCAGCATCATGGAGGTACAGTAATACTATATATAATATATCAACTGTAGTCCCCCCTTCTCCTACTATATCAGCATCATGGAGGTACAGTAATACTATATACTATATATAATATATCAACTGTAGTCCCCCCTTCTCCTACTACATCAGCATCATGGAGGTACAGTAATACTATATATAATATATCAACTGTAGTCACCCCTTCTCCTACTACATCAGCATCATGGAGGTACAGTAATAATATATACTATTACTATATATAATATATCAACTGTAGTCCCCCCTTCTCCTACTACATCAGCATCATGGAGGTACAGTAATAATATATACTATATATAATATATCAACTGTAGTCACCCCTTCTCCTACTACATCAGCATCATGGAGGTACAGTAATACTATATACTATATATAATATATCAACTGTAGTCACCCCTTCTCCTACTACATCAGCATCATGGAGGTACAGTAATACTATATACTATATATAATATATCAACTGTAGTCACCCCTTCTCCTACTACATCAGCATCATGGAGGTACAGTAATAATATATACTATTACTATATATAATATATCAACTGTAGTCCCCCCTTCTCCTACTACATCAGCATCATGGAGGTACAGTAATAATATATACTATTACTATATATAATATATCAACTGTAGTCACCCCTTCTCCTACTACATCAGCATCATGGAGGTACAGTAATACTATATACTATTACTATATATAATATATCAACTGTAGTCACCCCTTCTCCTACTACATCAGCATCATGGAGGTACAGTAATAATATATACTATTACTATATATAATATATCAACTGTAGTCACCCCTTCTCCTACTACATCAGCATCATGGAGGTACAGTAATAAAACATACAAAACATTAAGAACACCTGCTCTTTCCATGACAGACTGACCAGGTGAATCCAGGTGGAAGCTATGATCCCTTATTGATGTCACTTGTTAAATTCACTTCAAATCAGTGTAGATGAAGAGGAGGAGACGGGTTACAGAAGGATTTATAAGCCTTAAGACATGGATTGTGTATTTGTGCCATTCAGAAGGTGAATGGGAAAAACAAAAGATTGAAGTGCCTTTGAATGGGGTATGGTGATAGGTGCCAGGCGCACCGGTTTGTGTCAAGAACTTAAACACTGCTCAACAGTTTCCTGTGTGTATCAAGAATGTTCCACCACCCAAAGGACACCCAGTCAACTTGACACAACTGTGGGAAGCATTGGAGTCAACATGAGCCAGCCTCCCTGTAGAGTCCATGCCCTGACGAATTGAGGCTGTTCCGAGGGCAAAAGGGGGTTCAACTTAATATTAGGAAGGTGTTGTTAATGTTTAGTATACTCAGTGTATATAACATATCAACTGTAGTAGGCTGCGTCCCAAATGACACCCTATTCCATGTACGTCCATAGGGCTCTGGTCTATAAGGTCCATGGGGCTCTGGTCTATACGGTCCGTAGGGCTCTGGTCTATAAGGTCCATAGGGCCCTGGTCTATACGGTCCGTAGGGCTCTGGTCTATAAGGTCCATAGGGCTCTGGTCTATACGGTCCATAGGGCTCTGGTCTATAAGGTCCATAGGGCTCTGGTCTATAAGGTCCATGTACGTCCATAGGGCTCTGGTCTATAAGGTCCATAGGGCTCTGGTCTATAAGGTCCATAGGGCTCTGGTCTATAAGGTCCACGTACGTCCATAGGGCTCTGGTCTATAAGGTCCACGTACGTCCGTAGGGCTCTGGTCTATAAGGTCCACGTACGTCCATAGGGCTCTGGTCTATAAGGTCCACGTACGTCCATAGGGCTCTGGTCTATAAGGTCCATAGGGCCCTGGTCTATAAGGTCCATGTACGTCCATAGGGCTCTGGTCTATAAGGTCCATGTACGTCCATAGGGCTCTGGTCTATAAGGTCCATAGGGCCCTGGTCTATAAGGTCCATGTACATCCATAGGGCCCTGGTCTATAAGGTCCATGTACATCCATAGGGCTCTGGTCTATAAGGTCCATGTACATCCATAGGGCTCTGGTCTATAAGGTCCATGTACGTCCATAGGGCTCCGGTCAGTAGTAGTGTACTATAATTTAATAGGGTACCGTTTAAGACAGAACCGTAGTCTCAAATCAATCCATTCAAGCGCTTCTGTGTATACTGTGCATACTGTGCATACTGTGCATACTGTGCATACTGTGTATACTGTGCATACTGTGCATACTGTGTATACTGTGTATACTGTGTATACTGTGTATATTGTGTATATTGTGTATACTGTGCATACTGTGTATACTGTGTATACTGTGCATACTGTGCATACTGTGCATACTGTGTATACTGTGTATACTGTGTATACTGTGCATACTGTGCATACTGTGCATACTGTGTATACTGTGCATACTGTGTATACTGTGCATACTGTGTATACTGTGCATACTGTGTATACTGTGCATACTGTGCATACTATACATACTGTGCATTTAGTCTATACTGATACCAGTCTTTACACTAGAATGAGTAGAACGGGGGTGTCCTCGTTCAAGCCAATGATGACATTATGGAGAGACCTATAGGAGCAAAGCGGGAAGTAAAAGCAGGAAGTGTACCCATCAATCTGTGCTGTGATTTGTTGAATCAACTGAACTGACATTACATAAAATACATCCCATTACATGAGCCACATCAGTTAACATCATTTGAATGAACTTTCTACATTACCATGGAAATGATTTAATTACATTACCAGGAAGCGATTGCTAGTGTACTCATGAGTTCACCAGTCAGATTGCCAGGAATAGAGGTTCCAAACCTATTCTATTCATTGTATTTCTATGTTAATATTTCTACGCCGTTAAAGCAATTGACCACAAGGGGTCGTATTCCGTTGGGAAAACGGTACAGAGCCGTGCAGATAGAAATGTAATTTATAGAGCTCAAAATGACTCCCTGTTATTGAGGATAGAGGATCATATCTGTTCTACGTCATATTTTCTACCTTAACCTTTCTGCTAGAATTTCCGCGGTAAAGGTGGCAGAGCTAAATCGGTCTTCTCACGGAGTGTCCGAACGGTTTGGCCTCTCGGTGGAAAGATGAGACTCTTGTTTTGATCTTGGATACCCACATACCCCACAAGACTCATCTGAAGGTCCTCCGTACCAGTTTAACCAATTTATGGAAGTGTATGTGGAGAAAGTTTAGTGCCTAAAACAAGGGGTCAAACTTTTCCAGACACTACAGAATAAACTTCCTTTAGATTTAAATATCTGTTGTTCCATGTCGTGAATCTGTTATTCAATGTGTTTCTATTGGCTAATAGCAGTAAGGACTGTTATTCAATGTGTTTCTATTGGCTAATAGCAGTAAGGACTGTTATTCAATGTGTTTCTATTGGATAATAGCAGTAAGGACTGTTATTCAATGTGTTTCTATTGGCTAATAGCAGTAAGGACTATCTGTTATGCAATGTGTTTCTATTGGCTAATAGCAGTAAGGACTATCTGTTATTCAATGTGTTTCTATTGGCTAATAGCAGTAAGGACTATCTGTTATTCAATGTGTTTCTATTGGCTAATAGCAGTAAGGACGGTCTGTTATTCAATGTGTTTCTATTGGCTAATAGCAGGAAGGACTATCTGTTATTCAATGTGTTTCTATTGGCTAATAGCAGGAAGGACTATCTGTTATTCAATGTGTTTCTATTGGCTAATAGCAGGAAGGACTATCTGTTATTCAATGTGTTTCTATTGGCTAATAGCAGTAAGGACTGTCTGTTATTCAATGTGTTTCTATTGGCTAATAGCAGTAAGGACTGTTATTCAATGTGTTTCTATTGGCTAATAGCAGTAAGGACTATCTGTTATTCAATGTGTTTCTATTGGCTAATAGCAGTAAGGACTGTTATTCAATGTGTTTCTATTGGCTAATAGCAGTAAGGACTGTTATTCAATGTGTTTCTATTGGCTGATAGCAGTAAGGACTATCTAATATTCAATGTGTTTCTATTGGCTAATAGCAGTAAGGACTATCTGTTATTCAATGTGTTTCTATTGGCTAATAGCAGTAAGGACTGTCTGTTATTCAATGTGTTTCTATTGGCTAATAGCAGTAAGGACTATCTGTTATTCAATGTGTTTCTATTGGCTAATAGCAGTAAGGACTATCTGTTATTCAATGTGTTTCTATTGGCTAATAGCAGTAATGACTATCTGTTATTCAATGTGTTTCTATTGGCTAATAGCAGTAAGGACTATCTGTTGTTCAATGTGTTTCTATTGGCTAATAGCAGTAAGGACTGTTATTCAATGTGTTTCTATTGGCTAATAGCAGTAAGGACTGTTATTCAATGTGTTTCTATTGGCTAATAGCAGTAAGGACTATCTGTTATTCAATGTGTTTCTATTGGCTAATAGCAGTAAGGACTGTTATTCAATGTGTTTCTATTGGCTAATAGCAGTAAGGACTGTTATTCAATGTGTTTCTATTGGCTAATAGCAGTAAGGACTATCTGTTATTCAATGTGTTTCTATTGGCTAATAGCAGTATGGTCAAATTCAATGTTTCATTAAAGACATTTTAAAATATATTTTTTGATACCTTAACCGGTCTTATAATTCAAAATCAAAGAGATAAATGTTCCTTGGTATGACCGTCTTAAAACAATTCCATATGTTAGATTAGTAGAACCCCCCCCCCTTCCCCCGGCTTAGACTCTAGAGGGTTAAAAGACCCCAGCTGTTTAATTGCTGGCTCGTAGTGTTCCTGTTCTGCTGGGAAGGCTCCGTTATTCTTTGTGTGTTATTCCTGGAGTTTCACACCGTTTACCTTGACTCAAACAAGACTGTGGTCGACTTCTAAACCCCTGAGTTGCCCTAACATGTGACTTTGTCCTGTGCAACAGTCCAATAGCGTCAGTATTAAAGAACCATGCTGCATCCCCATGGCTCCCTTCTGATGGGTTTGGATTAATGAACTTTAAATCCTTATTAATGATTCGTTTCAATAGAGAAATGAGAGGTGCCGTAACCATTTTAACCTGTGGTGTTAACAGTCCCTCGGCTGTCTATAGGAGGAAGGTACGTGGTGGGGGAAATTGAGCTTGGAATGTACTGAGTGATGGGAATGCGATCACGTGGCGGGCATTGATAAGGGGAGAGAGCCATGGATTAGTGATGGAGGGGGGTTGAGGTCAGGGCAGGCATTGATAAGGGGAGAGAGCCATGGATTAGTGATGGAGGGGGGTTGAGGTCAGGTATTGATAAGGGGTGAGAGCCATGGATTAGTGATGGAGGGGGGTTGAGGTCAGGGCAGGCATTGATAAGAGGAGAGAGCCATGGATTAGTGATGGAGGGGGGTTGAGGTCAGGGCAGGCATTGATAAGGGGAGAGAGCCATGGATTAGTGATGGAGGGGGGTTGAGGTCAGGTATTGATAAGGGGAGAGAGCCATGGATTAGTGATGGAGGGGGGTTGAGGTCAGGGCAGGCATTGATAAGGGGAGAGAGCCATGGATTAGTGATGGAGGGGGGTTGAGGTCAGGTCACGTTAAGGAAGACATTTAAAGTTCATGGCCCGTATCACTTAGTGTCCAGCCTCGCAGTAAAGACACAACGTTGGTACAGATGTGTAGGAGGAGGCTCAGGAGGAAGGGTTACATATCAGTGCTTGTGTGAAAAGGTTTTTCTCTAATGCAGCTGTATTGATCCTCTGGGCAGAATAAACTTGGTTTGAACCTTTCATAGTGTCCGGCCAGTTTTTACTCTGAACGTTAGAACCTAACACTTCGCAGTACGATGGGAGATTGCCCCAGTCAGTGTGGGGTGGACCTCAACGGTTATCCAGTACATCCTACATACTGCCACTCTTTCTCATTGCCTTGAAGAATTTCATTGGATTTCAATGAGAAAAAAAAATGCAGAGATGAAATATAATGAACAACTGGGATCTAGTGGCCAAACTATTGCTTAGCTGATTGTGATATCGTTAATGGTGAAAAACATTAAAACCTATTTTATTTTCTACGTTCTGAGGCAACATTTCACTGCACGTTCTGAGGCAACATTTCACTGCACGTTCTGAGGCAACATTTCACTGCTCGTTCTGAGGCAGCATTTCACTGCTCGTTCTGAGGCAGCATTTCACTGCACGTTCTGAGGCAGCATTTCACTGCACGTTCTGAGGCAGCATTTCACTGCACGTTCTGAGGCAACATTTCACTGCACGTTCTGAGGCAGCATTTCACTGCACGTTCTGAGGCAGCATTTCACTGCACGTTCTGAGGCAGCATTTCACTGCACGTTCTGAGGCAGCATTTCACTGCACGTTCTGAGGCAGCATTTCACTGCACGTTCTGAGGCAGCATTTCACTGCACGTTCTGAGGCAGCATTTCACTGCACGTTCTGAGGCAACATTTCACTGCACGTTCTGAGGCAACATTTCACTATACGTTCTGAGGCAGCATTTCACTGAGGCAACGTCTTCATACTAGCCCTGTAAATGACATGACTGAAGGACGTGTCACTCTGATAATCCATTTGATGTGTTTTTATTATGATAAATTAATTACTGCACTAAATAGGGAATAGTGTGCCATAGGGCCCTGCTCCAAAGTAGTGCACTAAATTGGGAATAGGGCCCTGGTCAAAAGTAGTGCACTACATAGGGAATAGGGTTCCATAGGGCCCTGGTCTAAAGTAGTGGACTATATAGGGAATAGGGTTCCATAGGGTCCTGGTCTAAAGTAGTGCACTACATAAGGAATAGGGTTCCATAGGGCCCTGGTCTAAAGTAGTGCACTACATAGGGAATAGGGTTCCATAGGGCTCTGGTCTAAAGTAGTGCACTACATAGGGATTAGGGTTCCATAGGGCTCTGGTCTAAAGTAGTGCACTACATAGGGATTAGGGTTCCATAGGGCTCTGGTCTAAAGTAGAGCACTATATAGGGAATAGGGTTCCATAGGGCTCTGGTCTAAAGTAGTGCACTATATAGGGAATAGGGTTCCATAGGGCCCTGGTCTATAGTAGTGCACTATATAGGGAATAGGGTTCCATAGGGCCCTGGTCTATAGTAGTGCACTATATAGGGAATAGGGTTCCATAGGGCCCTGGTCTAAAGTAGTGCACTATATAGGGAATAGGGTGCTATTTGAGACACAGACAGTGAATCATGAAGGTTCAGGGAAGGAAGGAATGGTGTATGAAGAGAAAATAGTTTCATTTGCTGCTCCCTTTTTCCTGGTCTAATTTCTCCCTCTCTCTCTCCACCTCCAGGACATCATGAACGTAGAGAAGAGTTACGACTCGCTGCCCAACTTCACTGCTGCTGACTGTAAGTGGACTGTTGCTTCCTCTTAGAGCTGTGTGGTGTGTGGGGCAGTATTTCCGGTAGCCGATAATAGTTGGCTTTTGACCCCAAAAAAGAATAATGAAAAAACGAAAAATAAAATTGGCAGGAGAAAAAAATTGTCCGGGAGAGAGAAAAAAATAAATAATTACAAAATAATTATTTTTTTGTCTATAAATTGATGGAATTACCAGTTGATGGAAATACATTTGACCGGTCATGCTTATCGGTCTATAGGTTAATTTGCATAATTTTGTGGAATTAAATTGGAGCGTGCATTTTCATTATTCATATTATTTAGCACATGCACATAGCATTCACATACAGAGCCTAATTTGAGAGGAAAATCAGTCAGACACTGTGAGAGCTGCTGCTACAGCTCGCAGACATGTCGCTTGTTAGTTGCTGTTGGAGTGAAATGCGCTTTTATAAACCCAATCATTGCGTAATAATTCTAAATGCAATCGAGTGTTAAAAACAGTTTTGATGGCCACGATTGAAAAGGGCCACTATTTTTATTTCTCAACTGGTAATTGAAGCGCGCTTCCTATTTGCATGACACTCTGCTGTCAGGCTGGCCAGAAGCAGGATGGCTCCATGACTTTCTGCTGTCAGACTGGCCAGAAGCAGGATGGCTCCATGTCTTTCTGCTGTCAGGCTGGCCAGAAGCAGGATGGCTCCATGTCTTTCTGCTGTCAGACTGGCCAGAAGTAGGATGGCTCCATGTCTTTCTGCTGTCAGACTGGCCAGAAGCAGGATGGCTCCATGACTTTCTGCTGTCAGACTGGCCAGAAGCAGGATGGCTCCATGACTTTCTGCTGGTAGACTGGCCAGAAGCAGGATGGCTCCATGTCTTTCTGCTGTCAGACTGGCCAGAAGCAGGATGGCTCCATGTCTTTCTGCTGTCAGACTGGCCAGAAGTAGGATGGTTCCATGACTTCCTGCTGTCAGACTGGCCAGAAGCAGGATGGCTCCATGACTTTCTGCTGTCAGACTGGCCAGAAGCAGGATGGCTCCATGTCTTTCTGCTGTCAGACTGGCCAGAAGTAGGATGGTTCCATGACTTCCTGCTGTCAGACTGGCCAGAAGCAGGATGGCTCCATGTCTTTCTGCTGTCAGACTGGCCAGAAGCAGGATGGCTCCATGACTTTCTGCTGTCAGACTGGCCAGAAGCAGGATGGCTCCATGTCTTTCTGCTGTCAGACTGGCCAGAAGCAGGATGGCTCCATGTCTTTCTGCTGTCAGACTGGCCAGAAGCAGGATGGCTCCATGACTTTCTGCTGTCAGACTGGCCAGAAGCAGGATTGCTCCATGTCTTTCTGCTGTCAGACTGACCAGAAGCAGGATGGCTCCATGTCTTTCTGCTGTCAGACTGGCCAGAAGCAGGATGGCTCCATGTCTTTCTGCTGGTAGACTGGCCAGAAGTAGGATGGCTCCATTACTTCCTGCTGTCAGACTGGCCAGAAGCAGGATGGCTCCATTACTTCCTGCTGTCAGACTGGCCAGAAGCAGGATGGCTCCATGACTTTCTGCTGTCAGACTGGCCAGAAGCAGGATTGCTACATGACTTTCTGCTGTCAGACTGGCCAGAAGCAGGATTGCTCCATGACTTTCTGCTGTCAGACTGGCCAGAAGCAGGATGGCTCCATGTCTTTCTGCTGTCAGACTGGCCAGAAGCAGGATGGCTCCATGACTTTCTGCTGTCAGACTGGCCAGAAGCAGGATGGCTCCATGTCTTTCTGCTGTCAGACTGGCCAGAAGCAGGATGGCTCCATGTCTTTCTGCTGTCAGACTGGCCAGAAGCAGGATGGCTCCATGTCTTTCTGCTGTCAGACTGGCCAGAAGCAGGATGGCTCCATGACTTTCTGCTGTCAGACTGGCCAGAAGCAGGATGGCTCCACGACTTTCTGCTGTCAGACTGGCCAGAAGCAGGATGGCTCCATGACTTCAGAGGATAAGTTCATTACAGTTACCAGCCTCAGAAATTACAGTTCAAGTAACAGACACATCTCAAAATCAACTGTTCAGATTAGACTGCAGGAATCAGACCTTCATGGCCACATTTCTGTTAAGAAACCACTACTAAAGGACACCAATAATAAGAAGAGACTTGCTTGGGCCAAGAAACACGAGCAATGGACATTAGGTCGTTGGAAATGTGTCCTTTTTGGTCTGATGAGTCGACATTTGAGATTTTTGGTTCCAACCGCCGTGTCTTTGTGAGATGCAGAGTAGGTAAACAGATGATGTCCACATGTGTAGTTCCCACCGTGAAGCATGGAGGAGGTGGTGTGGTTCCCACCGTGAAGCATGGAGGAGGTGTGGTTCCCACCGTGAAGCATGGAGGAGGAGGTGTGCTTCCCACCGTGAAGCATGGAGGAGGAGGTGTGCTTCCCACCGTGAAGCATGGAGGAGGAGGTGTGGTTCCCACCGTGAAGCATGGAGGAGGAGGTGTGGTTCCCACCGTGAAGCATGGAGGAGGTGGTGTGGTTCCCACCGTGAAGCATGGAGGAGGAGGTGTGGTTCCCACCGTGAAGCATGGAGGAGGTGGTGTGGTTCCCACCGTGAAGCATGGAGGAGGTGGTGTGATGGTGCTTTGTTGGTGACACTGTCAGTGATATATTTAGAATTCAAGGCAGACTTAACCAGCCTGGCTACCACAGTATTCTGCAGCGATACGCTATCCCATCTGGTTTGCTCGTAGTAGGATTATCATTTGTTTTTTAACAGGACAATGACCAAACACACCTCCAGGCTGTGTAAGAGCTATTTGACCAAGAAGGAGAGTGATGGAGTGCTGCATCAGATGACCTGGCCTCCACAATCACCCGACCTCAACCCAATTGAGATGGTTTGGGATGAGTTGGACCGCAGAGTGAAGGAAAAGCAGCCAACAAGTGCTCAGCATATGGGGAACTCCTTCAAAACTGTTGGAAAAGCCCAGGTGAAGCTGGTTGAGAGAATGCCAAGAGTGTGCAAAGCTGTCATCAACGCAAAGGGTGGCTACTTTGGAGAATCTCAAGTATATAAAATATGTTTTCATTAAATTTTTTGGGGTTACTGCATAATTCCATATGTGTTATTTCATAGTTGTGATGTCTTCACTATTATTCTACAATGTAAAAAATAGTAAAAAATTAAGGAAAACACTTGAATGAGCAGGTGTCCAAACTTTTGATTTGGCAACATTTTTAAAACTAACTAGCAAAGGATATGAACAAAATGTATATAGGTGGCTATATGCAGCGCTTGCTTTGATCTCAAAACCAAAACAAGCGCATCTACTCACGACCGCTCATGCTGTAAACAGAGTCCAGTTCAAAGTCAATGGCACAGATCCATATATGGCAATGGTCTATTTGCATATAGGCCTACTGCAGCTCTGATTGGTTATGCCGCACAGGTCTTTGTAAAGTATGGGCAAAGTCTGCAATAGAATCCTACTCCGAAGCGTTCTGCCTACAGCAAAAACTCTTTTGTTTCAGTATGTTGGATTGAAAATGGCTAATATTGCGTTGATTCGATCGCAATTGCCACAGTAAAGGGACACGTTGATCGTGTTAGCAGGAAAAACTGTAGAATGTTGAGTGAAGTTCAATCTGGTGCTTCTCTCCGTGGGCTGATATTTCTTCTGTGATCTGAGCTCAGCTTAGAGGGAACATTGGTCTGGAGGGCTTGGAAGGGCATACACACTGACTCACTCAGAGCTCAAATCAGTCATGATGGTGACATTTCAGGAAATCAATTTGAACACTTTAAATGTAAGATGTTACTGATCTAGGAGGGGCGTTATGGAAAGGGCTCTGGTCAAACGGAGTGCACCAAATAGGGAGTAGGGCTCTGGTCTAAGGTAGTGTACTATATAGGGAATAGGGCTCTGGTCTAATGTAGTGCACTATATAGGGAATAGGGCTCTGGTCTAATGTAGTGCACTATATAGGGAATAGGGCTCTGGTCTAATGTAGTGCACTATATAGGGAATAGGGCTCTGGTCTAAGGTAGTGCACTATATAGGGAATAGGGCTCTGGTCTAAGGTAGTGCACTATATAGGGAATAGGGCTCTGCTCTAAGGTAGTGCACTATATAGGGAATAGGGCTCTGGTCTAAGGTAGTGCACTATATAGGGAATAGGGCTCTGGTCTAAGGTAGTGCACTATATAGGGAATAGGGCTCTGGTCTAAGGTAGTGCACTATATAGGGAATAGGGCTCTGTTCTAAAGTAGTGTACTATATAAGGAATAGGGCTCTGGTCTAAAGTAGTATACTATATAGGGAATAGGGCTCTGGTCTAATGCAGTGCACTATATAGGGAATAGGGCTCTGGTCTAATGTAGTGTACTATATAGGGAATAGGGCATTGGGACTCAGCCTTGGTAGAGGAGGAACCAGTATACAGACTGACGAACCAGTGATTATTGTCTGTTTTCTAGGTCTAAGGCTGCTTGGCATCGGGAGGAACCAGTATATAGACTGATGAACCAGTGATTATTGTCTGTTTTCTAGGTCTAAGACTGCTTGGCATCGGGAGGAACCAGTATATAGACTGATGAACCAGTGTTTATTGTCTGTTTTCTAGGTCTAAGGCTGCTGGGCATCGGGAGAAACCAGTATATAGACTTGATGAACCAGTGCAGGTCCTCCAAGGTAAGAGAGTCTTCAACTTCATTAAGCATGTCGTTATTACCTTGGTCATCATTTTTTATTAATTACTGACTAAGGAATAGTAACAGTGATTTAACATGTATGGACGTGTCTCCTATCAGAAATTCTTCCGTAGGAAAACGGCGCGAGACCTGCTGCCCTCCAAGCCAGTAGAGATCGCTGTAGAGCCGTGGTGGGTGGCTCAGACCGGATACATCACAGAGGATGACATCAGGGTGAGTCTCTAGAGCTTCCTGATGGTGGTAGAGGATGACGTCAGGGTGAGTCTCTGTAGAGCTTCCTGATGGTGGTAGAGGATGACGTCAGGGTGAGTCTCTGTAGAGCTTCCTGATGGTGGTAGAGGATGACGTCAGGGTGAGTCTCTGTAGAGCTTCCTGATGGTGGTAGAGGATGACGTCAGGGTGAGTCTCTGTAGAGCTTCCTGATGGTGGTAGAGGATGACGTCAGGGTGAGTCTCTGTAGAGCTTCCTGATGGTGGTAGAGGATGACGTCAGGGTGAGTCTCTGTAGAGCTTCCTGATGGTGGTAGAGGAGGACGTCAGGGTGAGTCTCTGTAGAGCTTCCTGATGGTGGTAGAGGAGGACGTCAGGGTGAGTCTCTGTAGAGCTTCCTGATGGTGGTAGAGGAGGACGTCAGGGTGAGTCTCTGTAGAGCTTCCTGATGGTGGTAGAGGAGGACGTCAGGGTGGGTCTCTGTAGAGCTTCCTGATGGTGGTAGAGGATGACGTCAGGGTGAGTCTCTGTAGAGCTTCCTGATGGTGGTAGAGGATGACGTCAGGGTGAGTCTCTGTAGAGCTTCCTGATGGTGGTAGAGGATGACGTCAGGGTGAGTCTCTGTAGAGCTTCCTGATGGTGGTAGAGGATGACGTCAGGGTGAGTCTCTGTAGAGCAGGGGTGTCAAACTCATTTCGCATCGTGGGCCACATACGGCCTAGGGAGATGTCAAGTGGGCCGGACCATTAAAATTATACCATACTCTGCTATAAATAACCAAAATATCATGTCTTTCCTTTGTTTTGGTGTAAAAAAGAACAAGAACATTAGGAAAATATTGAAATTTAATGAACTATCCTTTTACAAAACATTTCATGAAACACCTCATATTTCCTTAGACAAATGTGCAATTTACTTTTATCATTCACAAATATGCATTGCAACTGATCCCACTGATTGTACAAAGGCACAAAACTTTAATTGGTACTGAAAAATATAGTAATGCACTTTAAGATTAAATGAGACTTTTAAAGAAAGGAATTTTTAAACCACTTACACATACGCATATAAAATCTAAATGTAATCCCTGCGTACACCTTACAAACTAAGGAGAGTGATTTTAAATGTGTAATGAAGAAAGTGTTCGCCTGTCCTGTAAATCTGTAAACTTCATACATGAAACATACATACACATACAATACATACTGAAAATGTATGGAGTTGTATGAACAGTAGAATTCCATCACACAACTTTTGTTTTGAAGCTGCTGACTAACATTAAAGTGCACATTTTTTAAATCACCACAGTAAGGATTCATCTTCACAGAGCTGTATTCTTTCAATGCAAACAGTATCTAAGGCAGCATTTTAAAGGTGTTAGTCTAGTCTGGACTTGTATTTGTTCCTGAAACTTGGCATCTTTTGGCCTGTACAAGTGCATCAACACCAGGTGTCATGTCCTGACTAGCTGTCACTTTCAGAATGTCATTTAAGTGCTTGTTTGTGAGCCTTGAACACATTTTTGTTTTATTGATATTCATCACTGAGAAAATTTGTTCACAAAGGTAGGTTGTCCCAAACATGCACAAAATTTTAGCAGCCAGGGCTGTTAATTTGGGGTACCCTGGTAGTAGATACTGATAAAATCTGTCCAGACCTACAGAGGCAAATTTGCCCTTCAAATCTGCATCACACTGCAAATCAATTATCTCTAGCTGAATTTCGACCGGCAGATCAGAAGCTTTAACTGTGAAAGGTGAGCGAAAAACTGAAAATTCTGTCTCAAGTTCACCAAATACCTGAAAACGTTTCTCAAACTCCCGCAGTAGTCCTGCAATTTTGTCTTTGTACCGTTTCATGTCCGCATCAGGTCTGGTCACACACACATCTCTCAGACAGGGGAAATGAGCAGGGTTGCCATTTGCATCTCCCACAAAGTCAGCTTCAACTTAAATGCATGTATGTTGTCAGAAAACTGTGTGACAACTTTTTTGCGGCCTTGCAACATTTTGTTCAGATTGTTCAAGTGTTCAATAATATCAACCAAGAATGCAAGGTCCCGTAGCCATTCCTGAGATTGTAATTCCAACACCGGTTTTCCTTTTTTCTCCATGAACTGTCCGATTTCCTCTCGTAGATCAAAGAAATGCCTCAGCACAACGCCTCGGCTTAACCATCTCACTTCAGTGTGGTATGGCAGGCTGTGGGTAATGTTGCTGTCGCTGAGAAGTTTGTCAAACTGACGATGGTTCAGACCTCTGGACCGGATGAAATTTACAGTGCGAACAACCACCTCCATGACGTGGTCCATTTTCAGCGACTTGCAACACAATGCCTCCTGGTGCAAAATACAGTGAAATGTCCAGAAACGATCTCCTCCATTAAGGGCTTGTACTTTGTCTTTGAACTTTGTCGCGACACCTGCTTTCTTTCCGACCATGGATGGCGCGCCGTCTGTAGCCAGGCTGACAGCGCGGGACCAGTCCACTCCAACTCTGTCCAATGCAGCAACGACAGAGCCGAAAATGTCCTCGGCTGTTGTGGTGTCCATCATTGGCACCAACTCAAGAAACTCTTCAGTAACAGTCAATGTCTCATCAACTCCTCGAATAAATATGGCCAGTTGGGCCACGTCTGTGATGTCAGTGCTCTCGTCAATTGCCACGGAAAATGCAATAAATGACTTGACTCTCTGTTTCAATTGACTGTCTAAATCTGCCGATAGTTCCGAAATCCTCTCTGCTATAGTATTCCTCGTCAGGCTAATATTGGCAAAAGCTTGTCGCTTCTCGGGACATACAAGTTCAGCCGCCTTCATCATGCATCGTTTAACAAAGTCACCGTCGGAATACGGCTTCGATGCTAATGCTATTTCGCTAGCAATTAGGTAGCTGGCTTTTACCGCTGCTTCACTGACTTCTCGGCTCTGGATGAAAGTTGACTGCTGTTTCCTCAGACCCGCCAGCAATTCGTTAATCTTATCTCTTCTCAGTTGTCCTTGCAAGCCGTCATATTTTTCGCTGTGATGAGTCTCGTAGTGGCGTCGAATATTATATTCCTTCAATACCGAAACTTGTTGCAAACACACCAAGCACGAAGGTTTTCCGTGCATCTCTGTAAATAAATAGGACGTGGTCCATTTTTCTTTGAAAATTCTACACTCCTTATCTACTTTATTCCGTTTGGATAACGACATTTTGGCTAATGAGGGTGTAGCGGAGAGGTAGAGACCAAGGTATTAACAACGTCGTAACAAGCAGCAGATGGCGCATTGATACCGTCTGCTGTTTTCAGTCTGTCTCAGTGATGCGGCTTGTCTTCTACTCTGATGGAAAGAGTGCGCCCCTTAGCGGATAATCCATGAATTGCAGCGAATTAAAAATATTAATTCCATGTCTTTTATGCATTTTTTCCACTTTCAAATTATCCTGCGGGCCTGATCGAACCTCCTTGGGGGCCGGTTCCGGCCCGCGGGCCGTATGTTTGACACCCCTGCTGTAGAGTATCATTTCATTTCCTGTTATTATCAAGAGCACAGACCGGTCTGATTAGACTTTACAAGGTCACTGTCATGCAGCCTCTTGAGTGTCAGAGAGGGACAATGGAGCACCGCTTTACATCAGGCATGCCTGCAGCTTTGCAGCAAAGAAAACGTCTTGTCTCTAACCTAAATGGTTTAAAACAATATACACTGCTCAAAAAAATAAAGGGAACACCTAAACAACACAATGTAACTCCAAGTCAATCACACTTCTGTGAAATCAAACTGTCCACTTAGGAAGCAACACTGATTGACAATAAATTTCACATGCTGTTGTGCAAATGGAATAGACAAAAGGTGGAAATTATAGGCAATTAGCAAGACACCCCCAAAAAAGGAGTGATTCTGCAGGTGGTGACCACAGACCACTTCTCAGTTCCTATGCTTCCTGGCTGATGTTTTGGTCACTTTTGAATGCTGGCGGTGCTCTCACTCTAGTGGTAGCATGAGACGGAGTCTACAACCCACACAAGTGGCTCAGGTAGTGCAGTTCATCCAGGATGGCACATCAATGCGAGCTGTGGCAAAAAGGTTTGCTGTGTCTGTCAGCGTAGTGTCCAGAGCATGGAGGCGCTACCAGGAGACAGGCCAGTACATCAGGAGACGTGGAGGAGGCCGTAGGAGGGCAACAACCCAGCAGCAGGACCGCTACCTCCGCCTTTGTGCAAGGAGGTGCACTGCCAGAGCCCTGCAAAATGACCTCCAGCAGGCCACACATGCACATTTGTGGCCTGCTGGAGGTCATTTTGCAGGGCTCTGGCAGTGCACCTCCTTGCACAAAGGCGGAGGTAGCGGTCCTGCTGCTGGGTTGTTGCCCTCCTACGGCCTCCTCCACGTCTCCTGATGTACTGGCCTGTCTCCTGGTAGCGCCTCCATGCTCTGGACACTACGCTGACAGACACAGCAAACGTTCTTGCCACAGCTCGCATTGATGTGCCATCCTGGATGAACTGCACTACCTGAGCCACTTGTGTGGGTTGTAGACTCCGTCTCATGCTACCACTAGAGTGAGAGCACCGCCAGCATTCAAAAGTGACCAAAACATCAGCCAGGAAGCATAGGAACTGAGAAGTGGTCTGTGGTCACCACCTGCAGAATCACTCCTTATTTGGGGGTGTCTTGCTAATTGCCTATAATTTCCACCTTTTGTCTATTCCATTTGCACAACAGCATGTGAAATTTATTGTCAACCAGTGTTGCTTCCTAAGTGGACAGTTCGATTTCACAGAAGAGTGATTGACTTGGAGTTACATTGTGTTGTTTAAGTGTTCCCTTTATTTTTTTGAGCAGTGTATATTACCAGAGGTCTCTAACCTAAATGGTTTAAAACAATATATATTACCAGAGGTCTTGTCTCTAGCCTAAATGGTTTAAAACAATATATATTACCAGAGGTCTCTAACCTAAATGGTTTAAAACAATATATATTACCAGAGGTCTTGTCTCTAACCTAAATGGTTTAAAACAATATATATTACCAGAGGTCTCTAACCTAAATGGTTTTAAACAATATATATTACCAGAGGTCTCTAACCTAAATGGTTTAAAACAATATATATTACCAGAGGTCTCTAACCTAAATGGTTTAAAACAATATATATTACCAGAGGTCTCTAACCTAAATGGTTTAAAACAATATATATTACCAGAGGTCTTGTCTCTAGCCTAAATGGTTTAAAACAATATATATTACCAGAGGTCTCTAACCTAAATGGTTTAAAACAATATATATTACCAGAGGTCTTGTCTCTAGCCTAAATGGTTTAAAACAATATATATTACCAGAGGTCTCTAACCTAAATGGTTTAAAACAATATATATTACCAGAGGTCTCTAACCTAAATGGTTTAAAACAATATATATTACCAGAGGTCTCTAACCTAAATGGTTTAAAACAATATATATTACCAGAGGTCTCTAACCTAAATGGTTTAAAACAATATATATTACCAGAGGTCTCTAACCTAAATGGTTTAAAACAATATATATTACCAGAGGTCTCTAACCTAAATGGTTTAAAACAATATATATTACCAGAGGTCTCTAACCTAAATGGTTTAAAACAATATATATTACCAGAGGTCTCTAACCTAAATGGTTTAAAACAATATATATTACCAGAGGTCTCTAACCTAAATGGTTTAAAACAATATATATTACCAGAGGTCTCTAACCTAAATGGTTTAAAACAATATATATTACCAGAGGTCTCTAACCTAAATGGTTTAAAACAATATATATTACCAGAGGTCTCTAACCTAAATGGTTTAAAACAATATATATTACCAGAGGTCTCTAACCTAAATGGTTTAAAACAATATATATTACCAGAGGTCTCTAACCTAAATGGTTTAAAACAATATATATTACCAGAGGTCTCTAGCCTAAATGGTTTAAAACAATATATATTACCAGAGGTCTCTAGCCTAAATGGTTTAAAACTATCTATTTTACCAGAGATGCCTTTTTTTCTTTCTATACGTATTCACAGGCGTTTTATGTAATTACACAAACCATGTCACAGCCCGTTTTAAACTAATCCTCGGTGGTAATTATTGGTTTGATAACAAACAATTTTATTCAGTCATGTAACCTAGCTAGCTAACAACCTGGTAACTTTACAGTAGGTTTAGTTCACATCTGATTGGCACATTCTCCTCTTCCTCCTCCTCTCCTCCTAATGTCTGCCTGTGTCCTCTCCCTCGTCCTGTATGATTTCAGATCTGCTCGGTGGCAGAGAGGAAGGCAATTGATAAGATGATCGATTCAGGACCCCAGCTGGCCGGATCAATGGAGTACAATGTGGTGCTGAGTGAGTGTTATCTATTCTCTGCTTCGTGTGTGTTCATCCCACCAGGCTGCTAAATGACTAAGTGCTAAGTGTTGTGGGTGGATGGTAATCGTTTGCTATCAGGGTGTCTTTGGTGTTATTGGAAAACAATTTAGTTTGATTACATGCCTCTCCTGTCATTATGGTCCATTGTGGCGAGAGAATAACAGATAGGATTGGAGACAGGGGGAGACTGGGGGCCGATGGGAGACTGGGGGCCGATGGGAGACTGGGGGCCGATGGGAGACTGGGGGCCGATGGGAGACTGGGGGCCGATGGGAGACTGGGGCCGATGGGAGACGCGGGGGCCGACGGGAGAATGGGGAAGATGGGAGACGCGGGGGCCGACGGGAGAATGGGGAAGATGGGAGACGCGGGGGCCGACGGGAGAATGGGGAAGATTTGGGAGACTGGGGAAGATGGGAGACGCGGGGGCCGACGGGAGAATGGGGAAGATTTGGGAGACTGGGGAAGATGGGAGACTGGGGCCGATGGGAGAATGGGGGCCGGTGGGGGACTGGGGCATGTATGCGCTGTTCTTTGTTTATTGTAGACATGGAGAAGATTTAGGGTATGGGAACATATGATGCTCTGCCATAACAGAAGTATAATGACATCTTTAGATCAATAAAATCACTATGCGCTTACCTTAGTCCTAATACTATTTGACTTCTGTTTTCATACATGGTAATATATTGATGTTGCTATAGTAATATGCGCCTGGTTCTTCTCCTTCAGGTCTGTACAACAAGGGATACATCTATCTGGACGTGCCCATCTCTGATGCCAGCTGTATCTCAGGTAGCTACTAACAGCTGTTGCCAAGTGCTGCACAGTACACCCCAACTTGCCAGATCGTTTCCATGTTAAAACAGGAAAAAACGTTTGATGCTAGAATTTGTGTTACTTTCCGGCTACTTCTGTCAAATCGGTCTCACGGATCAGCACAGCTGACCTCTTAGGGGAGCAGGGACGGTGCTCTATAATAAGGACTATCACTGAGTTAGGGGAGCAGGCAGGGTGCTCTATAATAAGGACTAGCAGTGAGTTAGTGTAGCAGGCAGGGTGCTCTATAATAAGGACTAGCAGTGAGTTAGTGTAGCAGGCAGGGTGCTCTATAATAAGGACTAGCAGTGAGTTAGGGGAGCAGGCAGGGTGCTCTATAATAAGGACTAGCAGTGAGTTAGGGGAGCAGGCAGGGTGCTCTATAATAAGGACTAGCAGTGAGTTAGGGGAGCAGGCAGGGTGCTCTATAATAAGGACTAGCAGTGAGTTAGTGTAGCAGGCAGGGTGCTCTATAATAAGGACTAGCAGTGAGTTAGTGTAGCAGGCAGGGTGCTCTATAATAAGGACTAGCAGTGAGTTAGGGGAGCAGGCAGGGTGCTCTATAATAAGGGCTAGCAGTGAGTTAGGGGAGCAGGCAGGGTGCTCTATAATAAGGGCTAGCAGTGAGTTAGTGGAGGAGGCAGGGTGCTCTATAATAAGGACTAGCAGTGAGTTAGTTGAGCAGGCAGGGTGCTCTATAATAAGGACTAGCAGTGAGTTAGTGGAGCAGGCAGGGTGCTCTATAATAAGGACTAGCAGTGAGTTAGTTGAGCAGGCAGGGTGCTCTATAATAAGGACTAGCAGTGAGTTAGGGGAGCAGGCAGGGTGCTCTATAGTAAGGACTAGCAGTGAGTTAGTGGAGCAGGCAGGGTGCTCTATAATAAGGACTAGCAGTGAGTTAGTTGAGCAGGCAGGGTGCTCTATAATAAGGACTAGCAGTGAGTTAGTGGAGGAGGCAGGGTGCTCTATAATAAGGACTAGCAGTGAGTTAGTTGAGCAGGCAGGGTGCTCTATAATAAGGACTAGCAGTGAGTTAGGGGAGCAGGCAGGGTGCTCTATAATAAGGACTAGCACTGAGTTAGGGGAGCAGGCAGGGTGCTCTATAATAAGGACTAGCAGTGAGTTAGGGGAGCAGGCAGGGTGCTCTATAATAAGGACTAGCAGTGAGTTAGGGGAGCAGGCAGGGTGCTCTATAATAAGGACTAGCAGTGAGTTAGGGGAGCAGGCAGGGTGCTCTATAATAAGGACTAGCAGTGAGTTAGGGGAGCAGGCAGGGTGCTCTATAATAAGGACTATCAGTGAGTTAGTGGAGCAGGCAGGGTGCTCTATAATAAGGACTAGCAGTGAGTCAGGGGAGCAGGTAGGGTGCTCTATAATAAGGACTAGCAGTGAGTTAGTGGAGCAGGCAGGGTGCTCTATAATAAGGACTAGCAGTGAGTCAGGGGAGCAGGTAGGGTGCTCTATAATAAGGACTAGCAGTGAGTCAGGGGAGCAGGCAGGGTGCTCTATAATAAGGACTAGCAGTGAGTTAGGGGAGCAGGCAGGGTGCTCTATAATAAGGACTAGCAGTGAGTTAGGGGAGCAGGCAGGGTGCTCTATAATAAGGACTAGCAGTGAGTTAGTGGAGCAGGCAGGGTGCTCTATAATAAGGACTAGTAGTGAGTTAGTGGAGCAGGCAGGGTGCTCTATAATATGGACTAGCAGTGAGTTAGGGGAGCAGGCAGGGTGCTCTATAATAAGGACTAGCAGTGAGTTAGTTGAGCAGGCAGGGTGCTCTATAATAAGGACTATCAGTGAGTTAGTTGAGCAGGCAGGGTGCTCTATAATAAGGACTAGCAGTGAGTTAGTGGAGCAGGCAGGGTGCTCTATAATAAGGACTAGCAGTGAGTTAGTGGAGCAGGCAGGGTGCTCTATAATAAGGACTAGCAGTGAGTTAGGGGTGAGGGCTGTGAGGGCTGTGAAGAGGCCTTCAACATTACCATCTATAACTGGCTGAGGGCTGTGCAGAGGCCCCACAACATTACCATCTATAACTGGCTGAGGGCTGTGAAGAGGCCCCACAACATTACCATCTATAACTGGCTGAGGGCTGTGAAGTGGCCTTCAACATTACCATCTATAACTGGCTGAGGTCCCACAACATTACCATCTATAACTGGCTGAGGGCTGTGAAGTGGCCTTCAACATTACCATCTATAACTGGCTGAGGCTCCACAACATTACCATCTAGAACTGTCTGAGGGCTGTGAAGAGGCCCCACAACATTACCATCTATAACTGTCTGAGGGCTGTGAAGAGGGCCCTCAACATTACCATCTATAACTGTCTGAGGGCTGTGAAGAGGGCCCACAACATTACCATCTATAACTGTCTGAGGCTCCACAACATTACCATCTATAACTGGCTGAGGTCCCACAACATTACCATCTATAACTGGCTGAGGGCTGTGAAGTGGCCTTCAACATTACCATCTATAACTGTCTGAGGGCTGTGAAGAGGTCCCACAACATTACCATCTATAACTGTCTGAGGCTCCACAACATTACCATCTATAAATGGCTGAGGTCCCACAACATTACCATCTATAACTGGCTGAGGTCCCACAACATTACCATCTATAACTGGCTGAGGTCCCACAACATTACCATCTATAAGTGTCTGAGGCTCCACAACATTACCATCTATAAATGGCTGAGGTCCCACAACATTACCATCTATAACTGGCTGAGGTCCCACAACATTACCATCTATAAGTGTCTGAGGCTCCACAACATTACCATCTATAACTGGCTGAGGGCTGTGAAGAGGCCCCACAACATTACCATCTATAACTGTCTGAGGGCTGTGCAGAGGCCCCACAGCATTACCATCTATAACTGGCTGAGGGCTGTGAAGAGGCCCCACAACACTACCATCTATAACTGGCTGAGTGCTGTGAAGGGGCTCCACAACATTACCATCTATATCTGGCTGAGGGCTGTGAAGATGCCCCACAACATTACCATCTATAACTGGCTGAGGGCTGTGAAGTGGCCCCACAACATTACCATCTATAACTGGCTGAGGGCTGTGAAGAGGCCCCACAACATTATCATCTATAACTGGCTGAGGTCCACAACATTACCATCTATAACTGGCTGAGGTCCCACAACTTTACCATCTATAACTGGCTGAGGTCCCACAACTTTACCATCTATAACTGTCTGATAACAGACATGTGATGTGCAGCTGACGTCGGAAGTTTACATCACTTAGTTTGGAGTCATTAAAACTCATTTTTCAACCACTCCACAAATGTCTGGTTAACAAACTATAGTTTTGGCAAGTCGGTTAGGACATCTACTTTGTGCATGACACAAGTCATTTTTCCACCAATTGTTTACAGACAGATTATTTCACGTATAATTCACTGTATCACAATTCCAGTGGGTCAGAAGTTTACATACACTAAGTTGACTGTGCCTTTAAACAACTTGGAAAAATCCAGAAAATGATGTCATGGATTTAGAAGCTTCTGATAGGCTAATTGACATAATTTGAGTCAATTGGAGGTGTACCTTTGGATGTATTTCAAGGCCTACCTTCAAACTCAGTGCCTCTTTGCTTGACATCATGGGAAAATCAAAATAAATGAGCCAAGAAAAATAATTGTAGACCTCGTTCATCTGTACAAACAATAGTACGCAAGTATAAACACCATGGGACCACGCAGCCGTCATACCGCTCAGGAAGGAGACGCGTTCTGTATCCTAGAGATGAACGTACTTTGGTGCGAAAAGCACAAAATCAATTTCAGAACAAGAGCAAAGGAACCTTGTGAAGATGCTGTAGGAAACGGGTACAAAAGTATCTATATCCACAGTAAAACGAGTCCTATATCAACAATACCTGAAAGGCCACTCAGCAAGAAAGAAGCCACTGCTCCAAAACCGACATAAAAAAGCCAGACTACAGTTTGCAACTGCACATGGGGACAAAGCTCGTACATTTTGGAGAAATGTCTTCTGGTCTGATGAAACAAAAATAGAACTGTTTGGCCATAATGACCATCGTTATGTTTGGAGGAAAAAGGGGGAGGCTTGCAAGCCGAAGAACACCATCCCAACCGTGAAGCACGGGGGTGGCAGCATCATGTTGTGGGGGTGCTTTACTGCAGGAGGGACTGGTGCACTTCACAAAATAGATGGCATCATGAGGCAGGAAAATGATGTGGATATATTGAAGCAACATCTCAAGACATCAGTCAGGAAGTTACAGCTTGGTCGCAAATGGGTCTTCCAATGGACAATGAACCCAAGCATACTTCCAAAGTTGTGGCTAAATGGCTTAAGGACAACAGTCAAGGTATTGGAGTGGCCATCCCAAAGCCCTGACATCAATCCCATAGAAAATGTGTGGGCAGAACTGAAAAAGCATCTGCGAGCAAGGAGGCCTACAAACCTGACTCAGTTACATCAGCTCTGTCAGGAGGAATGGGCCAAAATTCACCCAACTTATTGTGGGAAGCTTGTGGAAGGCTACCCGAAACGTTTAACCCAATTTAAACAATTTAAAGGTAATGCTACCAAATACTAATTTAGTGTATGTAAACTTCTGACCCACTGGGAATGTGATGAAAGAAATAAAAGCTGAAATAAATCATTCTCTCTACTATTATTCTGACAATTCACAATCTTAAAATAAAGTGGTGAACCAAACTGACCTAAAACAGGGAATTTTCACTAGGATTAAATGTCCGGAATTGTGAAAAACTAAGTTTTAATGTATTTGGCTAAGGTGTATGTAAACTTCCGACTTCAACTGTACTATGCAGTATATGATCTATTCATGAATGTATTTTCTCCCAGTGCCCCCCCTGGAAGGCTTCGTGATGAACAGGGTCCAGGGAGACTACTTTGAAACCCTTTTGTACAAAATATTTGTGTCCATCGACGAGCAGACGAACGTGTCAGAGGTAGGTGAAATAATATTTAATCTTGGTCTCGGTCGGACCATCCTGCTCTTGAGATCCCATTGAGCTTGATGCTCAAACGAGGCTAATTCAAATCGAACCATAATACTCTATTGAACCGTGTTTATTCGGTTCTTATTGACTTTATTAAAGTGATTTCAGTCCCATTGAGTCTTGATCCTCTTCCTCTGGTGGTTCTGTTCCAGCTGGCTAATGTTCTGGAGATTGACTTGGGCCTGGTGAAGGTATGTACTTATATAAATATATCACATACACTGTTATATTGTCCTTGGTTACTTATAGAAGTCTGGATATTATTGGGGTCCATCTGAATGTTATATTGTCCTTGGTTACTTATAGCAGTCTGGATATTATTGGGGTCCATCTGAATGTTATATTGTCCTTGGTTACTTATAGAAGTCTGGATATTATTGGGGTCCATCTGAATGTTATATTGTCCTTGGTTACTTATAGAAGTCTGGATATTATTGGGGTCCATCTGAATGTTATATTGTCCTTGGTTACTTATAGAAGTCTGGATATTATTGGGGTCCATCTGAATGTTATATTGTCCTTGGTTACTTATAGCAGTCTGGATATTATTGGGGTTCATCTGAATGTTATATTGTCCTTGGTTACTTATAGAAGTCTGGATATTATTGGGGTCCATCTGAATGTTATATTGTCCTTGGTTACTTATAGAAGTCTGGATATTATTGGGGCCCATCTGAATGTTATATTGTCCTTGGTTACTTATAGAAGTCGGGATATTATTGGGGTCCATCTGAATGTTATATTGTCCTTGGTTACTTATAGAAGTCTGGATATTATTGGGGCCCATCTGAATGTTCTATTGTCCTTGGTTACTTATAGAAGTCTGGATATTATTGGGGTCCATCTGAATGTTATATTGTCCTTGGTTACTTATAGAAGTCGGGATATTATTGGGGTCCATCTGAATGTTATATTGTCCTTGGTTACTTATAGAAGTCTGGATATTATTGGGGTCCATCTGAATGTTATATTGTCCTTGGTTACTTATAGAAGTCTGGATATTATTGGGGTCCATCTGAATGTTATATTGTCCTTGGTTACTTATAGCAGTCTGGATATTATTGGGGTTCATCTGAATGTTATATTGTCCTTGGTTACTTATAGAAGTCTGGATATTATTGGGGCCCATCTGAATGTTATATTGTCCTTGGTTACTTATAGAAGTCTGGATATTATTGGGGCCCATCTGAATGTTATATTGTCCTTGGTTACTTATAGAAGTCTGGATATTATTGGGGCCCATCTGAATGTTATATTGTCCTTGGTTACTTATAGAAGTCTGGATATTATTGGGGTCCATCTGAATGTTATATTGTCCTTGGTTACTTATAGAAGTCTGGATATTATTGGGGCCCATCTGAATGTTATATTGTCCTTGGTTACTTATAGAAGTCGGGATATTATTGGGGTCCATCTGAATGTTATATTGTCCTTGGTTACTTATAGCAGTCTGGATATTATTGGGGTCCATCTGAATGTTATATTGTCCTTGGTTAATGGATGGTCCTGTCAGGTTTATTAATGGATGGTCCTGTCAGGTTTATTAATGGATGGTCCTGTCAGGTTTATTAATGGATGGTCCTGTCAGGTTTATTAATGGATGGTCCTGTCAGGTTTATTAATGGATGGTCCTGTCAGGTTTATTAACGGATGGTCCTGTCAGGTTTATTAATGGATGGTCCTGTCAGGTTTATTAATGGATGGTCCTGTCAGGTTTATTAATGGATGGTCCTGTCAGGTTTATTAGTGGATGGTCCTGTCAGGTTTATTAATGGATGGTCCTGTCAGGTTTATTAGTGGATGGTCCTGTCAGGTTTATTAATGGATGGTCCTGTCAGGTTTATTAATGGATGGTCCTGTCAGGTTTATTAACGGATGGTCCTGTCAGGTTTATTAATGGATGGTCCTGTCAGGTTTATTAACGGATGGTCCTGTCAGGTTTATTAACGGATGGTCCTGTCAGGTTTATTAATGGATGGTCCTGTCAGGTTTATTAACGGATGGTCCTGTCAGGTTTATTAATGGATGGTCCTGTCAGGTTTATTAATGGATGGTCCTGTCAGGTTTATTAGTGGATGGTCCTGTCAGGTTTATTAACGGATGGTCCTGTCAGGTTTATTAATGGATGGTCCTGTCAGGTTTATTAATGGATGGTCCTGTCAGCACCTTGCTGTGGTTCTGATGGGTTTATTAGTGGATGGTCCATTGAATGGGTCTTGTCAGCACCTAGTGCTGCTGGACACTGCTAGGTGGGAACAGAGCTGTGCTCACACTGAAATCAGCCACCCCTACATCCCAGATGGCATCCTAGACGTCCTATCAGGAATAGGGACACAATCCCAGATGGCATCCTAGACGTCCTATCAGGAATAGGGACACAATCCCAGATGGCATCCTAGACCTCAAATCAGGAATAGGGACACAATCCCAGGTGGCATCCTAAGACGTCCTATCAGGAATAGGGACACAATCCCAGATGGCATCCTAGACGTCCTATCAGGAATAGGGACACAATCCCAGATGGCATCCTAGACCTCAAATCAGGAATAGGGACACAATCCCAGATGGCATCCTAGACGTCCTATTAGGAATAGGGACACAATGCCAGATGGCATCATAAGACGTCCTATCAGGAATAGGGACACAATCCCAGATGGCATCCTAAGACCTCCAATCAGGAATAGGGACACAATCCCAGATGGCATCCTAGACCTCCAATCAGGAATAGGGACACAATCCCAGATGGCATCCTAGACCTCCAATCAGGAATAGGGACACAATGCCAGATGGCATCCTAGACGTCCTATTAGGAATAGGGACACAATGCCAGATGGCATCATAAGACGTCCTATCAGGAATAGGGACACAATGCCAGGTGGCATCCTAGACGTCCTATCAGGAATAGGGACACAATCCCAGGTGGCATCCTAGACGTCCTATCAGGAATAGGGACACAATCCCAGGTGGCATCCTAAGACGTCCTATGAGGAATAGGGACACAATGCCAGATGGCATCCTAGACGTCCTATCAGGAATAGGGACACAATGCCAGGTGGCATCCTAAGACGTCCTATCAGGAATAGGGACACAATGCCAGATGGCACCCTAGATGTCCTATCAGGAATAGGGACACAATGCCAGATGGCATCCTAGACGTCCTATCAGGAATAGGGACACAATGCCAGATGGCATCCTAAGACGTCCTATCAGGAATAGGGACACAATCCCAGGTGGCATCCTAGACGTCCTATCAGGAATAGGGACACAATGCCAGATGGCATCCTAGACGTCCTATCAGGAATAGGGACACAATGCCAGGTGGCATCCTAAGACGTCCTATCAGGAATAGGGACACAATGCCAGATGGCACCCTAGACGTCCTATCAGGAATAGGGACACAATGCCAGGTGGCATCCTAGACGTCCTATCAGGAATAGGGACACAATGCCAGATGGCATCCTAGACGTCCTATCAGGAATAGGGACACAATCCCAGGTGGCATCCTAGACGTCCTATCAGGAATAGGGACACAATGCCAGATGGCATCCTAGACGTCCTATCAGGAATAGGGACACAATGCCAGGTGGCATCCTAAGACGTCCTATCAGGAATAGGGACACAATGCCAGATGGCACCCTAGACGTCCTATCAGGAATAGGGACACAATGCCAGATGGCATCATAAGACGTCCTATCAGGAATAGGGACACAATGCCAGGTGGCATCCTAGACGTCCTATCAGGAATAGGGACACAATGCCAGATGGCCTCATAAGACGTCCTATCAGGAATAGGGACACAATGCCAGGTGGCATCCTAGATGTCCTATCAGGAATAGGGACACAATGCCAGATGGCATCCTAAGACGTCCTATCAGGAATAGGGACACAATGCCAGGTGGCATCCTAAGACGTCCTATCAGGAATAGGGACACAATGCCAGGTGGCATCCTAGATGTCCTATCAGGAATAGGGACACAATGCCAGATGGCATCCTAGATGTCCTATCAGGAATAGGGACACAATGCCAGGTGGCATCCTAGACGTCCTATCAGGAATAGGGACACAATGCCAGGTGGCATCCTAGATGTCCTATCAGGAATAGGGACACAATGCCAGGTGGCATCCTAGATGTCCTATCAGGAATAGGGACACAATGCCAGGTGGCATCCTAGACGTCCTATCAGGAATAGGGACACAATGCCAGATGGCATCCTAGATGTCCTATCAGGAATAGGGACACAATGCCAGGTGGCATCCTAGACGTCCTATCAGGAATAGGGACACAATGCCAGGTGGCATCCTAGATGTCCTATCAGGAATAGGGACACAATGCCAGGTGGCATCCTAGACGTCCTATCAGGAATAGGGACACAATGCCAGATGGCATCCTAAGACGTCCTATCAGGAATAGGGACACAATGCCAGGTGGCATCCTAGACGTCCTATCAGGAATAGGGACACAATGCCAGATGGCATCCTAAGACGTCCTATCAGGAATAGGGACACACAACATTTTCTTCAGGACAGACATTTAGTTTACTCAAGATGAACTAAGAAATAGGTAGAGATGTTGCTTTGGTAACAACCCCATTGAAGACTGAGTTCATCATAAGTCATTATGTTTTCTGTTGTAAAGGATAATGTCCCTGTTCTATATCGAACATTATTATAGTCATTTGAAGTCATAATATATGTAATATATATATATATACGAATATCAGCAGATTTCAAAGTTCAATGTTTTAACTTTCAATGTTTTATTTTGACACATCATCATTGCTGACATTTTGGTCATTGTTGTGCACGACACACACACACACACACACACACACACACACACACACACACACACACACACACACACACACACACACACACACACACACACACACGAAACACACACACACACGAAACACACACACACACGAAACACACACACACACGAAACACACACACACACGAAACACACACACACACGAAACACACACACACACGAAACACACACACACACGACACACACACACACACACACACACACGAAACACACGACACACACACACACACACACACACACACACACACACACACACACACACACACACACACACACACACACACGACACACACACACACACACACACGACACACACACACACACACACACACACACACACACACACACACACCACACACGACACACGCGCTCACGCGCACACGCGCACGCACGCACGCACGCACACACACACACACACACGGCACACAAACACGACACACACACACACGACACACACACACACACACACACACACACACACACACGACACGACACGACACACACACACACACACACGGCACACACACGACACACACACACGGCACACACACACACACGACACACGACACACACACACGACACACACACACACACGACACACACACACGGCACACACACACACACGACACACGACACACACACACGACACACACACACACACGACACACACACACGACACACACACACGACACACACACACGGCACACACACACGACACACACACACGACACACACACACGACACACACACACACGACACACACACACACGACACACACACACACGACACGACACACACACACGACACGACACACACACACGACACGACACACACACACGGCACACACACACACGACACACACACACACACGACACACACACACGACACACACACACGACACACACACACGGCACACACACACGACACATACACACGACACACACACACGACACACACACACACGACACACACACACACGACACACACACACACGACACGACACGACACACACACACGACACGACACGACACACACACACGACACGACACACACACACGGCACACACACACACGACACACACACGACACACACACGGCACACGGCACACACACGGCACACACACGGCACACACACGGCACACGACACACACACACGACACACACACACGACACACACACACGGCACACACACACGACACACACACACACACGACACACACGGCACACACACACGGCACACACACACGGCGCACACACACACGGCACACACACACACACACACACACACACACACACACACACACACACACACACACACACCCGACACACACACACCCGACACACACACCCGACACACACACACGACACACACACACACACCCTAGGGTTTAATATTTTCCCAAATTCTACAAATGTTCCTTCCTAATATCCTAGGGCTGCTCTTTTTCTCTTGCTCTCTCTCTTTAACCCAGACCAGTTCTCCCTCAATCTCTCTCTCTCTTTAACCCAGACCAGTTCTCCCTCAATCTCTCTCTCTCTTTAACCCAGACCAGTTCTCCCTCAATCTCTCTCTCTCTTTAACCCAGACCAGTTCTCCCTCAATCTCTCTCTCTCTTTCTCCCAGACCAGTTCTCCCTCAATCTCTCTCTCTCTTTAACCCAGACCAGTTCTCCCTCAATCTCTCTCTCTCTTTAACCCAGAGCAGTTCTCCCTCAATCTCTCTCTCTCTTTCTCCCAGAGCAGTTCTCCCTCAATCTCTCTCTCTCTTTCTCCCAGACCAGTTCTCCCTCAATCTCTCTCTCTCTCTTTCTCCCAGAGCAGTTCTCCCTCAATCTCTCTCTCTCTTTCTCCCAGACCAGTTCTCCCTCAATCTCTCTCTCTCTTTCTCCCAGACCAGTTCTCCCTCAATCTCTCTCTCTCTCTTTCTCCCAGAGCAGTTCTCCCTCAATCTCTCTCTCTCTTTAACCCAGAGCAGTTCTCCCTCAATCTCTCTCTCTCTTTAACCCAGAGCAGTTCTCCCTCAATCTCTCTCTCTCTTTCTCCCAGACCAGTTCTCCCTCAATCTCTCTCTCTTTCTCCCAGACCAGTTCTCCCTCAATCTCTCTCTCTCTTTCTCCCAGACCAGTTCTCCCTCAGTCTCTCTCTCTCTTTCTCCCAGAGCAGTTCTCCCTCAGTCTCTCTCTCTCTTTCTCCCAGAGCAGTTCTCCCTCAATCTCTCTCTCTCTTTCTCCCAGAGCAGTTCTCCCTCAATCTCTCTCTCTCTTTAACCCAGAGCAGTTCTCCCTCAGTCTCTCTCTCTCTTTCTCCCAGAGCAGTTCTCCCTCAATCTCTCTCTCTCTTTCTCCCAGAGCAGTTCTCCCTCAATCTCTCTCTCTCTTTCTCCCAGACCAGTTCTCCCTCAATCTCTCTCTCTCTTTCTCCCAGACCAGTTCTCCCTCAATCTCTCTCTCTCTTTCTCCCAGACCAGTTCTCCCTCAATCTCTCTCTCTCTTTCTCCCAGAGCAGTTCTCCCTCAATCTCTCTCTCTCTTTAACCCAGAGCTGTTCTCCCTCAATCTCTCTCTCTCTTTCTCCCAGAGCAGTTCTCCCTCAATCTCTCTCTCTCTTTCTCCAAGAGCTGTTCTGCATCAATCTCTCTCTCATTCTCTCTCTCTTTCTCCTAGAGCAAACCTCCTTCAATCTAATGGTCTCCTGGGTGAAACGTTCAAACATTTCCCCCATTTCATATTCCCCACTTGTCATTTTAACCTTGAAGGATGTGGTACAATATGTTTCCTGTTCTAACCTACCGGCAAAACATTTCTTGACTGTAGAATACATTAAAACATTGAGATTTTTGGTGTCTGAGAGAATTTCCTTTGGCAATTTAACTGTAAGTTGTTAATAAGAGCAGGAAACTTTCTCCACGACGTGTTCTGTTCTGTGTAATCATAATGATGCAGGGTGTTTCAGAATAAATTCCCGCAGGGCTTGATAATGATTAGTATAATTGGTGAGAAGGTAGTCTGACTGACCAGTTGTCTTCGGTGCACAATGAGAGGTCAGCGGAAGGAGCAGGACAAAGCAGCAACTCACGGACAATAACTTGGCTGACACCATTCTGTTTGACCCTCATGGCATACCATTGATTAGGAACAGGCTGCTTCTGGCTGTACGCTGTTATTTTAATAGTCCTCCCTCTCTCCTCTTCTCTCTCTCTCTCCCCTCCCTCTCTCCTCTTCTCTCTCTCTTCCCTCCCTCTCTCCTCTCTCTCTCCCCTCTCCTCTTCTCTCTCTCTCTCCCCTCCCTCTCTCCTCTCTCTCTCCCCTCTCCTCTTCTCTCTCTCTCTCCCCTCCCTCTCTCCTCTCTCTCTCTCTCTTCCCTCCCTCTCTCCTCTCTCTCTCTCTTCCCTCCCTCTCTCCTCTCTCTCTTCCCTCCCTCTCTCCTCTCTCTCTTCCCTCCCTCTCTCCTCTCTCTCTCCCCTCTCCTCTTCTCTCTCTCTCTCCCCTCCCTCTCTCCTCTCTCTCTCTCTCTCCCCTCTCCTCTTCTCCCTCTCTCCCCCCTCCCTCCTACTCTTCTCTCTCTCTCTCTCTCTCTCTCTTCTCTCTCTCTCCTCTCTCTCTCCTCTCTCTCCTCTCTCTCTCCCCTCCCTCTCTCTCTCTCCCCTCCCTCCTACTCTCTCTCTCTCTCTCTCTCTCTCTCTCTCTCTCTCTCTCTCTCTCTCTCTCTCTCTCTCTCCCCTCCCTCCTACTCTTCTCTCTCTCTCTCCCCTCCCTCTCTCTCTCTCTCCCCTCCCTCCTACTCTTCTCTCTCTCTCCCTCCCTCTCTCCTCCTCCCCTCCCTCTCTCCCCCCCTCCCCTCCCCTCCCTCCCTCTCTCAGAATGCTGTGTCTATGTACTGTCGCCTGGGTTTTGCCCTGAAGAAAGGAGGCTCGTTCAGCTCAGAGCAGCTCCACCCCACATGGAAGACTGCTCCCTCTGTCAACAGACTGAAGTAGGTCTTCAATACCACTTCAAGCCTATGGAAGCCTGTTGTGGCAGATCCACAAACATACACTATAGGGCTCCCTCTCGGAGCCTCTTTTAAAGACTCTTGGGACATGTAACGCAGCACCAACCCCCAAGGGGATGTCTATACTCTGAATACAATAGCAGATGTAAATCACATCCACACTTATTTGACACAAGCCCCTAACACACACAGACCCAGTGTCTTGTATGTTCCCCACCCCGTGTCCCAGGAGCACAGTGGATCCCAAACAGATGCTGCTGTCGTGGGAACAGGGGAGTCCTGTGATGGAGGCTGGATCCTCTGCTACAGACACCACCAGCCTGGAGGACCAAGGTGAGAATCTCCACTGTTACCCCTCCCCCCCCCCCCCCCCCCCAGAACACACCACCAGCCTGGAGGACCAAGGTGAGAGTCTCCACTGTTACCCCCCAGAACACACCACCAGCCTGGAGGACCAAGGTGAGAGTCTCCACTGTTACCCCCCAGAACACACCACCAGCCTGGAGGACCAAGGTGAGAATCTCCACTGTTACCACCCCCCCCCCCCCCCCCCCAGAACACACCACCAGCCTGGAGGACCAAGGTGAGAATCTCCACTGTTACCCCCCCCCCCCCCCCCCCCAGAACACACCACCAGCCTGGAGGACCAAGGTGAGAATCTCCACTGTTACCCCCCCCCCCCAGAACACACCACAAGCCCGGGATCTGGCTCAGGCTGCCCAAAGTAACCCCTGAGTAGGGCAGCTCTAGCCTGATCCCAGGTCTGTTTGTTCCGTCTCAAAATAATCCAATCCACAGCATCATGGGATTATGAGTTCTTCTCTCTCTGTGTGTTAGACAACACCAGTGTGAGCAGCCTGAGTAACCCTGGTCCTGCTGCCCCGCCCACCAAGAGGATCGCCTTCCTGTTTGACTCCACCCTCACCGCCTTCCTCATGATGGGGAACCTCTCTCCGGTACGTACCCTAACCTCTGACCCCTGACCCCTAACCCTCACCGCCTTCCTCATGATGGGGAACCTCTCTCCGGGAAGTACCCTAACCCCTGAACCCTAACCCTCACCGCCTTCCTCATGATGGGGAACCTCTCTCTGGTACGAAACCAGAAAATACATGATAAATGTTTCCTTACCTTTGATGAACTTCATCAGAATGCAGTCCTAGGAATCCCAGGTCCACAATAAATGCTTGATTTGTTCGATAATGTCCGTTATTTATGTCCAATTAGCTACTTTGGTTAGCGGTAAACAATTCCAAAGTGACAAAGCGCCTTCACTATAACGTTACGAAATGTCCAAAAGTTCCGTAACAGTCAGTAGAAACATGTCAAACGATGTATTGAATCAATCTTTAGAATGTTGAACATCTTGAATAACGTTCCAACCGGAGAATTAGATTGACTTCAGAAGAGCGGTGGAACGGAGGTCCTCCTCACGTGAAGGCGCGTGTTCAATGCGTGGTCACCTCATGGCAATGATTACTATTTCCTGTCTTCTTCGGCCCCCCTTCACATTAGAGTCATCAGACAAAGTTCTATTGACTGTTGACATCTAGTGGAATCCGTAGGAAGTGAAAACTCATCCATATCTCGCTGTAATTTCAATGAGAGCTTGGTTGAAAATCTGCCACCTCAGAAACAATTCAAACAGGAAGTGGAACTTCTCAGGTTTTTACCTGCCATATGAGTTCTGTTCACTCACAGACATAATTCAAACAGTTTTAGAAACTTCAGTGTTTTCTATCCAATACGAATAATATGCATATATTAGCAACTGGGACTGAGGAGCAGGCAGTTCACTCTAGGCACCTCTGTGCACCTTTCATCCAAGCGACTCAATACTGCCCCTGCAACCATAAGAAGTTAACCTCTCACAGCTACCCCCCCCCCCCCCCCCCCCTCCCTTCTTTCAATTACCGCCTGAAGACATACCCAAATCTAACTGGCTCAGGCCCAGAAGCAAGGATATGCATATTCAGTGGCACTGTGAAAGAAAATGTTCTGTTAGAATAGTTTCACATATGAGCCCTGTATCAACAGGTATAATAAACAGATATATAGAGTACAGGGAACATAAAGTGCTGTTCCATTTCACTTTGGCCGTTGTTGTGGGCCTGCCTCAAATAGGCTATTTCCTGTGGGGGTGGGGCGGCAGACACACGCACCTCGACCTCCCTCTAATATAATATGTAGACTGAGTAGAGGTCGCTGTGTTGAGATGTGTGGCTTTGCTGTTACATTCTACTCCATTCCATGTATATATATACCGAAATAGTGCTGTGCGTAATGAGTTTGGCTCCTTCCAGTATGAATCTTCAATGGCGAATGACGGTCTTTACGCCGGTGTTTACTACATGGGTTGGTCTTCCAACACAGAACCATTACATATTGCCGTTTACCTCTGCTCATTGGCTATCTACCCAGCTAGATTTCAAGACGATCAGTGGTCATTGGGTTAAAATACAGTCAATCAACGAAACAGCGGTCATATAATTGGTGCACAATGAGGTCATTACTTGTTGTCTTCCAATCGGTTTCTTTCGGTCAATAAGTCCCGCGAAATGACCCATCAAGTTTGGTTGTGTTACAAACAAACAGTTGATTGCAATGAAACCAAACATGACTGGATAAAGTCACGTTTAGTCTGTGTATTTACGTCGAATGTTTCGTCGAAAATTGAATGACACGGAATTCAATGAGATAAGCGTTCACAAAATGTTTCGTGTTAGGCTATAAAAATGGATTTAACCGAACAAAAGACCATTCATTGTGTAACTGAGCCTTGGGATTGCAAACAGAGCAAGATTTTCAAAGGTAAACGATTTATTTCATTGCAATCTGTGATTTTATTACGCCTGTGCTGGTTGAAATAGTATTTTGGTATGGGGCTCTGTGCTCAGATAATCGCATCGTATTCTTTCGCAGTAAATCCTTTTTTAAATCTGACAATGCAGTTGGATTAGCAAGATTCTAGGCTTTTGAAGCATGTGAGACACTTGTATTTTCAGGAATGTTTAATATGACTATTTATGTGGCGATCACCGTATGTTGTCGAATTTAAACCCGCTACCGGTATCCGTAGCGCAGAGAGGTTAACAAGAATTATTATTACCTCATCAGTTCTCATTACTGAACGTCGCAAAGCCTGGGATATCTGCACGAACCCTAGCCTAAATAATGAATCAGCGATATACAAATTGGCTTAATTATTTATTTACTAACTAAATAATCACAGAAATGCATAACAAACAAGCAGTAAATATTTGGGTTACTACATGATACAAATAAAAAGTCCCTAGCGGACGAAGCCGATATGACGGCCTGGTAGACAAAGGAAAGGGGTGGGGACTGAGAGAGCGGGAAAGACACAAAATGGATTCACTACACAGTTGATAATTATATTCATTGAAATGCTAATCCTTTGCTCATGAACGGCTGCACATTCGAGAATAATTGCAATGTATATATTTACGTATGGTGTTGTTGTCTTCTCTGTTGGAATCGTCGGTCCGTCTGCTGGAGAGTCAGTTCATCAGAGCGTCTCTGGTTAACTTCCCCAGAAGTCACAATGTCCTTCGTGGTTGTAGCGTTCTCTGCGGCTCTGGATAGTGTCTGTTGTAATGGATACGTCAGGTATACAGATGGTTGTTGCATAGAATAGATGCTTCCGTGGTTGTCGGTATTCTCGTACTAGACTTATGTAATTTCCAGCTGTGACTAGTAATTCTGCTTCTAGGATTTGCTCTTATTCTGTACTGATCGATAGTCTGAGTTTAACCATTTCCAGTCATGTAGCCAACACTACACGCTGTCTGGTCTTCTGGGCCTATAGAGTTGTAGTTCGTAACCATTTCAACATGTAGCGTCAGCTCCATGTTTTCTTGTCTAATGTTCATTTCGTCAGGAGTTTTATACACTTCTGAGAAAAGGGCGTTCCATGGCGCCGACGTAGTGTCCATGCTCACATGGGCGTGGCCATTGATTTTCGTTAACTTTATATGACAACCCATATTTTCTCATTTAGAAGGTTAACATCACATTACATCTTTTCACAAATCGTTTCATGTTTGGTCACATACGTTTCACAATATTTAGATGTCAACCTGACAGCTGGGAAATGTACACTTTCAGAGATATAGTTGTGTGTTTCCTGTCCTTCGTGAGATCACCAAATGAAACACACTCGTCATATCTGTCCCTTAAGTGTCCACGGACCACTCCCACATTCTCAAAAATAGAAATATTGTTTAATTATTCAAACTTTTGATGTCCAAGTGTCTGTGTTCCACAGTTTACATTCCAAGCTCGAACACTACAGAGCATAGAGGCAGCGTGTTTTATGACCGACCATAACACAGTTGACTTCCGCTCCCCCCCCCCCTCTACGAGACAGCGCGCTGTAGAGAGGATCCACTGTAACCTGATCCTTCAGATCGTCACAGTTATGATAGAGTACTGGTAGTAGTAGTGGTGGTAGTAGTAGCAGTAGGAGGAGGAGGGGTAGTAGTAGCAATAATAGTAGTAGTAGTAGTAGTAGTAGTAGTAGTAGGAGGAGGAGGAGGAGGGGTAGTAGTAGCAATAATAGTAGTAGTAGCAGTAGTAGTAGTAGTTGTGGTTGTATTAGCAGTAGTGGTAGTAGTAGTAGTAGTAGTTGTGGTTGTATTAGCAGTAGTGGTAGTATTAGTATTAGTAGTAGTGGTAGTAGTAGTAGCAGTAGTGGTAGTAGCGGTAGTAGTAGTGGTAGCGGTAGTAGTAGCAGTAGTAGTAGTGGTAGTAGTAGTAGCGGTAGTGGTAGCAGTAGTAGTAGTAGCTGTAGTGGTAGTAGTAGCAGTAGTAGTAGTAGCTGTAGTGGTAGTAGTAGCAGTAGTAGTAGTAGCAGTAGTGGTAGTAGCGGTAGTAGTAGTGGTAGCGGTAGTAGTAGCAGTAGTAGTAGTGGTAGTAGTAGTAGCGGTAGTGGTAGCAGTAGTAACAGTAGTGGTAGCAGTAGTAGTAGTAGCTGTAGTAGTAGTAGTAGCAGTAGTAACAGCAGTAGAGGTGTTAACCCTGGTGTCCTGGCTCTCTGTGGTCAGAGTAGGGGTGTTAACCCTGGTGTCCTGACTCTCTGTGGTCAGAGTAGGGGTGTTAACCCTGGTGTCCTGACTCTCTGTGGTCAGAGTAGGGGTGTTAACCCCGGTGTCCTGACTCTCTGTGGTCAGAGTAGGGGTGTTAACCCTGGTGTCCTGACTCTCTGTGGTCAGAGTAGGGGTGTTAACCCTGGTGTCCTGACTCTCTGTGGTCAGAGTAGGGGTGTTAACCCTGGTGTCCTGACTCTCTGTGGTCAGAGTAGGGGTGTTAACCCCGGTGTCCTGACTCTCTGTGGTCAGAGTAGGGGTGTTAACCCTGGTGTCCTGACTCTCTGTGGTCAGAGTAGGGGTGTTAACCCTGGTGTCCTGACTCTCTGTGGTCAGAGTAGGGGTGTTAACCCTGGTATCCTGACTCTCTGTGGTCAGAGTAGGGGTGTTAACCCTGGTGTCCTGACTCTCTGTGGTCAGAGTAGGGGTGTTAACCCTGGTGTCCTGACTCTCTGTGGTCAGAGTAGGGGTGTTAACCCCGGTGTCCTGACTCTCTGTGGTCAGAGTAGGGGTGTTAACCCTGGTGTCCTGACTCTCTGTGGTCAGAGTAGGGGTGTTAACCCTGGTGTCCTGACTCTCTGTGGTCAGAGTAGGGGTGTTAACCCTGGTGTCCTGACTCTCTGTGGTCAGAGTAGGGGTGTTAACCCTGGTGTCCTGACTCTCTGTGGTCAGAGTAGGGGTGTTAACCCTGGTGTCCTGACTCTCTGTGGTCAGAGTAGGGGTGTTAACCCTGGTGTCCTGACTCTCTGTGGTCAGAGTAGGGGTGTCCTGACTCTCTGTGGTCAGAGTAGGGGTGTTAA